>NC_049253.1:12708240-13043865 GCF_011100685.1 Canis lupus familiaris | reverse complement strand
ACAATTACTTCATAAATGTTATCTTTTCCTCCATTCATCTATCCATTCATCCATCCCCTACTTATCTATATTTACAATCTGTTTATTTGCATCAGGATCCAAACAAGGTTCATACATTGTGACTAATGGATGTCTTTTAGCCTCCTGTAATATACATATTTATTCTATCTCTTCATTTCTTTGCAGAAAGTCTATTCTCTCTTGAATCTACTCCAATCAGACTTTTGTCTCTATCACTTCCCTAAAATACACTTAGAAAGGTCAGCAAGAATATCCACTTTGTCACACTGCCAAATTCAAGTTTTAAGACTCAATTTGGATCTGATTTGACCCATCAGCATTATCTGACACATTTGATTATACCTTCCTCTTTTCAAAACTCTCTTCCATTGGCTTTCAGTAGGTCAATCTCTCCTAGTTCTCTTACCTCACTAGCTGATCTTTCCAGTCTGCTTTGGTATATTTTCCTTGTCTTCCTGACTTCTGTCCCATTGCTGTTTTCTGAGTTCTCTTCTCCATCTCCATTCTTCCACTAAGTGATATCTAGTCCCATGGCTTTAAGTCTCATCTGTACACTGATGCCTTTAAATTTATGTCTTTAGCCTCTTCCCTGAACTCTAAACTCATGACTCTCTTTCCTCAATATCTCCAGTTAAGTTTTCCAAACTTAACAGTTTCAAAGGAAAACACTTAATTTCTGCTTTTATCTCTACCTCTAAACTTCTGCTGAAGTCTTCCACATATCAGGAAATAGCAGCTTTACTCTTCCAGCTATATAAGCAACAAATATGGATATATATTTCTTTTTTCTACCAAAGCATCATGTAGTTTCTAACTTTCAAAACATACTGAGAACATAATCACTTCTCACCACCTCTGCTATTGCCACACAAGCCCAAGCAATCATTATTTCTTAAATAGATTACACCACATATTATTCTAACTGGTCTTTCCTACTTCCATCCTTGCTCCAGTGGTCTATTCACCACACAACATGAGTGATCCTTTAAAAATGTTAGATCATATAACCTCTCTTTTCAAAGCATTTTAATGGCTCTTGGTTTTATTATTTTTTTTCAGAATAAAATCTAAAGTCTTTACTTTTATCTACGAGGTCCTACATGAGCTGCCAACCTGCAAACCCTTCCTCCACTCCCCATTTTCAGCCTCTTTAATCTCATCACATCTTAGATTATAGCAATAACTTCTTGTCTGACTGCTTCTCTCCTCATCACCTAAAGTCTTTCACTATATGGCAACCATAATGATTCTATTAAAATAAAAGTCATGGGATGCCTGGGTGGCTCAGAGGTTGAGCATCTCCCTTCGGCCTAGGGCGTGATCCTGGAGTCCCGGGATCAAGTCCCACTTCGGGCTCCCTGCATGGAACCTGATTTTCCCTCTGCCTATGTCTCCCATGAATAAAGAAATAAAATCTTAAAAATAAAATAAAATAAAATAAAATTAAAATAAAATAAAAGTCAGATCATCATTGTTTCCCATGTTCTAGTGGCTTTCCATCTCATTCCAAATAAGGGCTTTCCTGATCATCTTATAAAGAAAATAAGCCACTAGCCTTCTTTCCCCTCATCCTACTTATTTTCTATTTCAGCATTTATAACCCCTTGATATATATTTACTGACTATAATTGTAAGTATATTGTAAGCTCCATGAAAATAGAGACTTTGTTTTACTTACTACCATTTCTCTAATGCCCAGAAGAGTGCCTAATACACAGAATTTGCTCTAATATCTACTGAAGAACTGATTCATTCATTCAAGAAATGCTTTTTGAGCATCTACAGTGTGTTAGGAAGTATGCTTGGCACTGGTTAAACTGCTTTATTGCCAGCAGAGAAGGAAAAAAGGATTTTAGGAAAATAGTAAGGAAACTAATTGGATCTGGTAAGAGTCAAATATTATTTTCTCTTATTCTTTACTAACAGAGTCTTTGCTCAACTCTTTTAAGTTGAAAGAGGTAAGATAATTTCTAAAACTTATGTTTTTAAAAGGTATCTACATAAGAAAAACAATTTATACAAAAATATTGATGATGAAGTTTATGAATATGTAAATAATAAACTCTTGTGTAATTATTTTGCTGTAGAAGTCCACAGAGTAGTCAGATGACAGTTAATTTTATTTCTAGTTCATTTCCATAGTTCAGGAACTGAAATAGATAAAATCATTTGAAAAGGATGCAGTGGAAGTTTTACTTTCTATTCTTGGGCTCCACATGACTTCTCAGCCTCTGTTCTCTCAAGAAGTTTGGCAATTTCTAGTGGTATGTGGGCCATTTGTTTGTGAAAAACAAGTAAGTTAATATTTTCATGTGCAATGTTAAATTTGTCTTTTTTTTTTAAAGATTTTATTTATTTATTCATGAGAGACAGAGAGAGAGAGAGATAGAGGCACAGACACAGGCAGAGGGAGAAGCAGGCTCCATGCAGGGAACCCGACGTGGGACTCAATCACACCTGGGTCGAAGGCAGCGCTAAACCAATAAGCCACCCGGGCTGCCCTCTTCTTTGTCTTTCTTATATGTAAGTCTAAGAAATCTCATGGGGGTTAAAGGAAGATAATTTAAATTTTTTAAAGTATACATTTTGATTAGAAATGGCAACAAAACTAGATATTTCCTGAAGGCAGGGGTGCCTGGGTGGCATAGTCAATTAAACATCCGACTTTTGGTTTCAGCTCAGGTCATGATCTCAGGGTCATGAGACTGAGCCCCACATCAAGTTTGGTGCAGTACAGAGTCTGCTTGAGATTCTTTCTCTCCCTCTTCCTCTGCCTCTCTCCCCACTTATGCACACACTCTATAATAAACAAATCTTAAAAAAAATTTCCTGAAGGTGCATGATATCTCAGCATACTATAAGTCAATGCAACTTTTTTTCATTGTTTGCTTTGTTGATATCCCAATAATAGACCTTTTCCTCCTCACACGTCAAAATGTTTTCCTTTCTTCCTCTTCCATTTTCCTTTGATCTCTTGTTTTCTTTGTTGATGTCCTCTACCAATCAAGTGCTCTAAAGCAATTTAAAAAAAATTATAAACTTGGGGCATCTGGGTGACTCAGTCGGTTAAGCGACTGCCTTTGGCTCAGGTCTTGGGAATGAACCCCACCTCAGCCTCCCTGCTCAGCGGGGAGCCTGCTTCTCTAGCTTCTTCCACTCCTGGCCACTTGTGCTCTCTCACTCTCTCTCTTTCTCTCTCAAATAAATAAATAAAATCTTGAAAAAATAAATTTGTAAGCTAGTTTATAATGGAGACAATGGATTTATACAGTTTCTTGAAACAAATTTAAGCATCTTTAAAGGGTCTTTTGGCAGTCTATTGTTAAGCCGATTACCTGGAATTTGTCTTCCATTCTGGAATAATGCATTTATAAGCTATTAAATTTAATTACAAGAATGAAAAACCCTACTTTTTTTTTGTATTGTAAAATACTAAGGTGCTTATTTCATATGTGGAAGGATTGTACGTATACACATCCTGTTTTAACTCTTTGAATTCTAGTCTGAACTTCTAAATCCTTAACTGATGTTTTCATACTCATGTCCCATTAGCACTTCAAACTCTCTATGTCTAAAATTCATCAGTCTCTCTAAATCTACTTTCTCTTCCTATCTCTGTTGAAGGTATCAGCAGTCCCCGCTGTCCCCCTGCCCCGACCACCACAAAACCCAATCTGGAAATTTTAAGGTTATCTTTGACTTTTAAAGGTTTTTTTTTAAGGTTATTTTTTACTTTTGACTTTGACTCCATGCTCATTTAGTCACAAAGCTGTGTCAGTTCTCTCTGTGCTTGTCTTGGATCCATTCCTTTTTTCCATTCCTCTGCTCCTACTCCATTTTAGATCCTAATTACTCTTGGATTAGTTCCTAAATGGTTCTTGTGCTTTTAGTTTTTCCTTTTCCATTTGCCTGGCACTCTGCTGCCTAAACAGAGCAATTTGGGAGACCCTCAGAAATCCTGAGACCCCCTAACACTATTGTGTAGACTTTTTTCTTTCTAAGGGCTATTGTCCCTCAGGCAAGGTGATTCAAGATCTCTGGATCCTTTTCAAGGAATAGCTTGCTTCTCTATAGTCAGGAAGGACAATATATAATATCCAAAAGTCCTTACTGAAAATTTCATTTTGATAATATTGTCTAAAGTTTCTTTGTATTTTGGGATCCCTGGGTGGCGCAGTGGTTTGGCGCCTGCCTTTGGCCCAGGGCGCGATTCTGGAGACCCGGGATTGAATCCCACGTCAGGCTCCCGGTGCATGGAGCCTGCTTCTCCCTCTGCCTGTGTCTCTGCCCCCCACCCCCCCTCTCTCTGTGACTATCATAAATTAAAAAAAAAAATTAAAAAAAAGATTCTTTGTATTTTAAGGACAAAAGAAATTCTTCATTTTAGATTTATGCTTATTTATTCTTTATATAAATACATGCATCTATTTACATGTAAATTAGAAATTAATGAGAAGACAGTCTTTCAGTGTCCTGAATAAAGTAAGAGAAGATAGTGACAGAATGCTACCAGATGCCTTGAATCATATAATAAAAGCAGTGAGGCCATTTCCCCTATGTTCTTTGGAAAGTTGCAGGGCTTTGCCTATAATTCTCAGACAAACTCCTGTTTCCTTTTCTCCACAGCCATGATAGCTTTGCTAAATGGGGGCTTAGAAACTATTTAGACAGTGGGAGATTGCAAACTTAAGACAAGATCAGCATAAAGGCAGAATCTGGGAAGAACCTAGCATGGAAATAGACTGGGAACATAGAGAAATTCTTTAACTGGTCTCTAGTTTTTGGTGTTTAAAAATTTATATTTTATTGGGATCAAGGGCAATGGAGAGGGAAGACACCAAAAATAATTTGCCAAATGACTTTCTAAAATACAGCTGGTATAGTATCACTTTTCTTAAAAACCTTTAATAGTGCCCCATTGCTAAACGTAAACTCCTCAGTATAGTATTCAAGGCCATCTATTTCCAGACTCCTCACCTATCTTTCCAGACTTGTCTGTAGCTAAAAAAATGCTCTTCAAAGAAGCCCTGTGCTTTCCAATCAGCATGTGCTATTTGCTTTGTCTGGAATATTCCCTCCTGACGATGGCTCTCCTCCCAAGACATTTCATTACTGAAATTCTACTCATAATTCAAGGTGTATTATCATCTTCTCCATGAAGGAACCCTTCATTTAACTGGAAGAAATTTCTTCCTTCTCACTGATTTTCTAGAACTTTAATTATAAATTTCACACAGCACATGCTACATTCTGCTTTGAGTTTTAATTGGTTGTATACATGTCTTATCTTCCTAACTAGAAGTTGTTGATGGCAAGAGACCATGTCTTTCTCCTTTTTGTTTCCTCATAATAGTTTCCATCAGGGAACTGGAGGGTATTATGCTGAGTGAAATAAGTCAACCGGAGAAGGACAAACATTATATGGTCTCATTCATTTGGGGAATATAAATAATAGTGAAAGGGAATAGAAGGGAAGGGAGAAGAAATGGGTAGGAAATATCAGAAAGGGAGACAGAACATGAAGACTCCTAACTCTGGGAAACAAACTAGGGGTGGTGGAAGGGGAGGAGGGCAGGGGGTGGGGGTGAATGGGTGATGGGCACTGAGGGGGGCACTTGACGGGATGAGCACTGGGTGTTATTCTGTATGTTGGCAAATTGAACACCAATAAAAAATAAATTTATTATTAAAAAAAAAGTTTCCATCAGAAAGAACTTTCCATCAGAAAGAACCATAAGAACTTAATGTTTGTTTTCTTGAATTAAAGTAGTAGTTGATATTATTATTTTTTCTTTTGCCTTCCCCTTTTCACTAATTTCTGCATATGTTCAGTCTATAGTAAATTATTATTTTTCATGTGTTCATTCATTAACTTAGTCATTAATTCAAACATCAAATATTTATCAAATGCTTTCTACTTCAAAGGCATTATGCCAGGAGCCAGGAGTACAATGAATATAATCCTTGTCCTCAGAGAGCTTGGAGTTTAGTTGGGGATACAGAGAAGAGGCAATTAAAATGCCATTTGATAAATGCTATATAGAGCCATCATTTATGGTTGTACAAATTATGTCTTGCATGAGAGAACCTGGAAAAGAGCATGAAATGTAGCCCCTCTTTTCTCTTCCAAACTTTGTGTCCTTACCTGTTGCTGTGTGCCGCTAAAGGAAGGATGGGTTTTTAAATAAAACACACAGAAATTCTATATATGATAGTGGTCCCATTGTCATTATAAAAGTAAAAAAATATCCTATGAGCCTTTGGCAAGGGTACTTAGTCCCAGACTTGAGGAGTTAAGATAGAGTTCCTTGAAGAAATGGTATATAAACAGTCTTTTAAGACACATGGGAATTACCTAGGTGAACAGAAGTAGGAAGAATGCTCCAAGTAGAGAGAAATACAAAAAGATAGTACATAAAGAAATACAAGTAGTTCTTGTAGTGGAACCTAAGAGGCTAAGGGAAGAGCTGTGAGGGATGAGCTTGTTTCACAAAGCAGAGTCCAGATCATGAAGGGCCTTGTAAATCGTGAGTAGGATTTGAATTTTATTTTGAAGGCAACAGAAAGTCACAGAGACATTTTGACAAGGATCAGTTTACATTTCAAAAGCTTGCCCTAGTTGTGGTGCAAAACTGGGGGAAGGGGATTGCAAGTCAGGCATGAGGTACTGGTGATCTGAGTTAAGACAGGTGGGGAGTAGGGATGAGGGAATTCCAGACCTAGTTAGCAAGGTGATAAGACAAACAATAATTTTCTATATAATTTGTCATCACTAGTTGAGAATGTGAGATAATTCACTATTTCATTCAAACAGACTGGGTGGTATAGAAAAAAATGTAGGAACTTTGTAGTTAACACAGAGTTTGAGTCAGGGTTCTGCCACTGGTTAGCTGTGGGATCCTGGGTATGTCACTTAGCTTTTGTGGCTTTAGTGTCCTCACCTGTTAATATGTAGTAATATATTGAGTAGTATACTTGAGTATTGTTGGATTAGATATAGTATGTATAAGTGCTTGATTCATAGTAAATAGTATAAGCTAGTTTTCTTCTTCCTTTTCTCTTTCCCTAATTGATCCATTAATAGGAGAGCCATTTACAATACCTCACAATTATACAGATTTAAACTTAAATAGCAGATTTGTCTCCAAATGGGGTATCAGGTAGGGTTTACAGTATTTATGAACTGTTTATAAAACAGTAAGTGCTACTGTTTACTAGGTTACATATACTGTGAGCAATTAGATGAAAGCTATTTCAAAAAATGACACATTTGTACATCACTTTACAGGTAATTTTAATTAGTTCAAATTCTAAAACTCATGATGGACTCTTGGATTAAAAGTTTTCCTTTATACTAATCTAATTTTTAATTTATGATAGTTGATTGTGTTTATCCACATGGCAGTTGGGATCTAGTGTTTATCCATATGGCAGTTGGGATCTTCCTATAGATTTACAGATTAGGTTTAACAATAGCTTATACTTTCAAAGAAGGCCTCTTAAGAATGGCTATGTGGAATTTTTTTTTTTTGGAAAGCTGATATTAAGAAAATAGAAAAAGTTTTTAGACATGACAAAGTTTTTTTGAAAACAGTTCTTATTCTAATAGGAAAAAAGGATACTGGCTTATATTAGAAGATAAGCCTCTTCTGATAAAATTTCATCATCTAATATCATCATGTATCAGGAGCCCTAATGAGCCTTGTGGTACATTTTCCTTTGATCTGTGATATTTGGGACCAGAATTTCAGCAACAAATCATTTATCAACTTGTGTTTATACTAGACAACTGAGAACAGTAAACCCATACTGTGTCTTAGCCACTGGCCATATTATACACATAGTATACTATGCTCTGAAAAGAATGTATACAATAAAAACTCAGATTCAAAACAGTTGGGGCTATGATGGATCATAGCCAAGTTCCAGCCTCTGTAGGTCAAGTGGGAGGGCAACTATGGTTAGTTTGTTAATCAGCCACAGACATTCCTGTGGTAAGGAGTAATTAATTAAATGGTGGGCCGTGGAGGGCAGGGTGGGTACGTAGAATAACACATACTGAGAAAAGATAACTTTCATCTTGTGACAGGTCATGAATATAAGGTGCCAGAGATCACAAGATTCAGATGATGACTTGGCAGTTTTTCCTGAAAATTGGAAATGTGTTCCCTCTGTCTTTTTAAAAACTGCTTGTACACATAATACATCTAGTAAAGATGTTTAAAAAACAAAGTCTGGTTAGGTGTTTTAAGGCTCCCACGGTGCTTTTTACTTCACAAATCCTTTGAAAAGTTATGAGAACAGGGACTCTACAGGGCAAGTTTTAGCTGGGTGGTCTTTTAAAGTAAGTTATCCTCCATCATTTAACAAATGTTATATGGAAGACTTTTCACTGTTACTTGTAGGTCTCATATTATGTCTAGTGTGTTCAAGCCACATTAATATCTAAAATGTTTCCTTATAATCTGATATAAACCCAAAACATTTGCTGACAAGAAGGCAAAGAATAAGCCAGGAAGAAAGCCAACTTTAACCATAGCCAGTGCTTATGGGTCTAAAATGACCAAGAAAGAATTCCTTGCATATTTGGAACTCATAAAAGAGATTCACTTCCCATTCTTTACCAAAATGCTTAAGGCACAATTATAAAGAGGCCTAATATATTTTCTGACAGGTAAGAGATCTCATACAAAGAGGTTTAAAAGTATTATATTAATCTGAAGACTAGGTAGATACTATCTGGAGCTAGTGAAGTTTACTGTGGGGACAACATATGCTGAATTGGCTCAAAGTGTTTTCAGAGTCACCTAGTCCCCTCTGAGCACTCTTGCCAAGGGATGACAATGTGGAAGCCTTACATTACTGTAGTACAGACCGACTTTCAACCTAACATCCCAAACCAAATAACACTGGCTTCCAGAGGAGGGTAAATAAACACAAATGGACGGTCATTTTTTTTAGAAAAATAGCTGCAACGGCATGCTTTCCTTTTACGAATATGATTATTTGCAGTTGATAACATGCCATTTTATAATTTTAATTCTTACTTGGGTATGTAGAATGTATCAGGCACTCACACTCTTTAGTCCTAGAACCTCCACCAAAATCATCTCTTGTCTAGGTTTCTAAATCAACTGTTATTCGAAAATATATGTTTGGCTCTTTTCTATTTTTTTTTTGTTTTGTTTTGCATTGTTTTATTTTAAAGGAAAGAATAATAGCAATAATAGTACACAAGGCTGATTACTGTCACTGGCTCTTATGTTCTCAGATGAGTATTTCTTTTGATGACAAAAGAAAAGCACTAATTTTATGCCAAGAGTAAGGCATTTTAAGGGAAAGACAAGATGTTCCTCATATTTTCTAAAGGGTTGACAAGACAGTGTGAAATGCAAAGATTTCATTAATTTCTTTCTTAGATAACCTTTAGAATGTGGTACACTGGCAGGGATGAAATTCTTGTGGTCTTATAACTACAAAATATAATCTGGATAGGGTAATTATAAAGTCTTACACATTTCAGTGACTAATACAACAATACAATATTTAGTGTTTTTCTAAAAGACTTAGTAAAGGTAGAGAAACACCAGCTGGAGTTTCATTTTGTTCTGGTCCATGTTGTTGGCCATTTTCCAGTCTGATAGCTATCACTAGCTCTAGAGTTGGATCTTACTACATTCTTTCCCCACAGGGGAGAAAAAAAAGTAACCCCATAACACATTAAAGCATGCTACCGTGCTGTTAACATTCTCCTTAAACATTGTAATTTACTTCTAGGAAAGATGTCAGTGCATGATGGTATTTTGTCCAGCAGAGATACGAGACTTGGACCTTATGTTGGGAGTGGGGTAGTGTAATGGTATCAAAACACAAAATGTATGCATACATTTCTCCTCAGGTAATATTTGATTAATGTTAAAAATAAAAATTTCCTTTAATCTGAGTAATCTGCTCAAGGATATAACAATGATTCTTCTCATGGGTTCATTTAATCCATAATTTGGATGGTGGATTTATCTCTGCCTCTCCCTACTGATCTGAATATACACAGATTTATACACAGGCTGTCTGAGATTAATTCAGCACCTTTCAGTTTTGTAAGGGATGTCTTTTATGGTGCTTTCTGTACAGATCATGCTGGCATGTTTTCCTTCTATGCCCAGGAATCTAATTCTGGCTTACCAATCAAAGTGCAGTTTCTCATGTGAGTTTTAAAAAGATGATTATCTCTGCAGTGAGACAAGAATGATATCTTGCCATCTTTTTCATTTCAAATGTTACATGAAGCCTGAATTGACTTTACCCTTCTTTTGATACAGAAGTCTTCCTACTCCTATTAACCCTACTAACTATGCAGTCTGCATTTGTTTGATTTGTCAAGTTAAACTCAGTCACACAGCAGCAAGGATCAGCACAAAATCTGACCCATTCTTTGGAGCAGCAGTACACAGTTCAGAGACTCAGGACTCCTCTTCAATTATCTGAGAACACCTGACATTCCTTGATGCTGACATGACATTGTTCTCAGAATATGTGGATGTGCTTAATTATGTAATAGCTCACTGCTTAATTTAACCTATAGCATAAGGTGAATTAAAGATGACCTGACAAGTGAGATTGAGTAGGACTTAGAAGGAGAAGCCCTATGTGGTACCCTAATTACACTAAGATCTTGTAGTCCTCTTTTTTTGCCTTGTTCAGGGGAAAAGCGATGTTTTAGCTAGGTTAGAAATGGCAGATTCTAAAAGTTTCCTGGTGTATTTAATGCGGAAGCTAGGCCGAATACAAAAGCCCTATGAAGTAGTAAGTACAAAGAAACCAATAAATCGTTAATCAATTGTAATTACAGGAAATCGTGAATACATACATAAAACAGGATCATATATTTTCCAATTTTTGTCAGGTACACAAATAAGCTGTAATTCTCAGATCTGTTTTGCCCTCTCCTATGTCATTTTAGACAACATATTCAATACACTTGGCCATTATAGAGTAAATTCTTCATATCTGTATTACAAAAGACACTCTGGTCCTAATTCATATGTCAAATGGGTGATTTTAATACTGTTACACACTAGGTAAGAGGCTCATTTTTTTTTCTTTCTTGCAGTTGCTCAATGATATTTTGCTACATGTTGAATTAAATATTGAGAGCCATTTTATTTTATTGAGATATAATCTATTCCATTTAATATTTTTATTTGTTGGATTTCCAGTTTAGTTCTTTTACTAGGTCTTAAAAGAAGATGTAAAACCAGAAGAATTACAATCAGTACCTACTGTTTTGTAAGTAAGAAATTTCCTAGTCCAAATATGGGTTTGACATAAAAATCATAAACTTTTGCAAAGATAATTTGTAACTGTACTAACTAGAATTGGTACTTCTGCTTTCTTTTCACAGTGTTCAACCATGGCTTCCTTACTCTTTTCAAAATAGGACCCTGCCAGCTTCAGTGCACTGATTTTAACTTAGAAGAAAACCTGTTAGTTGCTTGGAAATCACTGTGTTTTGTTTGTTTTCTTTTTTTAATACTCACAGGGGAAGAAGATATGAGAGCTCTTATGAAAGAGTCTCTACTACTGTTTGACCAAAAATTGTAGGGCTCAGATGAACTGTGTAAAGTAGGGAAGTCTGAACATACCCAAACCTAGAACTTTTTAAAAATTGCTATTTTAACCATTTTTAGGTACAATTCAATTCAATTCAATGTGTACATTCACAATGGTATACAACTGTCACCACTAGTTATTTCCAAAATTTCTTATCATCTCAAATAGAAACGCTGTACTCATGAAGAAAAACTCAGATTCTCCCCTCTCTCAGCCCTTAATAACACTAATTTACTTTCTGTTTCCATGAATTTGCCTATAACAGATAGTTCATTTAAGTGGAATCACAGAATATTTGTCCTTTTGTGTTTGGTTTATTTCAATTTAGCATGAGCTTTTTAAGGTTCATCCACACTGCAGTATGCATCAGAACTTCATTCCTTTTTATGGCTGAATAATATTACACTGTATGTATATTCTATATTCTGTTTATTCATTCATCTGTTGATAGACACTTGGGTTGTTTCCACCTTTTGGCATTCTGATTAGTGCTATAAACACTGGCATACAAGTATGTATCTGTTTGAGTTAGTGTTTTCTATTCTTTTGGGTATTTACATAAGGGTGGAATTGCTGGTCATAATGTAATACTACATTTATGTTTTGAAGGAATTGCCAAACTGTTAAACTGATTTCTACAGAAGTTGCATCATTTTACATTCCTACCAGCCTTGAGCCAGAATTTCTTTCCAAATTTTCCATATCCTTGCCAACGGTTAGGTGTGAAGTAGTATTCCATTGTGGTTTTGATTTATATTTCAGTAAAGACTAATGATGTCAAGTATCTTTTCATGTGCTTATTGCCCATTTGCATGTTTTCTTCATACCCTAGAGCCAAAGGGATTAGGAGCTGGAAAGAGAGTAGTTAGAGAAGGCTTTCTGGGGAGAAGTGTTAACCTTCAGTAGAGGAATTCAGCAAACCTGAGATGATTTTTTTTTTTTTTTTTTTTTTTTACCTGAGATGATTTTTGAGGGAAGAATACAAGAGGATAAATACCCTTGACTCTTTCCCTCCCATAACTTGTCACAACTTCCCATTAGCTCAATAGCTGGAAGCCAGAGAACATGGAAGCCAGAGAGAAGCCTCCTAAGGCAGAGAGAAGAATGAAGAAGTGTGGAAAATGAATCTAGAATGAAAGGTGGAACAAATGGAAGCTACCTACTACCACGAATACACAGAATTCCGGTAAATAGACTTTAAACTGAGATGCTTCCAACTTATGTGGTGGTGGTGGGGAAGCATTAGTAAAGTCATACAGATCTGTACAGCAGATAAACAGCATAAGCAAATATCTGAAGTTTTTAACCCTATAGTGAGAAAAATTATGAAAATACATCTCTAAATAAATATTCCTTTTTAAAAAAGATTTTATTTATTTATTCATGAGAGATAGAGGCAGAGATGTAGGCAGAGGGAGAAGCAGGCTCCCCATAGGGAGCCAAATATGGAACTTGATCCCGGGACCCAGGATCATGACCTGAGCCAAAGGCAGATGCTCAAATACTGAGCCACTCAGGTGCTCCCAAATACTAAATTCTTTTCTCAAAAATAATTTCCTGATGTTGGATTGAAGCATGAATAGTTGAGCATACAATTTGTTTGTTGTCTACAAGTACTAATGACCATGCGGTTTGAAGAAGGAGGAATTATTCATAAGTTTCTGATAAGGAAGACATTGGCTAATTTATTCATGTGATGGCTCTTCATTTATCATTATTATCATATATTGTTATTATTTCATCCAAATAGTCATGCTTCCAGATTTTCTTCATATTTTGAACTTTTAAATTTGCACTATGATATAGCATTTCATAGTGTTTTATAGCATATAACAAATGACAAATGCTTTATAACTGATTATTTAATGAAATAAATTAGTTATCTACATATTTTTATATATGTTTTAAACTTTATGGTAAAGTTAGAACACAATTCTAGATATTAGTACAATGAGTAGGATGCTTTAAAGCATTCAGCATATTTAAGAAAATTAAATCATACAGAGTCTACTTCTTAGATAACCATCTTTCAAATGGTGAATGCTTTATAAAAATAGAGCCTTAAGCTTGTCAGCCTAAAGAGCATGGAAGTTTATTTCAGGTCTTGGTTTCATATACTAGGAAGAACTATTGTGATTAGTTAGAAGTCAGAATAAGTCTATTTAAAAACAAACATACAGAAAACAGGACCAATAGCAGCATCAGACTCAAAAGCCTTAAGAACTTACTAAGAGGGTGGCCATAATGGAGTCATAATGGAGTTGTGTTTCAAACCTGGCTCTGAAACAGGCAAATTAAACTTTAAGTCTAAGGTTTACTCATATGTAAAATGCATAGAATGCCTCCCTCATAGAAGAATGTTGTGTAGAATGAAATGAGATGACATATGAAAAGTACTTGCTACTTACAAAGACAGTCAATAACTATCATTGCAAGGACTTCTCCCTAAGGTTGTCTATCACTTGGAACCCAGAAATACGTGCTTTTCAATAGTATTTCTGTGGCTTGAATGTATTGATATGCATTGTAATTGAAAATTTATATTTTTCATTGGAATGCTATGGCAGTACAGATTAATGCAGCAGTAGGATTATGGTAGTAATAAAATAAGAATGGCAATTATTATTGTCTAACAATTTACATTAAAACAATTTAGATATCATGACTTTACTTTTAAAATGTTCTCATTTACTTAAAATTGCACATTTGTCATTTAGTATACTTTCTCTGAAATAGGTGTATTTAAATTGTTCCCTGTCAGATGCCTGAAATAATTATATAAAACATGAGTGAGTGATATATGTCATAACTAATAACCACTCAGATACTTCTTTAGTATGTTCAATTAAGGTTCCTCATCAGGGATGACCATCATTTAGTGTCAAAAACCATTGTTACCATTAGCCCCGTACTTCTGAGATAAGGATTATTGGATGCTTAAAATGGTCTAGGACCAAAAGGTTTAAAGTTTTCATCTCACTACATTTCTAGATTATTCAGTATATATAGACATTAAGGAATGCACATGTTAGAGTGGAATATTTTATCTCCACCGCTGAATTCTTTGAGAAGTTTTTCTAGGTGTATTTCTAACTTTCTTTTTGTCCCTCTCTTCACTCTGCCCAGGGTAGTGGAGGAGTGATTTACTTGATTGGTAAATTTGGGAAGGCTCCGCCTTACCTTTCTTCATTCTGGAAATAAGCTACCTGCAGGAACAAACTACTTCTATTACTTTTCCAGGAACAGATTCGTCCCTCCTTTAGAAAAAGGGTTTATCCTGGTTCAGTGTTGCCTGTATCTGGATTATGTTCACCAGTTCTGGGGGATTTGTGAGCAAGCCCATTTGGCTCTCATATTAAATTATATTTTCCAACTTGTCTTTTATAAAAAAAAAATAAGTGATATTTTTGACCTCCATATGCTACTCCTTGTTTTATTTTCAATTCACTTAGAACATAGGGAAGAGGGAAACATTTTATTTTTTCATATTCTCGTATATGAAAATTGATATCCTTCCTGAATTCTCTATCATCAAAAAGTTTTGAGCCTACAGTAAATAAAATCTCCAAATCCAATAAATTCCATCATGATAAGCTTTCAGAGAACCCAGCCAAGCCCCAGTGTGCTTTTCCCATGGAAAGAATAGAAGCTATTTCTATGCAATTTCAGAAAGAAGTTCAAAAACAAAAACAAAAATGAAACACCATAGCTTATCATTTGGATCTAAGTTTACTACTGATCTTGATGTTGCACACCGAGAAAAAAGCATTAATTCTTTTACTTGGAAAAGGTGAATAAGCTTTTCAGTGTAAGAATATAGTCAGATCTTGAAAGCTCGTTTGATTTGTGGCTAATTCCTGTGGAAATATACTCTTCCGGGTATCATTATGATGTAGGAATGAGTTAGGGGCAGACGGGGCTAGGCAGGGAAAGATAAGGAAAGGCCCCAGAGTCAGGTTCCTACCCAACCCAAGAGGTGAGACAGAAAAATCAGAAAAAAATGAACCTGGCTCCCTAGCTCTAAATGTTAGGAAGTATCCCTCCTTAATGGCTACTAAGTAATGGCTACAGAAGTCCCAGATATAGAGAAAGGATAGGAGGAGATATTAATCAGAAATAAGGGAACACCGTGTTTGTGCTCACCTTATTTATTTATTTATTTATAGACTTATTTACTTATTTATTTATGATAGACACACACCCAGAGAGAGAGAGAGAGAGAGAGAGAGAGAGAGAGAGAGAGAGAAAGAGGCAGAGACACTGGCAGAGGGAGAAGCAGGCTCCATGCCAGGAGTCTGACATGGGACTCGATCCCGGGACTCCAGGATCACGCCCTGGGCCAAAGGCAGGCACCAAACCGCTGAGCCACCCAGGGATCCCCTGTGCTCACCATATTTAAAAAAAAAAAAAAAAAATCTTGCTTGTTACAAGTCCACTATGTTTGTTCTAAATATCCACCCTGATGTTGACAAGAAATTTGCCAAGTTCCCTGGTCAGTTTCCTATAAAAGACAGACTGTAAATGCCCTCAGTGGCAACCCTATTGGGACCCTCTCACTTTTGAGAGCTTTCTCTGTATCTCTGCTTCATAAACTTCTATCACTTTGCTCATTTTCTGTTGTCCTCGAGATTCATTCTTCTACTCCCTAAGACAAGAACCAAGCTCTCCTAAAACAATTATGTGCATTGACATTTCTGCATACACTTACCTCTGCTGTGTGCTTTGCCACATGCCCCACGATGACAATGACCTTTCCTTTGAAGCTCTGGAGCACAGTAGTGAAAGGGCCCTGGGTAAGCTCTCCTTCTGCAGTGAAGGCAGCACTGAATGGAATGTTGATGCTGCCTGAAATATGACCCCGAATAAAACTGAGAAAGAAAGCTTAAGGAAAACATTTGTGTGTAGAAGTGAGTGTGTGAGGGAAACTCACAGAAGGAATTGATTCACAGAAGACAGTACATTGAAATAAATGTACAAACAAAACCAGATTTAAAAATTCCCTGAGCAGACAAAACTAGTTTAGTCATACAAGCAAACTTTAGTTTGACTTATTTTGCAAGACAAGTGAGGCCAACTTAACCTTGGTCACTTCTGGCTTATGCCTCTGAAAATCATAAAACTTAAATTGTTGCCCCAAATTGATGAGGTAACCCCTAATCAATTCCTTTTCATTTAAGAAAATTCTAATATTGTAACCAAAGTGAAAAATAAACAGTAACTGCCTCCACATTGTAAAAGCTGCTTTATAACAATATATCCTTGAACCTCATTTCACACTTTTGTTTGAGTGCTCCTGATTTGTAGACTTTTTGGTATGTGCACAATAAGCTTTTACTAATTACTACTTCAAAGACTTATTTATTTTACTTCTAGTTTTTAGTGTTTTATCCCCCCTGAACTTTTTTTTTAAAGATTTTATTTATTTATTCATGACAGACATACAGAGAGAGGCAGAGACATAGGCAGAGGGAGAAGCAGACTCCTCGAGGGAAGCCCAATGTGGGAGTCATGCCCTGAGCCCAAGGCAGATACTCAACCACTGAGCCACCCAGGCATCCTACCTACCACCCCTCCCCTTAAGAACTTTGACAGTTCTTAACGTCTTGAATGCTCTAGTGAGTATTTTATCTAAATGAAGTAAGGTACTGCTACAGAAAAAAAAGTTAAATATGAAAATGTAATGAAAAAAGGAAAGGAAGAAGATGAGTTGAAAACTGAAAGACTTCACTGATTAAACAAAGTATTGCAAAAGTGATCAGGATGCAGCAATCCCATGGGTTGCACAATATTCATGGCTTTCAGTTCATTATTATTACCATGATTATTTTACAGCTCTGAAGTAATATAGTCAATCACATATTCTCAGACCTAACTTGATACTATAAAACCTATCTACTTTAGGCAAGTGACTGCTAACCAGGACCCTCTTTAGAGTTGATTAGGTCATTAGCACTGGTTGGAAACACTTCTGTTGTCCATTTCTCAACTGAATTTAGCTGATATTTCTATTCTTTCCAATTTTATGCTCTCTAAAGGGGTAATGTATTATATTTGCACTTTAGAATCGTTCATATGACTTCACTGAGTATTACTTTTAATTTTGGAATTAAAAGCATGTATTAGTAACATCATATGGTGTTAAAAAATATGCCCCCAACTAAGGCATAGCATATTTCAAGAAGTGGCAGATGATGAAACGAGAGAGGTAGATTAAATAATAATTATGATTTTAGTCTTTCAACAATTCCTAAGGTATTTAAATTTATTTGAAATGTGAGATCCTGTTTAATGTTATTTATTATCTGTCAATAATACCTGTTCCTGCCAATAGATGCCATGATGTTTAACAAATTATGCTTCTTGGACTCTCCAGATTTACTACAGAAAATTTAAAAATAAAGGCCCATATA
This sequence comes from Canis lupus familiaris, assembly GCF_011100685.1. NCBI lineage: Eukaryota > Metazoa > Chordata > Mammalia > Carnivora > Canidae > Canis > Canis lupus. The sequence goes on along the minus strand of NC_049253.1, from coordinate 13,025,824 downwards.
TCATATATATATATATATATATATAGGGGGATATATATATCCCCCCAAAATAAAGTACAATTAAAAAGACAATTCTTCATATAGAGAGTGTATAGAGAGTGTATAGGCCCATATATATATATATATATAGGGGGATATATATATCCCCCCAAAATAAAGTACAATTAAAAAGACAATTCTTCATATAGAGAGTGTATAGAGGAAGGTTTTTTAAAAAAGATTTTTATTTATTTTAGAGAAATTGAGAGAGAGAGAGAGAATGCACAAGTGAGAGCGAGGGTCAGAGGGAGAGGGAGAAGCAGATTTCCCATTGAGCAGGGATCCTGAGGTGAGGCTGATCCTAGGACTCTGAGATCATGGTTAAGGTAGACACTTAACCAATTAAGCCACCCAGGTGCCCTGAGGAAGCCATTCTTAAATGTTATTATTAATCAAATAACTCTTCAAATAAACATAAAATAACTGTGAAAATTGTTCTAGAAGAGAGGGATAAGATACTCTGATAGGATATATCAACTTGGGGAGGGCAGCAAAGGTTTTCACTGAGAAAGCAAGTGACAGCTGAGTTAAAATTGGAAAAAATTAATAAAAGTTAATTAGACAAAGGGATGGAGTGGAGGTGGGACAGGGTAGTGGAAGGGATAAACATTTCAGGCAGAATACTAGGCTTATAGAAGTGTTAGGCACATGGCCCATAAAGAGAAACAAAGGCCAGTGCCAGCAGAATTTAGAGAACAAGTGTAGCATGAGGTAAGATGAGCTGAGAAATGAATTCAGAGGCCAGACCAAGCAGGGTCTTGTAGGTCATGTTGATAATATTAGTCTTTATCCTAGAACAATGAAAATAAAAAATTATTTTAAGCAGAGAATTTACAAATCACATTTGTACTTTGGCAACAATGTGAAGAAAGGCTATTATGTGAAAACTCGTTTATTATAAGAAGTCTAGGCAATCTGTCTTCCCTCCCTCAACAATCACTGACTGATGACCATGGAGGGGATATTTATATGCTCAATAGAGGCATTTCCCTTAGATGTCTCTTAAAAAATGGAAGAGCAATAGAATTTTAAAAAGTTATGCCACAAGCAACTAATATCCCTCCTCAAAACTCATTAGTCATCATTGTAGAAGGGGAAAATTATAATTACTTATTGACATGACAATTTCTCAATTGCCCCAGTTCGTAGGTTCATCTTTAGAATTCTACTTCTCTCTTTATGTTTCTCTGCCTCTCTTTCTCTCTCATTAATGGTGAGAGGAGAAATTGAGGCTCCCACTCTCAAGAATGATGGCAAAGATTGACCATATATCTTACATTTGAAATTTTCTACTCGGTTGCTGCTTCATCATTTTTTTTTGGCATTAGTAACAAAGGAAAGAACTATAAAAAGTTTTGAAAAATTAGAAAAGAGGTCAAGTAAACACTAGCATAGCATACCAGTGTACATTGTTTAATTACAGTCTTCTAGATTGGACAAATAATTTATGATTATGGGTGGATCACCTCTGGATCTTATCAGCACTAGTTTCTCAAACATTGACAATTACTGAATATTCTCAATTGCAGTTTTCATCAACAGTCAGGGCTTTCTTCTCAGCATATAATTACTCTGATAGTACTTTTATATTCAGGTAGAACATGTCTTAAAATGAAAAATTTGGATACCACAAACTAAGAACCTAACAACTCAAATGTTTTCCGCAAATGATTCTACATTTGCCAGTCTGAATCAGTTGCAAGAGAATTTGTGTTTATCAAACAGCCCTTATCAACTGTGAACATTTTTTTCTTTCCAGTGCTTTTATAGTAGCAAAAACTGTACAAATCTATCCTAGATATATTTGGGTTGTTTGCCCACCTCCCACTTTGTTTGAAAGAGCCTCAACTATTGTTCCCATGAAAGGGTGAGCCTAGATTATCATGTTTGTATCAGATGATCCTTCCACAATCATGGCTGAACAGACAGTAGAGAAGGGAAGGGTGAAGGTGAATATCTGATGCTGGCTGAGCCAATTAGTTTCTCTCCCTTGAAAATAAAAAATAAAAGACAAAAGACAATGCTTAAACTGTGTTAAGCTTTACAATGTAAGTTACACTTGAAAGCCTGCTATATATAATTTGTTCAGCTACATATTAGAAAATTAGTGACTCTAAAAATAATATTTATTTAACAAGATAAATTCTACAAATACTTGGCTTAAAAAAGTACTCATGTGTACCCAAATACCCAATATCTAAAATCTGTATCTAAATCATAGAGGACCATCTAGATGGTTTTATCAACTCATCACCAATTTCTTACGTGCTTTTAAAGATTTCAGTCCAAAATGCTTTTTAGTTACTAGACATAAGTCATAAACTTGTTACTATCCTAGGATTTTCTGTTGGTTGTGCTTTATAATTTGATTTTTAAAAATCTATATTAAATGTTAAAATGCTTGACAAAATATGATGGTAGCAGAGACTTTTTGGGAAAAAGAAAATTATAAACCAAAATGCATAAGTATTCCAAACCTTTTTAAAGCTATCTTAACATTTTTTTAAAAAGATTTATTTATTTATTTATTTATTTATTTATTTATTTATTTATTCATTCATTCATTCATTCATTCATTCATTCAGAGAGAGAGAAAGAGAGAGAGAGGCAGAGACACAGGCAGAGGGAGAAGCAGGCTCCATGCAGGAAGCTCGATGTGGGACTGGATTCTGGGTCTCTAGGATCAAACCCTGGGCTGCAGGCGGTGCTAAACCGCTGCGCCACCGAGGCTGCACCTATCTTAACATTTTGAAAGATAAGGTACAACAGAAATAAAAACTTTAAACCACACTCCACTATTCTTAGTTTAGTTCAATCAAAAAGTTCTAGAAAACATTTAAAAGTACTCATCCAAGAACTCACTTGTCATAAAACTAGTGCAAATAGGATTAGGTAAGCATGAATGCTCTTAGAGTAGTCAAACCTCTAAATATCTATCCTTAACTACATTACTGGCAAATAACAGAAGGAAATTGGCCTAATTACATATTAATACATTTACCATGAACATTACTTTTTTATTTAAGTAAGTTGAACAATGAAGAAAATTTTGATTTAAGGCTCTTGCTTCCTTGGTACTTAAGTTTCTCTACCTACATTAGAAATGTAGCTTTCTTTCTTTTCTTTTCTTTCTTTCTTTCTTTCTTTCTTTCTTTCTTTCTTTCTTTCTTTCTTTCTTTCTTCTCTCTCTCTTCTTTCTTTCTTTCCTTTTTTTTTTTAAGATTTTATTTATTTATTCATGACAGACACATAGAGAGAGGCAGAGACACAGGCAGAGGGAGAAGCAGGCTCCAGGCAGGGAGCTTGACGTGGGACTCGATCCCAGGTCTCCAGGATCGTACCCTGGGCTGAAGGCAGCGCCAAACCGCTGGGCCATTGGGGCTGCCCGAAATGTAGGTTTCTTATGTGAAACCTATATCATAATGATGAAGCAAAACTCTGTTATGCAATTTCTAAACATGTGAGAGGCTGCCAGATTATATTGTAAAGGTAGGTAGTTGAATACTTTTCTTTACCTTCTGAGTCCTCCATAATCATAATAAAATATTAAGTATCTGAAAACTGAGTGAAGGACAGATTTCGTATATTTTGTGTTAATTAGACAGAATAAGAGTGTGATAGAAGGCAGTTTCTGACATATAGTTACTAATTAGTAGTGGGCAAAATATGGCAAGGAGAGCAAAATGTTAGAGAACACATCTGAGATAAGCACTTTCTCCATGCTTTAAGAACTTCAGTTTGACTTCATTGTACTGCAGTGGAAGACAAGTGTGTATGGGTTCTTAATACTAAGGCAGTATTAGAAATCAGCATGCAACAATACATATTTGAGGATTACAAGTGTCACTTCACTGCTTTCCTCATATTCTAGACAAAAATTTGGATACTCTACATTTGCCTTTTGTATTTAAAAAAGCCATTGTTTGTCAGCATAAACACAGATATGGGGTAAGCAATAACCACACTTGAAGTTCTGTAGTGAGTACTCTACCCAACAGCCAGACACTCTGCTATTTTAGAAACTAAGAACTTAAAAAGTTTCATCTTCAAAGTACTTAGTTTAGAATCTAGAAGCCAAAGTATTTATGTGGTAATTGCCTCCAATCATATATACATCTTTATAGTGTAACAATGTCCATTACAATTTTCAGATTGGTTTTGACAAAAGTGGCAGTGGCTCTCATAAACAGTAACTTTTTAACCTTTCAGTGTTCATAAAACATTTTTAGTGTTAGGATTTTTGATGACATTCTTGAAAGAATTAAAAGATAAAGTACGTGATTAAAGAAATCATTAGTAATTACAATGAAACCTCTACTATAGAACAATAGTAGCTATAAAAATAGTATAGCAGGCACCTAGTCAGGTATTTGAATCAAGTTGTTTATTACACTGTGCAGGCACCTAGTCAGGTATTTGAATCAGGTGTTTATTACACTGATTGCGCTCTGTGATATATTCCAGTAAACGTGATTTTTCATTGGCAACTGGTGACCTTGCAGTAAGCTGTTCCTTTCTCCAAAACACAGCATTCAACTCAACATTCCATTTGGTAGACATTACCAAAAAAACATTCGAGTGTGTACTTATAATAAACATAAATTTTCACATTAAACAAAATCTGGTATTCCAATGTATAAATAAGTCAGAACAAGTATTTTAAAACATGTGTGAGAAAAGACTTGGATTATTAGAATAGTATAAACAGATAAGGATGACATGCATCATCTTTTAGGTTTCTAAGATATGAAGACCTTCCTATATTTATAAGTCAGTCTATATAACAAATATTACAAGTAGATGCACCATAAAATATCCCTCTGAGAATAATATAGGTATATTAAATAGGTAAATGTTCATAATCTAGAAAGATTGTTCACTTCACAAAAGGATTTAATAATGGCTTTAAAATATCTAACAGCTCAAAATTTAACCCAGAAACAATCTCATATTTTTCTAAACACTAAAAGGCCACAGCATTTTTGCTGGGTACCACACTTAGTGACTTCATACCTCTATAAACGAAACACACCAGCATTTCATCAAACCACTTTGTTGGCTTTGTTTGGTTGCTATGCTAACTAATTATAATTAGTGTTATAGAGTCCAAAGTAAAGGCTATACCTTTAATATAACAATAGCCAAAAGAGAATATGGAATTAAGCCCATAGTTTCCTCATATAGAGTGTAATTAAATAGCATTAATCAATAGAAAATTGTATCTTTAGAGATCACCATTTCTCCTTGCTAAATCTGTTGCTGCTTTCTTTGAATGACATCACCATCCACCAAATCAGTTTAAACTTCATCAGTGGCAACATCCAACATTTTAAAGCACTAATAAATCTCATCTTCCTATCTCTGTTCCCATGACTAACTGCCTATTTCAGATACTTACTCCCTTGAGCACAGACTATTATGGTAGCTTTTTGTTTTCTTCAACTCTTATCGTTTCCCTTGGAAATCCATTCTCTTCACAATACTGTTAAATTAAAATTTAAAAAACAAACTTCTGATTATCATATCCTTGTTAAGAAACCTTTCATGGTTGCCTATAAGACAAAGCCCAAATGTCTCAGGTGAGTCCACATGAATAAGACCTAACTACTTCACTTCCAACCACATCAGTCACACACTGTTTCCAGTATATGTCCTGCTTAGCTCCTGCAGCTTTCTCTGCCTAAATTTTTTTTCTCCATTTTTTGAGTGTTCAAACAATATCCATCCTTCAAGTGTTTCCTCCATGAAAACTTGCCTTCCCAAAGTATCTGTACATCTCCCATGACAGCAGTTTGATCTTTTTTTTTTAAAGATTTTTTTATTTTATTTATTCATAGAGACAGAGAGAGAGAGAGAGTGAGGCAGAGACACAGAGGGAGAAGCAGGCACCACACAGAGAGCCCGATGTGGGACTCGATCCCCAGTCTCCAGGATCACGCCCTGGGCTGCAGGCGGCGCTAAACCGCTGCACCACCGGGGCTGCCCAGCAGTTTGATCTTATATAAAACATCCTAATGCTAATATACTTGACTTCCATCAAGACTTAAAACAATTTATAGGATCTGTATTTATCTCATCTATGGAACTCTCATAATGCTTTATTTAATACAGTGCTTAGAATACATGTATATTTGCTGAGTAAATGAATTTCAGAATTGTGTCAAACCTAGAATAACTTGTATAAGCACAAATATGTTAAGTATCTCATAGCCTTCCTAGCTAGTGGCACCACCACCTATCAACACTTGTAAGTGCCATGATACAGAATTACCTTTTTTAATACATAGAAAGAGAAAAGGGAAAGAAATAGCACTAAAATGTATTTCTCTGGATTTTCTCCAGCATAGATATTGACCCAAAGGGTTTACTAAAACTGATTTATTTTAGGGCAAAGCTAAAGATTTCCCCCTTTGTGACTACAAATATGGAGAAATGTTTATGCATATCAAAGGATTCCATCCTTCTGGTCTTGCCTGTTCCTTACCTCCACTCTCATCTTCTTCCACATGCATAAATCCCTACAAGATAGAAATGTGAGCATGCTACTTCTCTGATCAAAATTCTTTAATACTTTCTCATAGTCTTTGGAATAAAACTCAAATTTCTTAGCATGTTATGCAACATTCTCCATGAAGCTACCTTTGCCTACTTTGGTGTCATTTCCTACTCTCATGTTTTCCAGCCACGCATATCCAGAGTACTTGTAATTTCCTGAATGTGTCTTCTCACCCTCTCTGTGCATGCATACAGTATTTTTTTTTTTTCAGTCTAAAATGTCCTTTTCCTCTTCATTTCTGGGGTAATTACTATACGTCTCCCAAGACCTGCCTCAGATCACCTAGCTTGGGTGATCATCCTTATATTCCCATGGCCTTCTGGGTGTGTCTCAAACAGAAACCATTTCACATTGAATTGGAATTATCTATTTAATGTGTCTCTCTTAGCCATAAAATTGTGAACTCCTGGTCAGCAGGGGTTCTGACTTAACTCTGTTTCCCCACTGCCCTCAGATAGGATTGGCGGACTGATTGAATGAGACTATATGGCACTCAGGAACTAGGGCTGTGGATGAGTCTCAGAACAAATAGGGGCTCTTCAACAGTTAATGTACCTTAATTCAGCTCTGAACACAAGTATCTAAATTACTTTGAAGAAATTTTTAGAAACTAATTCTTTAGGACACAGAGACAAGAGCAACACTAGCATTTACTAAGAATGAATAATGTGGTATAATAATAAAAACAACGGAGTTTATGTGTTTTTCAAATTAAAAAATTTAATCCTGAGGTTGTCTTTCCAAAGCTTCTGATATTAAAAAAAGTAAGTGCTTTATAAATAAAGCTGCAAAAACCTCAGCCTTCAATTCAAGGATATGAGAATAATATTCCTTCAAAGTACCTCTGTTTATAGATAGTATCAGTTGGTCCCACATTTACATGACTAAGACCACTCTTAATATGAACTTCAGAAAATTTGAAACTCTATTTAGAACCATTAAAGAAAACAACAGTTTGGTTTGTGTATTATCTTTGAAACTATTAACATTACTTATGAAATTTATGCCACTATATGAGAAACACTTTCTATTGCCTCTTTAAAATATGCAGTTATTGTTTGCTCAGAAATTCCTGTAATGTATTAGAATTTAACTGACTTAAACCTTTATGTAGATTAACATTTCAAGTTTCTTTCTTATAAAAACAAAAATAATATGATTTCAATAGAAACTTAGCTGTTAGTTTCTCTGACATAAACTGTTCAGCTTTAATATTGAATTTAGATTAGATTATCTCTAAATTTCCTTCTTACTACAAAGTTGAGATTATGTCTTTATTGTCAGGTGGGTAAAGTCTGTTTTTATGTTCTCCAGATTTCCTTTTCTGTATTCTTTACCCATACTACTGGGCTCCACAGAAGTTAGGGGTAGTTCTCTCAGACTTAATAGGCTTCTCCTTACCTTATCACAAGACTTGATAATAGATTAAAATATTCTTCTTTCAGGGTATTTGTTTTATTAACTGGGAATACTTGTATCATAAGCTAAATGACTAAAGCTTTAGCAGAATTTCAGGTGATGGGGTTCAAGATACAGTACTCTTAAATATGGCATCTTGGTATACTGAAAATTTAAGCTGAAGGAATTTGAGAAATGGCATGTGCAGAGGATGGGGATATCTGTATCTCTAAGACAGGGGGACAAGTAATGTGAGCAAATAGGCCTTGCTAAGTTTCCTTTAGTTTAGCTAAATTTAGCTCATACTCCCTTTTGCCCTATCAAATGTTCCTGCCACTCTCCACTCTTCATTAAGACTCATATAAAAACTCTCAGTTTAACCATTTCTTCATTTATTTCCTTATGAAGGCTTCTTTCATTTATTTCCTTATGAAGGCTCCCATGTCATGTAAAACTTACATTAAATTGATTTGTATGCTTTTCTCTTATTAATTTGTCTTCTCTTACAGAAGCCCCAGCCAAGAATTTAGAAGGGTAGAGGGAAAATATACTTTTCCTCCCTTATATACATAGGAGGGATCTAGGGGGTGATAAGGCTATCCTTTATATTCACTGGTAGACAGTAACTTATTTTGCTGAAAGGTAACTGCCTCCCTCTCTTTCATAAACAATCATTTCAATTATTTTACATAGGTAAACAAGATGAGATTAAACTTTAGATTCTTAGTCTCCTGAAGGAACAAATTACGAGAAAATTTTCACCTTTATGAAGATAGAAGAAACGTGTTAGCCAAACTTTCCTGTTTAAATGATCTTATTATAAAAGCAAAAGAGAGGATAAAAATTATATACAGAGACTATAAACAATTTGAAAACCATTATAAACAACACTTCAAAAATAACTTACCTTCTTTGGGAAAAGGTATTAGAGTCTTGGTTTTTTTTTTTTTTATTTTTATTTTTTATTTTTTTGGTCTCTACTGTATAGGATTACATCTTGTTGGTGTGGGAAAAATAAATATTTTAAGAATCTACTAGTATTAAATATTTATTAACTTCATAAAAAGAGAAGTAAACTCACATAAATCCTAGAGTTTAACTGCAAAGATTTACCTTGGTCAGAGTTAAGAGATATACTACAAAATAATTCCTTTAAAAATATCATAAGGATTTCAATAGGCTTTCATTTCTTAAGGTTTAAAACATCAGAATCTAATGATAGGTTTTGGGAAAAAAAATTTTTTTTTAAGATTTTATTTATTTATTCATAAGAGACACACAGAGAGAGGCAGAGACACAGGCAGAGGGAGAAGTAGTCTTCCTGTGTGGAGTCTGATGTGGGACTTGATTCCAGGACCCCAGGATCACACCCTGAGTCAAAGACAGACATTCAACCACTGAGCCAGCCAGGCATCCGGGAAAATTTAATAGAATAATTTTTTTTAAAAGACATTTATTTATTTTAGAGAGAGAGGGATGGAGAGAGAGAGAGAGAGCTCACACTAGCATATGAGTAGGGGGAGGGGCAGAGGGAGAGAATCTCAAGTAGACTTCCCAAAGAGCATGGAGTCTGATGTGGGTCTCCATCTCACAGCCCATGAGATCATGATCTGAGCTGAAATCGAGTCAGATGCTTAACCAACTGACCCATCCAGGTGCCCCAACAGAAGAATATTTTTAATGGATTAAATGAAATCATGATGGTAGGAAAAAACCTTTCTAACATGTTTCCCTCAAAGTGTTCCAACTTTTCTTTCCAATATTTAAAACAGTTCAGTTTTCTCAACTGGGATTTATTCTGGAAATGCAAGGGTCATTCAATACTTGCAAATCAATCAACATATACCAAAAATGCCACCCCCCCAACCAAAAAAACCCCAAAACCCTAGAAACAAGCTTAAACAGGTAAAAGACCTGTACTTTTTGAAAACTATAAAATGTTGATGAAAGAAATTGAAGATGATGCAAACAAATGGGGGACATTCCACGCTCATGGATTGGAAGGATTAATATTGTTAAAACGTCCATACCACCAAAAGCAATCTACAGATTCAAAGCAATCCCTATTAAAATGTCAGCAGCATATTTCACAAAACTAGAACAAATACTAAAATTTGTATAGAACCACAAAAGAACCTGAATAGCCAAAGCAATCCTGAGAAAGAAGAACAAAGCTGGAGGTATCATAATTGCAGATTTTAAGATATACTACAAAGCTGCAGTAACCAAAACAGTGTGGCACTGGCACATAAATAGACACAAATATCAATGGATCAAAATAGAGAGCCCAGAATTAAACCCCCAATTATATTGTTAGCTTATCTATGACAAAGGAGGCAAGAATATACAAAAGGAATACAGGCTTCCAGTTATGGAAAGAATACACCATGGGAATAAAAGGCACAGTATTAAAAAAAAGAAGAAACATCTAGAATAACGTTTGACCAAAATATCTGGACACCATAACTAGCCAAGTTGGCACATAAAATTAACCATCATATGATTATTGATAAATTACTTAATAGCTGACTAACTCATTTAAAAAAATAGTTCAATTGGCAGAAAAAAAAGTTCAGTTTTCCCTGAATCTGTGGCTGTGCCTATATAAAGACAATTACTGGCACATTTGTTTACTAGAGATCAGGCCTCCCCCCCCATACAAGGCACTGAAAGTAAAAATTCAGTTTGTGTGTAAGATTTGAAGGAACATGTATTGCATTTGAACATGTAATTTGGAATCAATGGATGTCTCATTCAGTCATTAATTTATATTCACTCGTTAACTGACTTATTTATGCTTAACAGCCCTATGCAGAGGCCAATTAGTCACTTGGATAAAATTTAGGAGCATAAATCTTAGGAGCATGGGTTTGTCTCTACCAACTGCCATTTGTAGGGGCTTGGGGAAGCTGCTTAGCCTTTTTAAGCCTCAGTGTCTTCATCAGTAAAATAGAGGTATTAGCAGAATCTACATTGTAAGGCTAGCATCATGCTTTGTATGCTGGGAGAACTTAATTATAGCTTAATTATATAATTAAGATTATTGTAGATTATAGATTTTTAGGAATTAATGATTATAGGTATCCAAGGAATTGAGGACATGTTACTAACTCTAAAACTACATTACAGAGATTTCTGACCATCCTATAGTTTCTCTTGACTTAAGTGATGCTTTTCTCTTTTGACTTAATCTCTTACATTGCTGGTGTCTTTGGTGGCCCAAAATGGCCAAGCAAGTTCATATACTAGGTTGCTGCCCTTGTTTGTCCTTCTGCCTAGAATGTTCTTCCCTATATAATTTGTAGCCTGCCTCTTTACATCATTTAGTTAACTGCTGAAATATTTTTTTGAGAAGGTTTCCTTGAGTACTTTATAAAATTTTATTATTTTCCTTTTCCCTGCTTTATTTTCATATATAGCATTTATTGCTGTTTAAGGTCCTATGATAGATATATTTATCTATCTCTTCAATTAAAATGAAGTTACCTTGAGTGCAGGAAATTTCTCATTTTGTTTACCAACAAATCCTCAAACTCTAGTACATTACTGACTAGAATATACTGAGATAGCCAGTAAATATTTGTTGAATGAATGCATATTAGATTTGATGAATGCTTCAACCTCTAAATTCTGACTCTACTGACTTCTAAGTAGTGTCTTGCTTCTGGGTTTTAGGAAGAAAGGCCTCAAAAGTCACTGGGTATATATATATATATAGAATGTAAAATGCCACTGTTTCTTTATGTTATAACTTTGAAAGGTTATGGTAGGACACTGGCACTGTGTCCTCCATCCTGTTGTTTTCCTTATAAAAATATTTTCTGGGTACTTTCTAGGAGCCAAACCTGGTGCTGGGATTATAAAGATTAAAAGGATATGACCCTTATCCCTGCCCTGCTTCTGTTATCTAGAGATTACTTCTTTACTGATACATTGTTTGTACCACTCAATTGGCATTTTTAATACATCATTGTCTTTACTATTTACTTATTTTCCACATAAAATATTTTCATGTTTTATATTCTTTATACTAAAAGCAACCTAGTGAATAAGAACTATATTTTATACCTTTTTCTTTAAAGAATTATCCACAGCACTAATAAGAGTAAAATTTATTGGTTGCTATTAATGATGACATCTAAAAAAGTCAAACACCACATTCTAATATATTACTTTGAAGCACTAAATTTATGAATCTCTCCATTACCATTAAACACACTATCCCTTTGCCTTTAATTGCCTGAGAACAGAGTTTCAGATTAATAGAAAAAAAGTTACTTATTTACTCATAATATAATCAAATGGTGTGCATCATTAGAGATTATAAAAGGTTTTTCAGTCTTGGAAGGCCATAGGTAGGTAGTTTAGATACTTCATTGAGAGGGTTTATAGAACCCACAGTTCTCCATTATTCATTGTGCTCTTGACACTAGAAGAGACCTAATGACACCCAATGACTCTTGGAAGAGTTTAGCCTGTGGTTCTTCACTAAGCAGTGTGATTGATACAACGGTGCCAACATTTGGTATTTAGAGGTGAGACAAAGTAGATATGTGATAAAAGAAGAGGATATTGGAAAAAAAAAAAACATAACTTAGAAATGTTGTGAGGATAAATAACTCAACTTTAAGTACACTTTGGTTTTAAAGCAGGCTTTCAAAAAGGGGATTTAGAAAATTTCACAAGTTCGGTTCTTTGGGAAGGTGATAAAAGATAAGTGACTTTATTTTCTTTCTTCATTCCCTTGGGACCACTCCCCCGCAAATGACCCAAAACACTACTGATTCTCCTCTTTAGGCCCGTGATTATAAAGACTAAAACAACCAACTCAGGTCTCTGCCTAGTTGTAACTATGAAACATGTATTGTGGGATGACATAAAGGCATTCCGATGTTAGGCAACTCATCCATACTCCTCACAGAACAATGATCAGGCTAGCAACTCTGCTTTCTGCTGTTCCATTTATATTTATTCTGAAGAAAATAAAAGAGAGTAGCAATTTAAAAATCAGACTATGAGGTTTGAAAAACTTTGGACTGAATGTCACTTTTATATTGTGTGTATTTTAAAATTTTAAATACCTATTTAAATTATTTGAAAGGAAGTTTCAGAAGAGTGCTGGGCATAATGCTATTTTAATTATTTTAGGAGTAATCCTTAAAATTTAAATAGGCTAGTGCACCTGGTGGCTCAGTTGGTTAAGCATCTGGTATTTTTGGGCTCAGGTCATGATCTAATAGGTCATGGGATGGAACCCTGCCTCCAGCTCTGCACTTAGTGGGAAATCTGCTTGGAGACTTTTTCCTCTCTGCCCCTCCCCTCCTCTCTTTCTTTCTCAAATAAATACACAAATCGTTAAAAAAAAATAAAATTAAAATAGGGCACTATAATGCTACACTTTTTCATGATTTTATGAGACACTATGACTAAAGGCTCAACCAAAAGAAACAAGCTAAAATTTTTAAAAATTGAATGTATTTTAAACCCTTGAAATAACAGATAAGATCTTTTACGGCAAGAGTTCCTGACTTGTCAACTGGAATTTAATGCTTCTTTTGGGAATCCACTCATCTACTCCGCTAAAGAACTTCCAGTATCCCTGAAGATTTAATAACCAGGGACATAAACATTTAGGCTCTCTCCAAATTCAGTTATCTTTCACAAGTGAGGGAAAATAAAAAGTAGTAACTTTTCACAAAAAGGTGGGGATATATCATTTTAAATGGCAGGCTTCCAAATTGTATTCTTAGTAATCTGAGATTCTATGGATTGCTTCATGAGTTCAGCAAATGTAGTTTAAATCTCATTCCAAAAACTGTAATTGCAAATATATACATGAAAACTCATATGCTAGGGGCACCTGGGTGGCTCAGTGATTGAGCATCTGCCTTTGGCTTAGGTTGTGATCCCAATGTCTTGGGATGGAGTCCTGTATTGGGCTCCCCACAGAGAGCCTGCCTATGTCTTTGCCCCTCTCTGTGTGTCTCTCATGAATAAATAAATAAAATCTTTAAAAAAATGCCAATTTTAGCTTATAAGAAACCACTAATCTGTTAAGCCTTATTTTCATATAACTCATTTCTAGTTAGTAAATGATATAAATACTAACCTACGAAGAAAATCATTTAAAATTTCTTCATTTATATTTTATATAATGAATTTCTAAGACAATTTATTTTAAAAAAGAATTACCCTGCTTTAAAAAGTTTGAATATCATTTACCTAGATTCTAGAGTACAGAGAATCAAGGCATATTTCATGAGAATCTGACAGATTAAGATATAGACGGAAAGATTAAACTACTACTATTTTGTAACTGTTCCTACTTTACTGCCAAGCAAAATCCCAAGAAGTTATGGTACATTAAATAGTAAAATATCAGTAAAAAATACTTTAATATGTTTTCTAAAGACAATATTTTGAATATTATAATAAATACAAGTTCAAAGTTGAGATCTGTTAATCTCTCTTTTTAGGCCATGAAATAGACCAGTTAAATACTCTCCATCTTCACCAAAATTTTATCTATAGCGAGAAAGATTCAAATGCCTGCAAGAACAGCAATATACACTAGAGAAATATAAAAACCAAGAAAATGTCCCAATATTCTGGTGTTGTCTGGAAACCATTTTAAGGTCATGCAATGTTATCTTATGAAACATTATACAAGTCTATTCTGGCATCTAGTATGAGAGTTATTTAGCTATTTCAATTCAGAGGAACCCCGGATATGTTCATTGTTTTTACCACATACCCTTAAAATGGAAAGGAAACAGTATGAGTAAGGCAGTACCACCCTCTAAAAGCGCATATGTAAAGGATACTCTTCACTATTCCGGATGTCAACTACCAGGAGCTTTGGTTTACTGGACTTTGTCTTCTTGGTAGGTGTTTTGAAATGGCCTGTCACTGTGAGTTCACACAAGTCAATGAGGTCCTCTGCTGAAATTCGGGGTGATACTTCTGACTTTAGGTCATTCAATGGGATGGATTCTCTTGACTGAAAAAAATATACAAACAGTACAAATATTGAGAATAATACAGAGAGACAAACTATAGCCAATATAGAATATCTGTAGGCTCTTGATATCAATCACTATAGCATATAGGAGAACAGGAAACTGAGTCTCACTTTAGTGGTCTACTGTGTAACTGTATTCCTTACTATTAAGGTTTACTTACACACAGAGGAAAGCATTATTCTTTTGGTTCACTACAAGCTCCTGGTTCAAATGTGATAGAAAGAGATGAGGCAGATTTTTCTTTATGAGAGCACATTTCACTTTTCTTCAAGTATAATTACTATTGTTGTGAATCACATTAATTAAAACTCTGATAATAGAAGAAATTGCACTGTTACTCAGTAAACATACTAATGAAAGAACATGGTTCTAATATACATATTAGACTTTTATAATATAATTTATATCACATATAGATAAACAGAAATTAGATTCTCAGAGATGAATGCAGAGCGATATAACACTTTCTTAGATAGTAAACAAAATTGATAATGTATCTTAATTGTGAAGGAGGTAAAATGAGACTCTAGACAATCAAACCAGTACTTTGGTCTATGTGATTGTGATAGGGTGTAAGACTGATTCAGTGATTCAGATGAAGGGCTGTTTACAACTGCTCTCCATGTTATTTAAGAGGGAGAGGGAATTCCTCCCCCCCCCCCCCCCGGCCCCGGAAAAGGCAACAAAATATTACTTAACTAAATTCAACATAAATTTATGGAGTGTTAATAGTCACTCTTGAAAACTTATTTAACATTCCTCGAGAATTTAAGAACTTTCAAAATTCATTTGATTGAAAAACAGGGATTCAAAAGAAAAATATATATTTAAGCATATAAATATATATAAGTTTTTAAAACAGAGTCTATTAACTCATTTACTTATTTTCTCTATTTTCACAGTTCCATTGTGGGATATCACATTTAGAATTTTCCAATTTAGAATTTCTAAGCAGGAGTGAATATATGGATCACTTAACAGACTTTAAAAAAAAAGTTTTATTTAAATTCCAGTTAGTTAACATACAGTGTAATATTAGTTTCAGGTGTATACTATAGTTTCAGGTGTATACTCAACACTTCTATACAACACCTGCTCATCAAGACAATCCCCATCACCTATTTAACTCATCTTGTGTGTCTCTGTGCCCCACCCCCACTCCCCTACCATTCAGACAGACTTTTTTTGAAAAAAAAAAAAAAAAAAAATGGTTTTGGTTGTAGTTTCACCTGAAATGTCAGCTCTCATCCCTTGGGTTCCCCTGATTATGCCATAAATTCTTTCTCCCACTTCATTAGCTTTTAAATAGAAATGGAAATTGCTATGCTTTGTGGGTATTTATGGGTTTTAATCAAAGATAGACATTAGAAATTTCATTTTTTTAATATTAAGAATTAAATCTACTTAAATATTTTGAAATTTAAAATGTTTCAAAAAGATAGAACTTTAAAATCAGCTAGGTATACAATCAATGCTTTGATCTCTTTTGTTAGATTGCAATCTCAATAGGTATTTTTCCCACGCTTCACATGAAGTCGTACATTTATGAAGATAAAATAAAGAACTTTCGATTACCCTAGTACTGCTTTTAGTCATTTCGTGAAGAATGTAGCATTTCAAACAGGTTTCATCTGAATGAAAGATGTGCCCTGGCTGATGAAGAGAATTTGACAGAGAATTTGACCAACGTATTCTATGTGAAGAACTGATTGATTTAAGAAAGATCTGACCTTGGTATTGATTCCAATCAAATGTATTATACATAAAGAGTTTCTCAAAGGAGAGAGCAATTGTTACATGAAATGGTAAGAGAAGAGGAGAGGAATCATTAACAAATGCACAACTTTCTGAACTTTTGTGAGTATATATCAGCAAAGAACTTTAATATGATACATGTAAATTCCTCTGCAAATTAATTTTAGGAGATTAGTAATTAGTAATTTTAGGAGATTAGATTTAGGATAAATTATACTACTTTGCTTTATGAAGAAAATAATTATAATATTAAAAATTATGAGGGATCCCTGGGTGGCTCAGCAGCTTGGCGCCTGCCTGGGCGCGATCCTGGAGTCCCGGGATCAAGTCCCGCGTCTGGCTCCCAGCGTGGAGCCTGCTTGTCCCTCTGCCTGTGTCTCTGCCTCTCTCTCTCTCTCTCTCTCTCTCTCTATGTCTATCATTAAAAAAAATCTTTAAAAAATTATGGAATTTAGTTTCTCTTTTATTAAGAATTTTGCATGCAATTTTACTATTCATTGTAAATTTCAACTTAGAAGTATAAAAATAAAACTTCCTCTTAGTACTATTGACATTGGCATTTTCCTTTGTGACTGGGTTTCAAATTCATGGGACTTTGTTTATGGACTGTGGACAAGAATTTAAGATAACTATAGAACAACTTTGGAAATACCTATTAGCTTATCATTTCTGCCCAAGAACCTTAATATACAATGCATATCACGCTTAGATGTGCAAATATCACAAGCCAATTTGTCCGAGAACTATTTCTTTAAAAAAATTCATATTTTTTGTGAATTTCTATTCATAGCCAACCTAGAGTCAGAATTTTTTTTTTTTTTTCAAGTCTGTACGGTTTACTGAATGGGTGGGCAGAGAGGAAAGTAATGAGAAGCTGCAATTCAAGAGAAAAAATCTTGGTCATTAAAGTCGTTACAGGGATAGAAGAGGGACAAAGGGCTGGCCTTCCCTGTCCAGGGCCTCTCAGGATACTGTTGTCAAGATTTAGGAGGGTATTATGCTGAGTAAAATAAGTCAACTGGAGAAGGACAATCATCATATGGTTTCACTCATATGTGGAATATAAGAAATAGTGAAAAGGATTATAAGGGAAAGGAGGGGAACTGAGTGGAAAAAAATTAGAGAGGGAGACAAACCATGAGAGACTCCTGGGAAACAAACAAAGGGTTGTAGAAGGGGGGGTGTGGAGGGTTGGAGTAACTGGGTAATGGGCAGTAAGGAAGGCACTTGATGGGATGATGAGCACTGGGTTACACTATATGTTGGCAAATTGAATTTAAATAAAAAAAAAGATTCACTAACAAAGAAAAAAAAAAGACTTAGAGCCTACTGAAGTAGACCCCAGTCCCAGCTTTAATGCCTTCCCTCTGATCTTCTATGGGAAGAGTTGATCCATGATGCTCTAAGTGGAGAGCAGGAGGCACTATGGAGATGCTTCATGTGGGGATTCCTTCTCCATTTTGTGTCCCCCTGGTGTTCACAAACACCACCAAGAGAATCTTGGGGAGGAACATCAGCAAACCCAAGGGTCACAGACTCATGGCCTTGAGACTTACTTTAGTAGCCTCTGGATCTAAGACTGATCTTGAGGCCTCATGGCCTAATGCCTGGCTGATAAGGTGATACCTCTCATGGTACCTTTGCACATGTAGACCTTCCTGGGACCTCCTGATTCAGTTTCTCCCTGAGGCTACCTCTCACATGGAACAGCAGTCATGAGACACTACTGCAGATAGCAAGAAGTACTTGGTACTATTTATATGCTCAAGAAACGGCTATAATCACCAACAGGAAAACATCTGGGTCTTAGGAGGTGAAAGCACTGAAAGCCTGCTTCCCTCCATCAATCTTGTGCTCAGTCACCTAAGGCTTTGGAACCTCTGAACATAAAGAAAACCTTGTAACTTTTCCTTGGCACATTACCAATGGCCAGAACACAGGCAGCCTGTAATCACCTCAAATGCAGGGGCAGAAAAGGACATAAGGCTGCTGAAATTAAGAGATCAGTGTCAGAGGACCACAGCTGTAGTTCCACAACCAACTCAGACATGTACTGAGGCAGGATCTACTCCCGTTCTCCTTTTTTAAAGCCACACAGAAACCACACTGAACATGCAATAAGACAACAGGTGCCAGTAGTCACCTAAAGGGTGGTGGGGATGAGGAAGTGTGGGAAAGCTCCAAAGTTTGGAAGGTATAAGAGTGGACCCTCCCGTGCCTTGAGTTAAAAATAAAATCTGATCATGTAACTTTTATAATTAAAAACACCTCAATGGCTTCTAGGGCATTGAAAGAATGAAGTTGGAACTCCTTAGTGTAGCATATAGAGCCCTTTATGAATTAATCTGTGTCTATAGGCAGGAAACCATAGACTTTGGAGTTAAGACTACCTGGATTCAAATCTTGGCCAGCCCACTTATCAGTATGTGACTTTGGGTGTGATATTTAACCTCTCTGCCCAATTCCTTTATTTATAAGTAGGGAAAAGGTGTCAAACACATTTTTCCCCCAAAATAATTCTGTCTCATTTTTAAAGGGATAAAAAGTATCCCAGGGCATTTTTTTTTTAAAGATTTATTTATTTATTTATTCATGATAGATACAGAGAGAGAGAGACAGAGACAGAGACACAGGCAGAGGGAGAAGCAGGCTCCATGCCGGTAGCCCGACACAGGACTGGATCCCGGGACTCCAGGATCCAACCCTGGGCCAAAGGCAGGCGCCAAACCACTGAGCCACCCAGGGATCCCCTCCCAGGGCATTTTTATGAAGCTACCTTAAACTAATACTTAAAACTGACAAAGACAGCACTAAAGACACACACACACACACACACACACACACACACACACACACACACATTTCTTATGAATAAAGATTTTTTTTTTAAATCTAAAAACCAGAAAAAGGAATGTAGTGTCAATTTGAAAGAATGACATACTATAATCAAGTAGGGGCATGTTCCAGGAAGGATGGTTCAATATTAGCACAATTTTAAAAATAGAGTTCATCACCTTTAATTAGTCAAAGGACACAAAGTATAATTGGCATAAAGCCATATGTGATAAAACTCAGCGTTGATTCTCAATTGTAAAAAAGAAAAACTTATGCTAAGATGTATCAGAAAGAAAGTTAGATGATAAAAGATGTTCTTTATTTCCAATATTTGACATTCTACTTAATGATGAACCACAAAGATAGACTTATTAAAATGGAAATGCAGAAATACAACTATCAGCATTATTATTTATTATTATTATTATGGAAGTTGCTATTGAGACAATAAGAAAAATAAGTAAAGGGTATAAATATTGGAAAAGAAATAACTTTTTATTTTTAGGTGATACAGTAGTCTTATTAGAAATCTGGAATAATTAAAGGAAAATCCAATTAAATTGGTAAGAATTTGGTAAGGTTTTAGTTACAACATTCCTACCACAAAATGATTAGTTTTTCTACATGGCAGCATAAGCAAGTCAGAAAATACAATGAGCAAAAGCTTTCATTCACAATATCAAAATATTTCTCCAAAATAAAACATTTAGAAATAAGTGGATCACATTTAAAGAAAACGAGAGTTTTGTGATGGGCATTTGAAAAACTGAGAGATGGAAGTTGCTATCTGGGAATAAATAAGTCAATATTATAAGAACTTCATTTTTCTTTGGAGCATTATATTAATATATAATAATTTAATCCCATTTCTAAAAAGAATATTTTTTCAATTTTGAAAAGCAAATTCTAAAATTCATTTGACAGACCAAATAGGAAAGAATGTCAAGAAAATATTGACAAAGAACAGAACACATTAGGCATATTAAAACTGTAAAAAACCAACAGTATGGTACTGCACAAGAAAAGACCAAAAGATTAATAGGACATAATGGGATAACAGAGACAGATTCAAATACACAAAGTATTGGCTAAAAGAATATGATGGCACGTCAATCACTAGGTCAGGATCAGCAAAACTTACTAACTGGAAGAAAAGAATATTATGTTTCTATCTTCCACTATATAGCAAAATGATTAATAGTTGGAATAAGGAATTATGTATAAAAATGTAATCCTAATGGGATGAGGAAAATATTGATGATGAGAACAGTTGTAAGCATATAGCAAAAGCAGAACTCTTAAGAAGAATATATGTGAAGGGGATCCCTGGGTGGCGCAGTGGTTTGGCGCCTGCCTTTGGCCCAGGGCGCAATCCTGGAGACCCGGGATCGAATCCCACGTCAGGTTCCTGATGCATGGAGCCTGCTTCTCCCTCTGCCTATGTCTCTGCCTCTCTCTCTCTGTGTGACTATCATAAATAAATAAAAATTTAAAAAAATACATGTGAAAAATAAAAATTTAAAGTGCCCTTAATGTTTAAAAGAGCTCTTTCCTTAAAGAGCTCTTTTAATCAATAAGAAAAAAAAAAAAAAACCCAAAACCCTGCTTATTTTAAAAAGGAGCAGGGATGTAAACATACCCTTGACGAAAGAAATACAAATGGGTAATAAAAAAATTTAACCTCACTAATTTTGGAAGTATAAAAACATATTCACAATCAGAAATGCAAAAAGTAGGTAAGTGTTCTGGATATCTTCTATTTGCCCCTCCAGATTCACTATCCGCTGGTTTCCACTTTAGTCTCTGCTCTGGTAGGTAACTCATTTGGACTACATCAAGAGAGATTCTAGCTCCTCTGGCCTTTAAGTGGGCACAGACAACAGGAGAGTGAGAATATTTATGCCTCTGATTCCCTACTTGAGATGTCACCCCAAAGGTCACTTTTCCTCTCAGGATGGCTTTCTCTGTCTGCTTCTCTTTTTTCACATTCTGGTAACCTCTTCTTCCCTCATCCTTTTCAGTCTTTGGATGGCAACAGGACCAATGATAGTATACATAATTTACTGCATTATCTTTTATATTTTCACCAGCATTCCACCATCATCTTTGTAATTATTATCTCTGTAAAGAGAACTTTCTTGAATTATCCTAATTTGAGTGGATTTCATTTGCTTTATTTTTCTCTTAATGCTTTGCTGTGGTTAAGTTTTATTGATTCAGCATAAGATACTTTAAGATTCTTTAAATTTATAAAAATGAGATTTGTTTTCATATAGCATTATTATATAGCTTTCTTTAATACTTTATAACTATGAATCTAACCTATCTGAAAAAAATTATTATCAAATGCTTACAGCAATATAAAAAGACTTTATAAATGAGAACTTAATGGCTGTATTCACCATTACAGGTAATCAGATCTGGTACTGGAAAATGTGTAGAGGTGCTAAAGAAAAACAATAAAATCGCTATTATTCTTAAATTCAGATAAAATTTAAAAATGATAAAAAAAAGAGATCAGCAAGTAGGATAGACTTTCATGCATTCAAACTTGGGAAGGAGACACAAAAGTTAATATAGGCAATTAGACAAAAAATGTTTGAATTTCATCAAAATGTTTCATTGGTGAGGACTATTCTGGCTTTTGCATGAAGGGATACTTGAATAAATTGATGTTTATCTAATCTTTTATCAAATGTATGAAGAATTTTGAGAAAAGGGCCTGTTGGACACTTGGAAGACTAATTATACTTTCCCTGACTTGTACCAACACAAATGTAAATTACATTATCACTAAATAACTACATATTTTCCATAGTTTAACATAAGATAGTATAAATTATACAATGGATTGCTGCCTAAAAGGCTGGTGTTTTTCCTAGCAACAACTTTGTTTCCTTTAAGAATAATATATTTTAATTTTACATTCAGAAACAAGTTCATATGTGATCATACTTAAAATTTTTTATTAGAATAGAAAGTTAAAAATAAAAACAACAACCCAACCAAAACAAACACTCTTCTTATGGAAGAAAGCAGTTTTCATATATAATGCTATGTGTGTGGGGTGCTTGGGTGGCTCAGTCAGTTGAGTTTCCAATCCTTGATTTCAGTTCAAGTCATGATCTCAGGGTCGTGAGACTGAACCTGGCATCAGGTTCCATGCTAGGCATGGAGTTGGCTTAAGATTCTCTCACTTGCCCTCTGCCCCTTCCTGTCCCTCTAAAAATAAATAATAATAATAATAAAAATAATGCTCTGTGTGTGTGTGTGTGTGTGTGTGTGTGTGTGTAGGGGGAAGGTGAGGAAGAGAGAAAATCTCAATAAAAAAAATTAGCCTCTCTAAAGCCATTTGGAAATTAAGGATTCTAAAAGCTATTTATAGTACTGGATTATAAATGAGGCCAATTGTGCTGTTTCAGAAGGCATGTAATAGATTTGATAGTTTCTTGAAGCTTTTGAGAGTTTTCCTCAGGGACAGGATGATGCTTAGAATGGCTACAGTACTGGTTCTTTGAATCAATCTAAAGTCTCTTCACTTTGAGAGAAAAGTATCATTTATTAAATATCTCCTTTATAATTCAAGAACTTAAATAAGATAGCACAGAAAGTGACATACATTGTATACATCTATAGAGATCAATCTGAATATTGAGCAAAAATAATTTTTTAAAAAGACTATGAAATTTCACTAAATAGTTATAATTGGAACAGTAACTAGAATACAAAATAATCTTCTAAAAGGAAAGTAGAAATATGAATCAGAAAGTATGAACAGCAAAAGTAAGCATACTTACAAGGCAAGGAATATCATAGGCTAACCATGTATTAGTAATGTATATTTCAACACAATAAAAATATACTTCTTTTGAGGATACCTTGTACAAGTGAAAGTCTATTCAAAGGTTTTTTTCAGGCAACATACAATATTTCTAGAAGAGAGATTGGAGCAATATAAACACACTAATGACAACACAGAATCAGGTATCTCAATAGCTTAAATTTCTTATATTTCTTTCTTATCTCCCATAACAAATATAATAGGGCCCTGTCCACCAAAGGTGCTAGAATGTTTGATAAATAATTGCATGAAAAAAAATAAATAATTGCATGAATGTGTAACAGAATGAGGAGTGATGTTGTCCCTATGTTGAAATAAGAAGGCTCTATATGCTGTCAAATAACAGAAGCCATCAACAAAAGCCAACACTACCGGGACACCTGGGTGGCTCAGCGGTTGAGCATCTGCCTTCAGCTCAGGGTGTGATCCCACGGTCCCTGGATCGAGTCCCACATCGGGCTCCCTGCATGGAGCCTGCTTCTCCCTCTGCCTATGTCTCTGCCTGCCTCTCTCTCTCTGTCTCTCATGAATAAATAAATAAAATCTTAAAAAAAAAAAAAGCCAACATTACCTGCCCTACAGCTAACTGAAAAGGAACAAAAGTGACTTTACTATTTTAAACTATCATGCAACCCCTTTCCTCCCAGTCTACATAAGGAGATTTAGTTGGAGGGGGCATGTCAACTTTGTGGAGAGCAGTGTTCAAGATCACACGTACCACCCTTTTCATTCCACAGGATAGAAAACCACCTCTCACAAGGCAAATGAGGGTGAGTGCTGATGACAATGATTTGTGGAGATTTGGGCAAACGTACAAGAAGGGGTGGCTGACCTTCTGTTTTGTAGAATAATGTCTGCTTACACAGAAGGCATTAAGCTGGCCTCTCTGAGCAGGCAAGAAGTAGGGAGACGTGGCAGTGCTGAGCCCTCTCTGACCTTAATTTCCTAAACTGTATAGTGAGTATAATGACACGTGTCTTCTTTACCTCACAAATTTACTGTAAGGAGCAATTGGTATAACAGACATAAAAATGTTTGGTAGACTGGTGATCTTTATATATAAAATAAGTTGTTATGAAAAATTGGATCTTAAATGAAGCAGCTTGAATTTCATGGTAGTCCTAATTTTGAATAAATCATCAATTAACAAATATTTAACTAGCCTGTCTTGGCCATCTTGAGAGAGCTAAAATAACATTTCTACCTCAAAGAACCCACAATCTAGTTGAAAAGGCCAGACTAACATAAATGAAGCAGTAAAACTATACAATAACAGAAAATTCTTATATAGTGCCTACTCTGTGCTAGTTCACTGTGATAAGCATTTGACAGACATGAACTCTTTTAAGTCTTGCAACAATCCTATGAGATAGTTTTTATTATTTGCTCACTTTACAGATGAGGAAATTGGGGCAGAGAGGTAAAATAATTTAATCATTAAGTAATATATATAATCAGTAAATAACAGAGACAGGATTCAAATTGTGTCAGTCGGGCTCTGGAGTTTGGGCTCTTAACCATAGGATTCCATGTATGGAATCACAGGTACATAGTATGAGAATTCAGACAAAGGGAGAAAGACAATACAGGCAGAAGTAGTTAGCAAAATATAGGTGAGGTAAGTAGGACTTGAGTTAGAAGAAATCATCAGGGTTTAGATAAGTAGAAAAGAAAAAGAAGAATGGTGCATAAGTGGATAACTCTTAAGAGTTCTGAAGTATGAATAAATAAGAAATGTCCTATAAATAATTATTGAGCACCTACTAGGTACCACATATTGTGCTTGGAATACAATAATGAACAAAACAAAGATATTTGTTCTTGTAGAACTTACAGTCCGTAAGTACGAAAAACACAATGAACAGACTAGTCTTAACAAGCTGAGCATGCACCCACCCTGGGAATTAGAAGGAAACAGTACTGAATAGATGGGAAGGGGATAGATCATGAAGGATCTCAAAGATAAGGAAGCTTGAGGATGTAACAAATAGGTAAGTACTATAGGATTTTTGGAAGAATGTGTCACATGTTAACAGCAATATCTTAGGAAGACTAATTTGGTTGTATTTGGGAGGATGAAATAGAGATGAGAAAAATGATAGTCGGAAAGACTTGTTAGAAAGTGAATTTTATGAAGATTTAGATTAAAAGATGACATCGGAAACAGAGAGTTTTGCTTTATTCACTATCTTCCTTTTTCCTTTAGTCTTTTCCTTACTACTTGGCCAATTCTCTCCCATCCATGGTGAAAGATACATTAAAACAACAAATAATAAATAATAAAATTACTCTCCAAGGGGTGAGTCCTTGTCTAGCTACTATCCTTTTTTAAATTATTTTTTAAAGATTTTATTTATTTGAGAGAGAACGTGCACACAAGCAGTGGGGGAGGAGTGGTGGGAGAGGGAGAAGCTGACTCCCCACTAAGCAGGGAGCCTGGATGCAGGGCTCCATTCCAGGACCCTGGGATTATGACCTGAGCTGAAAGCAGACGCTTAACCAATGGAGTCACCCAGGCACTCTAGTTACTATCCTTTTATCTTCTTCTCATCTCTACCTTCTCCTTGTCATTCATTCTTGAACTCATTGCAACTTAATTTCTGTCATGATTTAGAAGAAGAAATGGTTCATTTGTCCAGGAGAAAGTGGACAAGTTGGGAATATTTCGTTGGAAAGGTAACATTTGTGTTTAGAATACAAGGATAAATAGGAATTGGCCAAGTAAAGAACTGGGGGTTTTCACCCATATTCTGTGTAAAGCCATTCTATCACAAATATTGGAAAGGTGTTTTGATTTTACTTCTAGGATTTTGGTTCTATCTTTAGGAGATATACTGAATAAAGACAGTGTCATTTAAAATCCATTTTTTCTTCAGTTCAGCCTGGAATGAATGGGACAGAAATTTTAGCCAGGATGCTAATTTCATTTTTAATAGTTGCCTTCACAAGTATCTAACCAGAATTTCTTAGGTTTAAAGTCCCTACCTCATATTAATAATGGTCTCTTCTAATATGCCATGAGCTCTGTAAAAGCAGGGACCAGAATTTGTTTGTTTTTACACTTCTACTGCCTAGCAGAGAGCCTAGAAGTCAGTTCCTACTTAGTAAAATTGGGTGTATTAATGAAAGGCTAAAGGAAAAAAAGAAGACATGAAAAGTAGTATAAGAAACTATATAGAAGATAAAGGACAGAGAGGAATAAATGATGGCTCTTAAGATTTGAATATGGGTGATTAGGGAAAAAAGGATGGTCACAGTGGCAAACAGCAAGTAAGGGGAAGAAAAATTCAGACTCGGATATGTGAAATTGAGGTTGCATAGGGTTTACTAAAGACAAAGTGATGAAAATGCAATTAGAGACAGATATTGGTATTTGAGAGAAGTGAGGCTAGAATTACATTTTTGGAATTATCAGCATAAAAATTAGTTTAAGTTATGAGAAAAGATAAATAATTTGAAGAGAAAGGAAAAAATGGTAGAAAAAAATTCCTAGTTATGGTAGGCACATCTATCCACTGCTGAGAAAATTAAATTATATAAACTATTAATAAGGCTTTTTCCACATGTCTACAATAAATAGACTGCTTGCTTTCTTAGAGCTAGATATTTTGAACTTTTGTATGAAGAAGGACAGATTTTTACAAATGGCATAGGCGACATTAACTATGATTCTCAAAGGAAGTTTAACAAAGAAAAATCATCTTCAAAAGCATGATCAATCTACAAAGATATTTTTATCTTAAATATTTAAGGCAATAAATTGTTTCTGGGGGCATTTTAGTGTTTTCATTTCTCCCTCATGTTTTTAGAGAGAAAAGGGAGAGGTTACTCTTTCTAAGATATAGAAATATAGCATCAGAAATTGAGTTTGAAATAAAACCATCACGCTCTGGAAGCTGCATGATACAGCTCTCACACTAGACAATATTTTTCTCCCTTAAATGCAAGAGGTAATGTATATGAACATGAAGCACAAAGAAGAGTGGATAGAATTTTTTTCAGTGATTAGGGATTTTATGCTAAAATTTTCCCAGATGTGCTCCTGAAAAACTGCATGTAAGCTAAATTTCTATAAAGAGAGTAATTCTCCCTTTTATATACAAGATCATTTTGGAGATATTTCATCTCTCTGGGCCACAGTTTTCTCATGTATCAAATAAAGGGGCAGGAGTAGATATCTTATGGTTCTTTTTAGCTCTAGAACTCCATGACCTTATTTCTGATAGATTTTTCAATTAGCAATAGGTCCCAAAACTTTTGCTTACTTCCTGGGACAAAAGTTAGACATCTGTAGGTAATACTTAATGACAACAGAGGAGTTTCTACTTAAAAAGATTCAGGAATGCTTCTAATTGTGAGGCTTAGTAAAGTGTTGCTCATAAAGCATGACTAGCTTATGCAAAGTTAGATCAGTGAGAACTTATTGTATTTCATAGACAGGTAGCTGGGAAATATTTTTTACTTCACATAGGTTGAAGTGGGGGCAGAAGAGATGGAAGTTACAATAACAGAAGAACTCTCATCTCAGTGATTTATGGGACAAAACCAATATCAACATAGCAATGTGTGAGAGATGGTGGTGTTGATGCTGTTGTATATAAATTTCTAAAAGCTTCTGGAAATAATTTTTGAAATAAAACCAGAATCTGATAAATTTCCTAGTCTGAGGTAAACAAGATGAAAGTTAAACCTGAGCATGGCTCCTCTCAGCTGCACTCCTGAAACTGGAACTCACGACACCTTCCTTCCGGAATGTGATTGAGCTGCTATTCCACATAGGATGTTAAGGTCAGCTTTCAATGGCATCAGAGATTCAGGGAGTAGAGCCAGCTGGTGACTAAGAGGTCACAGTATTTTAGTTAGTCCAATAGGTATTTTCACCTCAAACTCTAATGTCAAGGTAGCCTTCATTGGAACTGGGTTGCTGATTTCATTACCCTTCTCTCTCACTCTTAACCTTTTCCTTATACAGTGAGGTGATTACACTGCTATTTTTGTTCAGTGTTCCTTGTGACTTGGGAAATTCCCCCATCATTCCCCTCACTATACAACGAATGCATGTCAAATAAATGACCCAAACACTCTCTGGCTGGAAGCCTCAGTAAATCTCTGTGGAGGAAAGTCTGGAGATCTGCTTCTCTCATCCTTATTGCCCTGCCAAGGACAAGGTAAATGAGCTCTCTAAAGTGCTTGTGGTATTAACAGTTATTACAATGATTAATATCTAGTGGAATGTTCAGCTAATATCATGCATCAGCCAACCATTTTTATCTTAATATAATTGAGATGTCCCAAGTGAAGGGAAATTCAGTTTCCCCTGTGAAGACAGAAGACTGTTAAAAGTTTTATGAGGAAGGGGATACTCAGTTGTCTCTAATCTCAAACCATTTATTTTAATATACTATAAACCATCCCAGACAATTCTTATGAGAATATAAAGAAATATTAATATTCATAATATGCTTACTGTATTGTATTTCAAACTTTTTTTCACACAAATGAAGAGATTTAATGAAATTAGAAAGTTTACATACATGTCACAACCAATCTAATGCCAGGGTCATGGAGATGTACTTTAGGTTTATAATACATAACACTGATTATGGAATATGAATTGATAAATCTGAACGGTTCCTTTTCATGTGAACTTTTTAAGAGCCCACTTTTTCATATTTCTGATAGAAAAGAAGAGTATTTTATGGATAAACTAATTTTTCAATTAATTTAAGATCTAACTAGAGTTCTAGATTCTGAAACATAAATTGGGCATAAATAAACAGAATTTTATAAGAAAGCCTAATAAATTATTTGATGTACAAAAAAACTGTATAAATATAACAAAAGTCTATTAAATGTAACAGCAAAAGTCTGTTAGATGTAACAGTTAGTTACAACTAAAATTACCAGCTTATCATAATGGAATAAATTAGTGCAATATTTATTCTAGATAGAGTCTATTTTAAAGTAGTAACTTAAAAAAAGTCTTCATAGCCTCCATTTGGCTTAATATAACATGACATGCAGTTAAAAAGTTACATAAGAAGTGGTGCCTGGATGGCTTAGTGGGTTAAGCATCTGACTTTTGATTTCGGCTCAGGTCATGATCTCCAGGTCATCAGATTGAGCCCTGCTGGACGTGAGCCTGCTTAAGATTCTTTCTCCCTCTCTTTCTGCTCCTCCTTCCCTCTAAAAAAAATAGTTCTCTAAGAAAAGGAAAAATATTTGATAAAGGAGTTACAAGCAGTATTTCTTGGGGTGAAGTAAATCTTCAAAAAAACTGTAATGACTATCAACATACAGATATAATTCAACAATTGTACACCCTATTACATTAAAAAAATTCTTTGGCACTTCTGGCCACAGTGACAGACATTTGGATGTGTTCAAAAGTATATATTTATAGAAAAATAGTTATTCTATTACAAAACCAAATGAAGTTAATTATTAAAACACATGAGGTTACTTTAATTGAAGTGATAATAATGGTAAGAAAAAAAATAATGGTAAGAATACCATATAGAATCAAGAATTAACCAACAAATGACAAGTGGATATACAAATACACAAGTTGGTACTAACCTCTCAGGAAAGGTAATTTAAAATTACTTATGATTGCATACTACTAGAAATAATTATCTCCTTTCCAGTTAAACAAGATACAAATAATCTCTTGGTATCTTAAATTTAACTGAAATTTATGTTTTAGCTTTGGTTGGTAAGTTTTCAGTAACATGTCATTGCTCTTCAAATCCAGTCAATTTCTTTTTTTCAACTCCGTCTCAAAATCATAGGATTTCCCATTCCGTGACATCTTATAGTATTTATATCCAATGATGAGCAAGGACTTTCAAATATCTCTGGCTTAAACTAAAGGTTTGATGGTTTCTGATAAGACTGATACTCTCTACGTAAACAGAAATTAGGACTGACCCTAGATTTAGAAGGGGCTCCAAAGGAAACAGGTCACATAATTGGTATGGCAAAGGTGGGATTCAAAAATTTGATGCTGTATTCTTAATCACTATGCCAAATAGTTTATAAAATCTTTCTATTGGTATAAAAAAACCTAGCTAGAAAATATGATAAAATAATAAAATATCCCAATTATAATAGCAACAGAAAGGTTAACATAGAAATAATCCTATCAAAAAATATGCAGGAAACTTTAAAATGCCACAAAGGAACTTAGAAAGAAGACAGGAAGATTCACTTTGCTTTTGCAAAATATAAAACACAATATCATATGCCAGTTTTTCCTACTTAGTTGTAAATTTAATTCAATGGCAATATAAATACCAAATGATTTTTCTTTCCCTAGGGGAGGGGAAAAAAAGCCAATTTTACTATTCATGCAGAAACAATGGCAAATGTGTGATATAATTATAATTTTAATAACCTCTTGCTACTGGAAAATAATCTGAATGAGATGAATATAACTGAAAAAAGGATTCAGAAATAGGTATAAATTCATGTAAGAATTCAGTGCTTTTAGAGAATAATAAGAAGAATAAGGGCTTTTAGAATCAATGGAAACTAGTTTATTCAAGTAAACGAACATGTTGTTAACCTTAGACTAATTCAAATATCTATTTGAGAAGTATAAAAGTATAAAATCTATTAAGTCAATCTTTCAGGACCCTACTTATCTACTCTTTGCTAAGTATTTACGTAATTTCTGTAGGATTTTTGAACAATAATCATAATTCAGATAGATGTATTCTGGAATAATACCAGCTTAACAAGGGTTTCTAGTTGCTCATTTTGGCTTTGCGGGGAGGGGGAATGAAGAAAGAAATAACCTTTAGCAATGATTCTCTAGCAGATGTGAGAACGCTGCAGATAAAAGCTGCCTTTTCTTTTGCATTATGCATCTTTGTTAAATTCTGTGTTAGCATCTGTATAAATCAGGTTAACAAACTGAATTTTTAGTAGATTGATTTCTAATATGGCTTGTTTATTTATTTTGCATATTTTATAGGATATCCTGGAAGAAAGGCTGGAAAAAAACAAGGACATTGATACTTTGGCATTGTGAAAATGATTAGACTCACTGAATCCTGTATATAATAATGGGGTCTGTTGTTGCTAGCCTTTCGACAGAATTGTGCCAGAATCCATTTCTCTTTAAATGCCATGGAATGTCACTGATACATGAAATGACATCCCTGAACTTTGAGGTTGCATAAGGAAGACCTCAGTGCAAGACCCCAGATATTCATTAGCAAGTTGGAATTGTGGTATCTGTGCCCATCACTCTTCATGGAGAAAATATATTCTATAGACTTACTGGTGGAAAAACATTGCTACAAGAGCTGTCTCAAATCAATACTGAATTAAATCTGGTTGCAAAGGAATAAATACTGTCACCAGCATACTTTCCGAGCAACTGCAATGTGGATATGTTAATGCTGCATCAAAGCATCGTTCTGATGTCTGTAGGGAAGTGTGCCATTGTTTCAGATCCAATCAGCTGCAAGCATGGGCCAATCTTAAGTAGAATACTCTATATCATGACAATTGTTATTTTCATGAAAGGTGACAATAATTCATATTTACTTTCGTGCTTCCCATCAAGAAATCCACCCCAATACTCTCCTATTCAAAACTTCTAGATATCTCTTGTCCTTCTCAAGAACACTACCCTGCCCACTGGCTCTCCAATCTTCTTTAATATAGTACACTCTAGAAATCTCTTAGTGCTCCTTCAGTCATTATGTGATTTTTTTATCTGGCTATGGAAATTTTTTCTGTTCTTGTTTCACTTGCTTTGTTTACAGGGCACTGCTCTATTCAGAACTGGCTTGTGCGTACTGAGATCTCCATATTCAGAGAAGTAGAATTTATTAATTTGATGATTTAGGATGAGGAAACCCATGGATTTCTATATTCAGAGGAAACAAATATCTTTAATATGTAACTATGAATTTTGACTTCCTAGGATAACTTTACAGAAAAAGGATAATAGTAAATGTTTAAGAATATAGTGACAAGATAAATAACATGTAAATGTTTCAAGCTTCAGAGAACAGTGAAATTAGATTTTTTTTTTTTTAACTGAGAAAAATATGAAGGGTTACCAAGAAAAAAACAATGATAATAATGCATCACTAATTTAGTTTCTTGACCTGGAAATAAAGAATTATCCTTGAGTCATTTTGTGACATCTATTTATTGATTCTGTTTCATTCCACAAAGGATTTGACAATTTGGTTCAGTTTACCCTTCCAAACAATCTAATAACATGTTTTTATCCCTACCTGATATATTATTGTCATCTGCCAAAATAGTTTTCTGGTTTGCTGAATTAAATTACACCCCAAATTTGTAACTGATATACTGTGGGAAAGAAAGTTTCTATAAAATGATAATAATCTTGTTAACTCTGAACTTTAGCTTGTCTTAAATATACTTGAGACTGGAAAACTAACAACATGTTTGTAATGGGGGCAAGGCTGGGGCACTGCTGATATTCTTTCCCTTCATCTGAACTGATGTGTTCTCAGCCACCTTTCTGCATGCACCCTCAATCAGTAAACTATTTTGAAAAGATGCAATAAACACTACTAGGAAATAAGGACTGTGAAAATTTCTCTGTAACTGCAAATCCCTTAGTAAATTAAACTATCAAGTGCTCGGGCTGTACTAGATGCTCAATAAATGTTTGCTGAATGAATAAAAGTTAATCAGAAGTCTCTTAAAATGAAAAAGAAAATAGAAGAGTAAAATAAAAGTTAAAAAAAAAATCTTTACATTTGATCTTGATTTTTATCCCCTCCAACCTTTCTCTTGCTTCTTTACATTTCTTTTGTTGAAGAAAAACTGTTCATATTTTTCAGTTTTTAGGGGGGGGATATTTTGTCATTTTCAATTCCTGATGCTGTCCATGTTATAGGACAACCATTTCTGTGTTTATGCTCATACGTGAGCATGTCTTGATACCCTGTAATTATTACTTCAAACATGACACACTTTCTGAGTTGATTTAATAGGGTTTCCTTTTACTGACCTCAAGAAAGAAAATACCAGAAAGTATTAGGGAACATAAGTTTTTTGAGTCCTGGATGAATTTCTATTTTTTTCCCACACGAATGGCCTTTGAAATTCCACTGTTGTAGGTCAGTACCTCTGATTAGGAACTTCTTTCAAAAGCAGGACAAGAAGGGGGGGAGGAGCCAGAGAGATTTTGAAAGCAGTCAAGACAAAAAAAAAGAGGCTCAGAGAGTCAGTAGGCTGAGATTGCTGAGTAGTGAAAACATCACCTGATGGTTGTGAAAACAATAGTGAAAACATCACCTTAGTGAAAACAGTAGTGAAAACATCACCTAATGGTTGTAGTTCATGAAAGGTAACTTGCCAAAAGAGGTTAGACATAAATAACTAGAACACAAGTAGATTAGTATAAAAAATATACAAAGGATCAATACAAAAAATAACACCATCACCATAAATATGAATGTCTTATCATTGAAGTTTTTTCCCATTTTGAATGAATATTTCTGTTTACCTGCAAAGTCATGAGAAAATATTATGCACATATCATGTTAAGAATCACCCAAAGGCCTTAGTAAAAACATAGATTCCAGGAGCCAACTTTTGGAGAATTGATTTAGTAGAAATAAGATGTTTGTGAAGTCTCAAATACATATTTTCAATAAGTATTATAGAAGATTTTGGAGACCATTCTTCAGATATCTTGTCTTACAGGAAATAGAGTAAGACACTGGTTAATTTGAATTAATCTTTTGTTAATTCATTCAAAAATACTGATTACTATTTATTGATATGCCGAGTATAATAGGCATTGAAGATACAGTGGAAAATAAGAGATAAGCATATAATACATAAATATGTAATTATAAGTACAATGCATTCTATGGAGGAAAATTAGGTAGCATGTCTGATGAATAAGGAGCTGTGACTAAGCAATAGAGAGCTTTGTTCAGCTGAGAGCTAACTGGTATAACCTTAGTTTTGGTAATTAATTCAACTAAATACACATATGTTGAGAACACACTATTTCTCAGGCACTGAATTAGGCCCAGGGAGTCCAGAGATAAAATGATTCTTTCCTTAAGGTAGAAGTATGTGTGAGGTATTCCTAAAACTGGGAGAAATCTAAAGCATAGAAAAATATGAGGGAAAGACACCTACGGAAGAACTTAGTAAGTAAGGTAGGCAAGGGAAAGATCATGCAGAGCCTCATAGATAATGTTAAGAAATTTGAATTTTATCATAATAATAATGAGACGAGTCTTGATAAGAATTTTGGTTATAAAAGATTACTAATAATATATGTTGGTTAATTGAATTTAAATAAAAATAAATTTTTGAAAAGTAAAAAAATAAAAAAAAAGAATGTAAAACAGCCAACATACAAGACGATCTGGAAGAGGAAGAAAATAGTTGAAGGACTTATATTGCCATATAGTAGTATTCAACACAAAGTTTCAATTTATCAAGGCAGTGTGATTTTGATGTAAGGACAGAAAATAATTTGAACATTTATGATAAATGTTTAGATTAGATTCTGACTTCCTGAACAAAATATAAACTATTTTTATTGTACCTCCCTACCCCCCAAAAAAAGATTATGTTGAATGTGGGCCAGAATCCAATATGGCTAGAATCTTTCAAAAGGGAAATGAAAAATGTGGATTCACTGACAGACATTCAGAGGGAAGCTGATGAGGGAGAAGATGGCTATGTGGCTGGAATGATGCATTTACAAGCCAAGGAACATCAAGGCTTATTGGCAGATACCAGAAGCTAGAAGAGGCAAAGAAGGATTCACCTGTTTATCCATCAGAGAGTACACGGCTCTACCAACATCTCAATTTTGGATATTTAGCCTCCAGAAGTGTGAGATGATGAACTGCTGTTGCTTTGAGTAAAAGAAATTTAAAAAAAAAGTAACAAGATTTTGCTGGTTGAAGTCTGAAGAATAGAGAGGAACATGAATGGATGCAGCAGGAAGTTACTGTTAGGAAAACAGGTAAGAGATGATGGCAAGCTTGTCTAAAAAATAATTTGTGACTTTTGTCAGGGGGATGGAGAAAGTAGAGCACAAAGTGAAGTGAGCGTAAGAATGATAGGTGTTGGGGTGCCTGGGTTGCTCGGTTGGTTAAGCATCTGCCTTCAGCTCAGATCATGATCCTGGGTCCTGGGATTGAGTCCCTCATTAGTGGGTTCCCTGCTCAGTGGGGAGCCTGTTTCTCCCTCTGGCCCTTCCCCTCCCACACCCAAGCTTTCTCTTTCAAATAAATGAAATAAAAAAAAAGAATAAGATAGATATGATAGAGAATAAGATACATACGCTCCTTGTGTGTGTGTGTACATAATGGAGTAATTTAGTCATGTAAATTTAAAAAAACTATTATAGAATGTGATATTCTCTATCTTTAGATCTACATGCCTGGAATTGAGACAAAATGTAATAATCTTGCAATCATTTATTCCTTTTTTAAGGATGCGAGGATATTTATCACCAAGAATTTAAGAATTTGCCTGGGAATTTTAATTCAGCTCTCAGGTATAAATAGCTAATTGAATAATAACGAAATAATCTGGTAAACTCCTGATTATGGTGAATGGATTAAAATATAATGACAGACTTTTATAAATGATAAAAAGATTAATTATATGTAAAGAAAATAATCAGCTATACTACTAAATACTGAGGAATAACAGCATAGATTTCAAAAATAGTAAACCTTTATCCATTAAACTTCACTTTCTTTAATATAATGATATGGCTTTTGCAGGTAATTTTAACCCAAACAGTTTTTGATGAAGTGTCAGATTCTGACCAATGTTGTTCACTTCCTTAACTTCAGAAACAAGTTCTCATCAGCTCCGTCCAACTTGGAGGAGTTCACTCTTTGACTAGCAGAAATAAAAACCTGACTTAGTTTAGAGAGAGATCAAAGAAATTCTCTGATGATTAGCTCTGCTTAGGAATGACTGTTCATATCAAGATTTTGTTTCAACATTAGCAGACTTCAGAAATCTTGCTAGTGGAATTATTGTCCTCTCAACTAAGGCATTTCTTGCCAAAGACTAAGAGCTTCCACTAACACCATTCTTCTCAGAATAAGGGGTCAAAATTACTTAAAATACAGACCCAATAAAGTCAGCTGAAGTTCAGAGTACAAGGATATGTCTCCTTGGCTCTGCCCTTTCTTTTGATCTTCACTCCTCTTCAGCAACTTATAGAGCTTCATTTTATTAATATGAAGTTATATGTTTTTCCCTATGATATTTATGACAGAGTAGAACATATTTTTGAAATGGCAAAACTCATCATTAAATAAGTGTAATAAAAATTAAATACAACTTGCATACATAATATGATGATATAACCAACAAGGAGAAAGGATTTCTGATAGGCTTAGACTATAGAATTCAAGAAAGGTACATTCAAAGCAAAAGATGGCTAGATGCAGATTAGAATAACTACATTAAATTATTAAAGATATAATTTTAGGTCTGTGTATTTAAGAACTCCTTTATTTTATTGTGTATAATTACAACTACCCTGCTTCTTCAATCTCTTAAGAACTTAATATCCATAAAGTTATAAGGTGTGTATTATAGTAAAATCTTGGCCTATATACTTAATATACCAGAACATTAACAGTAGAACTCCACAGTATTGCAAATTCTCTTGTTAGCAGAGGAAATGTGACCTATTCCAGTGAATGGGCTCTTTACCAAAGTTCAGTATGCATTAGAAAGAATAAGTAAAACAAAATTAGATAAATATGCAATATTATTTTTATTTTCCATACACCTTTTATTGGGAGAGTATTGAGATTGTTCATGATAATGAAAAATGAATTTTTGATGTCATTTACTTACATAAACCCTATATTTCAAAGGCTCATTTAAATGAGTTGATAAGGACAATCACGAAATATCTATTATGTGTAAGGCATTATGTGTTAAGACAAATGTCCACTTTAGCTGTATCCCATATGTTCTGATATATGGGGTTCTCATATTATTTTCTAGATACTCTAGAATTTTCATTTGGAATTTCTTCCTTATCTGAAGAATTAAGAAGTTGTTTAATTTTTTTTAGTTAGTTTTTAATTTCTAAGTAGTAAGAAGTTATTTAGTTATTTTTATTACTTTCCAATTTGACTAAATAATGATCTGAGGAATGTCATCTGAATTATTTCCACTTCATAAAATATACTGAAATTTACCTGTGGCCTAAAACTGTCATCTTTTTTTTTTTTTTTTTCTTTTGGTGAAAGTATCATGATCACTTAAATAGATTTATTTCTGAGTACAGATGTATAACAATATCTTAAAAATAACATCTGTCCAGTAAGTAAGTACTATACAGATAACAATAAGAATGTCTTTTCATTACATGTAGGTGGTAGTAATATGAAGACATAGAAGAACTGAACTTGGGTATATTTGGTAAAAGCTGCTAACTTATTCTATGATATTTTGAATCTCAAAGAGATGATGGAAGACAGTAGCAAAAATACAATGTAGTAGCTTTCACTGTGGTGATGCTATGTACTTTCAAAAATAATCTACATCTAACAAAAAAGTGTATGTAACCAGAGAACAACAAATTTAATGATAAAAGCACATAGTCACTCACATTCACAATAGTTCCATTGGATTCAAGAGATCTAATGTCTCTGATATACTTTTTCTTTAATATGTCTATAAATTTCTTGAGGAGCTGAAAATTGCACATGCAATCCTATTGCTTTTTAAAGCTAATACTGAGATTGAATCAGCAGCAGTTTTTTTTTTTTTAAATATATTCATCAACAATTCAATAGTGATAATGAGGCATGGCCAAATATCTCAACTGAACAATTCTAAGAATTTCCTACCTTCCCCAAATCTTATAGTCAAAGCACTAAGTTATAATGCCCATTTCCCTTCCAATTATTCCACTTAATGCTTAAACATTTATTTGAAAAATATATATATACACACACACACACAAAGCAGAGCCTTGGCAAAGAATTCATCTCAGAATAAGAAAAAGAAAAAAAAAAAAAAACCACTCAGCTTGGCTCAACCATGCTTCACTCTCCCTTGGGTGTACATTTTCGAGCATGGACATACTGAAAATAGAGGCCAAAGAACAACTAAAAAATGAAATTTTAAAAAGTAAATTGGGGAAAGGATAGGAAGGATAGGAAGGAAAGGTAAGGTTGGTAAAGGATATTCATAATTATATAAATTACTTATATACCCCAAAGAAACTTTGGTGGTGAGAGACAGAAGTTTTGTTACAAATTGAAAATCACTATACATATATTGTACCTCTACTAAAAGAGAAAATAAATGTTGAGATCAATTGTCATAGCTTGCACCACAAAATTTCCCCCAATATGGAAAATTATTAATTTAATCATGAGTATTTATTTTCCCAACCTTAAATGTTCTCTTGAGTGTGTGATTTTTCATTCCTCTCCCCATCCTAATTCCCTATAGCTTAAACTAATTTTCAAAATAACGTCACTAATCTATTATCAACCGACTAGTTCATTTATCTCTTATAAGTAGGAATTTCAAAATATATTCAGTTTCAATAAATCCATTTCATTCTATTTGTCAGTTACATACCTTTATATATACATTTATACAAATATATATTGCATATATATTTATATATTTGTATTTATATATTTACACATTTATATTTATATATATTTGTATAAAGGTAAATAAGGTAAGATATATAAAGGTGTACATATAAACATATGTACACACATATAAATATATGTATTTTTACACATAAATCTGTCTACCTATATTTTTTTTAAATTAATAACCTGTGGTCAGAATTGTGAAGCAATCTTAGCTATTTAAGGAAAAGTTGATGGGAAAGACATTGGCACTAGATGAAATAATTCTTTTGGCAATTCTTTAGTAGTTTCCAGATCAAAATAGTATTAAAACTAAGAAGTAAAGGTCAAAGTGAAATCTTAAACTGAAATTACTGAGGTAAAACTGCCAGAAAGATTCCTTTTTTGGAGAGCCAGCCTCCCTCTCTCCCCTTAGTATCTGTAGTGATTTCTAAATGTAAAGTTATAGAAATAAAGCTAGCATAGCTGAGTGGAAATGGAATATCAGAGCATCTTTTGTACACATTATTTGGATAAAAAAGATGGTCATAAAATTCTTGGGTAGTTTTCAAAGTTGAAACATTTAATCTCTAATTAGTAAATATGTAATAATAATTGTTACTGTTTTTGAGTGCTTATTACATATTAGACACTGAACTATTTTACATATATCACTCCTAAAATAATTTTGCAAGGTGGGAATTATTATAATTATGTTCACTTTTTCAGACAGGAAACTGGATTATAAGATTTTAAGATTATAAAACCAAAGGACCAGGGTGAAATTTAAAACCAAGTCCATCTAACAGCCAAGCTCATGCTTTTTCTACTACAATGGGTCTACTTCAGGGAATAAATATGATAGATGCATGTATAAATTAATGTTAATTAGAATTTTCCTCTCATAGTTATTTTCAAGCTTCCATTCTACTAGTCAGAGTACAGTTTATGTTTCAGTTTTAAAAAGCTATTTTTTACCTGTTTAGAATTTGACATAGTTATATAGTATAAAATCTGAATTATGATTATCCTTAATTTAATGAATATGCTTTTATAGACATGCATACATTATCTTTTTGTATCTACTTTCTATTACATTAAACATCTGAACAAGAACACTTCAAATAAGCAGAAGGAAAGAAAAGGGTGACAAAATTTCAGATAAAATGTAGAAAAAAATTAAAAATATTTTGAAAAAAGAATTATATAAATATAAAAATCCAACAAAATAGACACTTTAAAAAATAATTCTGATAAGTTTGGCATTTAAATGGATAATTTTAAGAAACCCATAAGGTAACATAAATTGACTCAAGAAGAAGGAATAATCAAGTATCTCCCTATTTAAAAGACAATAGGCTCAGATGGTTTTAGAGACAGGTTTTACTCAATCTATATGAAACAGATAATTCCTCTTATACAAACTGGACAGTAAAAAAAGGGAAAAAGAAATATTGTCTTTTTTAAAAAAGATTTTATTTATTTATTCGAGAGACAGTGTGTGTGAGCACACTGGTGGGGGGAGATGCAGAGAGAGAGGGAGAACTAGTACCCTGGGATCATGACCTGAGCCAAAAGCAGATGCTTAAGTGATTGAACCACCCAAGTGCCACAGAGAAATATAATCTTAAGAGTAAAGACTGACAAGGACAGACAAAA
Organism: Canis lupus familiaris; assembly: GCF_011100685.1. Lineage (NCBI taxonomy): Eukaryota > Metazoa > Chordata > Mammalia > Carnivora > Canidae > Canis > Canis lupus. The sequence goes on along the minus strand of NC_049253.1, from coordinate 12,985,114 downwards.
AAATTTTAAATTTATTTCACATATGAATATAGATGTAGAAATTCACTATAAGGAAATACTAGCAAATAAAATATAGTCAGTATTTCTTTTTTTGTAGTGACCTAGTAGAGTCTATCTCAGGAATGCAAAGACCATTTAATATCAGAAATTTTAATAAATAATGTTACACATTATTTTTTTAAAAAAAGATTTTATTTATTTATTCATGATAGATACAGAGAAAAAGACAGAGACAGGCAGAAGGAGAAGCAGGCTCCCAGTGGGGAGCCTGATGCAAGACTCAATTCCATGGCTTCTGGATCACGACCTGAGCCAAAGGCAGCTGCTCAACCACTGAGACACCTAGGTGCCCCACACATTGTTGTATTAAAGGAGAAAAATGGGTGATCCTAATCAATCCTTACCAGTTGAATAGCATTTGATAAAATTCAACACTCATGATAATCACTCTACTAAGAGAAAAAGGGAAAAATTTCTGTATAAAATAAATCCACCACCCAAATAGAGTATTTATCAAAAACATCAAACTTAGTGGTGAAATTATAAGAATTTTCATTAAATTTAGGTAAAAGCAAATCTATCCACTCTCATCACTTCTAGTTTACTTTATACCAGAGGTCTTCTCCAATGCAATAAGACAAAAAACCCAAAAACGTAATCATAAAAATAGTACCTAGAAAGATATTATATATATATATATTTATATGATTTAATTAGCTTTGTAAATATCCAAGAGAATCCACAATCTACTAGATTTAAAAAGAAAATCAGTTTCCAAGATCTATAAAGAACTTATTAAACTCAACACCAAAGAAACAAACAATCCAATCATGAAGTGGGCAAAAGACATGAACAGAAATCTCAGAGAAGACAGACATGGCCAACACGCACATGAGAAAATGCTCTGCATCGCTTGCCATCAGGGAAATACGAATCAAAACCACAATGAGATACCACCTCACACCAGTGAGAATGGGGCAAATTAACAAGGCAGGAAACCACAAATGTTGGAGAGGATGTGGAGAAAAGGGAACCCTCTTACACTGTTGGTGGGAATGTGAACTGGTGCAGCCACTCTGGAAAACTGTGTGGAGGTTCCTCAAAGAGTTAAAAATAGACCTGCCCTACGACCCAGCCATTGCACTGCTGGGGATTTACCCCAAAGATTCAGATGCAATGAAACGCCGGGACACCTGCACCCCGATGTTTATAGCAGCAATGTCCACAATAGCCAAACTGTGGAAGGAGCATTGGTGTCCATCGAAAGATGAATGGATAAAGAAGATGTGGTCTATGTATACAATGGAATATTACTCAGCCATTAGAAATGACAAATACCCACCATTTGCTTCAACGTGGATGGAACTGGAGGGTATTATGTGGAGTGAAATAAGTCAATCGGAGAAGGACAAACATTATATGGTCTCATTCATTTGGGGAATATAAATAATAGTGAAAGGGAATAGAAGGGAAGGGAGAAGAAATGGGTAGGAAATATCAGAAAGGGAGACAGAACATGAAGACTCCTAACTCTGGGAAACGAACTAGGGGTGGTGGAAGGGGTGGAGGGCGGGGGGTGTGGGTGAATGGGTGACGGGCACTGAGGGGGGCACTTGACAGGATGAGCACTGGGTGTTATTCTGTATGTTGGCAAATTGAACACCAATAAAAATAAATTTATTATAAAAAAAAAGAAAATCAATTCCAAAATACTTGGTATTTACTCAAAGCAGTTGAAATGCTTTGTCTACACAAAAATTGCCCATGGATTTTAATGAAGCTTTATTTATAATTGCTAAACTTTAGGAGAACTAAGATGTTCTTCAGTAGGTGAATGGTTAAAAAACTGGTACATCCAGACAATGAACCGTTATTCAGCACAAAAAAAATGGAGCTATCAAGACATGTAAAGACACAGAGGAAACTTAAATGCATATTACCAAATGATATGTCAGTCACTGTATGATTCCAATCTATGACATTCTGGAAAAGGAAAAGTTATGGAAATAGTAAAAAGATCTGTGTTCCTAGTGTTTGGGAGAGAGGGCAGAATGAACAGGTGTAACAGTAAATTTTTAGGGAATTGGAACTACCCTATGCTATAATGATGCATACATGTCATTATATATTTGTTCACACCCATATAATGTATACCACCAAGAGTAAATTCTAATGTAAACTATGGACTTTGAATGATAATAATTGTCAATGTAGTTTTATCAGTGGTAACAAATGTACTACTCGGTGGAGGATGTTGATAATGGGGAAGACTATGCATGTGTGGAGGCAGGGAGTATAAGCAAAATTTTGGTGTGAACCTAAAACTGTTCTATAAAATAAAGTCTCTTAAAAACAGAAAATCAGGGGTGCCTGGGTGGCTCAGTGGTTGAGTGTCTTTGGCTCAGGTCATGATCCTGGGGGTTCTGGGATTGAGTCCTGCATCAGGTTCCCTGCAGGGAGGCTGCTTCTCCCTCTGCCTTTGTCTCTGCCTCTCTCTCTGTAGCTCTCATGAATAAATAAGTAAGTCTTAAAAACAAAACAAAACCAGAAAATCAAACAAGTTTGCTAGCTATAAAATGAATCTAAAATAAATAATAATCTTTCTATTATGCCAGTAATAATCAACTAGAAAGCATAAAAGCATAAAAGATATTATGCATAAAACTAATAATATATTTATTTTTTGTTATGGACAATTAATAATTGCTAAATCCGTATGTTCAAATTATTTTCTACCTTCCAACCTACTCCTATGGTCTTCCTTAATCAGTAAATGAAAACACCAAGAAACAAAAACTTTGTTCTAGCCGAGGACAAAAACTTTGGAGTCCTCCTTGATTCTTCTCTCTTTTATACCTCACATTCAGGCAGCAGAAATCTTAGATTTGTTTTCAAATATATTTACTTCTCATCACCTCCAATGTTAGACCCTCGGGTCCTAACCACTGTACTTTCTCCTTGGTCTCTATTTTGCCTTTGTCTTTCTATAGTCTCCTTTCCATGCAGTGGTCAAAATAATCCTTTCATATGTAAGTCAGATCATGTCACCATTCTGCTCAAAATCTTACAACAGCTACTCATCTTATTTGGCATAAAGTCAAAGTCTTAAGGGTTACACAAGATCTTATCCATTGATACCTTTCTAAGTTTGTCACTTTCTATTCTCCTCTTCACTCATTCCATTCTATACATAGTCTCCTTACTTTTGCCCTACAAAGTATGCCACCATCTTTGCACCTGCAAAATGGAACATTTTTCTTCAAGAAATCTATGCAACTTACCCTCTCACTCCCTCCTCTTCTTAAATGTCTTATCAGCTAGACCTTCTTTGAGTCCCTCATATAAAATAACAATGCTTCTTTAATGTTATCCCAACTCCTTCTCTTTGGCATTCTCTATCTTCCTTATTATTCTTTACTTTTTTCAGTGGAACCTATTCCCAAGTAACATATCAAATGTTTATTTTTTCTTGTTGTCTGTAAATCCTCCATAAAATGCAAATTCTATGGAAGCAGGTACTTTTTTTACCCCATGGTTATATCCCCAGCAACTACAAGGGTGTCTGTTTTGGTAATATGTATTCAAACATAATACTGAAAAAATAATGTATTGGTCTTTACGTCATTCACTATATTTTTCTTTATGGTTGAAACATATAAAAAGGAATGAAATAAATTCTAAAGAAAAATGAACTAATACTTGAGTATTCTTCAGATAGGAACATTTCATGTAAATAATGTAGTGTATTTTCTCTTCATTCTTACTATTGTTGGGGATAAAATATCTGATTTAAGAGTACATATAAAAGTTTGTTTTGCATGACAAAGATTTAGCAAATGACTTACCATCATTAGGAATACAAAAAGCAATTTGGGTTTAGTCACATTCAAACTATTAGACCATTTAAACAAAAAAAAATCTCATTTCCTGGAGGGTGTAGGGGTAGGGATTTAAAACCACTTCCTCAAGTTTAAAATAAAAAGCAACTTTTCTTAGTAAAATTTTACTTCATCACAAAATGAAAGTCTCATATTTTCTGAACTGTTAATATTCCTTTCCTTTTATTTTTATCTTTTAGATTTTATTTACTTGAGAGAGAGAGAGAGAGAGAGATATTGAGAGAGAGAGACAAAGATAGTGAGAGACAGCATGAGTGGGGAGAAGAGGGAGAAAGGAGTGACAATGAAGGACTCAATTCCAGGACCCTGGAATCATGACCTAAGCCAAAGACAGACACTTAACTGACTGAGTCACTCAGGTGCCCCCTTTTCTGATCTTGAAAAATCAATGATCTCTCAACCATTTTGTTTCACTCAAGAATTAGAATGCAGAGGACAAACAGCATAGGATATGATTGGGGTCAGTGAGAATGGCAGAATAAAAATCTCATAAAAAGTGCTCCTTCAGAGTGGAAGCAGGTGGCCCAACAGGAGGCCGCTGCAGTCGCCCAGGCAAGACATGATGATGGTGGCTTGGACTAGATAGGGAGGAGTGTTTGGATTTTGTAGGTGGAGCCATTTGGACTTGCCACAGAGCTGGGAGGCAATAGGCTCTTGGATGTTGAGATAGTTCACAGAGTGAAACACAGCAGGTGGTCAGTGCCCCTCAGAGCCATGTTCCTGAGCTTTGATGTGGATGGAACTGGAGGGTATTATGCTGAGTAAGTAAGTCCATCGAAAGATGAATGGATAAAGAAGATGTGGTTTATGTATACAATGGAAATATTACTCAGCCATTAGAAATGACAAATACCCACCATTTGCTTCAACGTGGATGGAACTGTAGGGTATTATGCGGAGTGAAATAAGTCAATCGGAGAAGGACAAACATTATATGGTCTCATTCATTTGGGGAATATAAATAATAGTGAAAGGGAATAGAAGGGAAGGGAGAAGAAATGGGTAGGAAATATCAGAAAGGGAGACAGAACATGAAGACTCCTAACTCTGGGAAACGAACTAGGGGTGGTGGAAGGGGAGGAGGGCAGGGGGTGTGGGTGAATGGGTGACGGGCACTGAGGGGGCCACCTGACTGGATGAGGACTGGGTGTTATTCTGTATGTTGGCAAATTGAACACCAATAAAAAATAAATTTATTATTTAAAAAAATGGGCAAAGGATTTAAATAGACATTTCTCCAAAGAAGACATACAAATGGTTAATACATGAAGAAATGTGAAACATGATTAGGGAAATGCTAATCAAAAGCACAATGACATACCACTTCATACTCACTAAGATGGCTATGATAAAATAGGTATTGGTAGGATGTGGAGAAACTGGAACCTTCATACATTGCTAAGAGTAATGTAATATAGTGCAGGCAGTTGGTAGAACAGTTTTGCAGTTCTTCAAAAAGTTAAACATAGAGTTAGCCTATTACCCAGGATATCTATTAAGTATATATTTAAAAGAAGTGAAAACAAATAATGAAATGCTTACATATGAATGTTTGTAGAAGTATTATTCATAATAGCTAACAAGTAGAAATAAATTGAATGTCCATTAACTGATGAATTGATAAATAAAATGTAGTATATCCACACAATGTAATATTATTCAGCCATAAAAAGAAATGAAGTACTGACACATGTGTAGGCTTTGAAAACATATGTTAAACAAAAGGCCATGTTATTGTATGATTCCATTTTTATGAGATATTTAGAATAGGTAAATCCATAGGGATATAAAGGTTAGTATCTGCAAAAGATTGAGAGAGGTGGGGAGTGACTCAGCATGGATACAGTTTCTTTTGGGATATTGAAAATATTCTGGAATTAGTAGTGATAGTTGCACAACTTTATGAATATTCTAAAATCCACTGAATTTTACACTTGAAAAGGGTGAAATTCATGGTATGCAAATTGTATATAGTTCAAGTCATTAAAAACAAAACAAAAAAAAACCACGTCCTGTGATGTCTTAAAGATCTGGTGTTACTATGTACTAGCTATATAAACTATTAATCTCTTTCTGAGTTTAGTTTCATGCTCCCATTATAAAACAGAGATAATCATACTTCATTATAGGTTCTTAATGAGGATTAAATGATGGGTCTACATTTAAAAACTAGCATTTTTTAAAGGAAACACCAAGTATTTAGATATATTAATTCTCTTATACTTTTATTTTTACTTAATTTTTCCAACTCCCAACTCAGTGTTATCTTACTAATTTTTATAATTACTCAGGTTTCCCTTCATTAAATGCCATTAAAGGTTGCTAAAAACTGCTCATCTGCCAAAGGATAGCTCTCTAGTATGAAGTTAAGAATTAATGCGTTTCTGTTGTGATGATACTTTACAATTTGAAAAAAAGAAAACTATAAATAAGTTTTTATATAGAATCATTAAATTTCAGAGTGTCAAGCTATACTATTATTTTTTAGATTTTATTTATTTATTTGAGACAGAGAGTGCGAATGAGTAGGGGAAGGGGAGGAGGGTGAGGCAAATTCCCTGCTGAGCTGGGAGCCTGACCCAGGGCTCAATCCTAGGACCCCCAAGATCATGACCTGAGCTGAAGGCAGATGCTTATTAATCAACTGAACCACCAGGTGCCCCAATTTCAAGCTATCTTATAGGTCATCTAGAACAATCCTTTGCTGGTAAGTGAATTCCTGTACCAAAATCCATTAGGTGGTAATATCACCTGGAACACTTCCAGTGTTCGAGAATTTATTTCTCCTTGGGTGGCTTCATCTACTTTTGGAAAACTGTAATGCAAATATTTATTTGCTAGTGTAGGTTCTTATTCTAATTTTATCTCTTATGATGTTTGAAATATCTTACCATAATTTTTCATGTAGCTGCTTTCCTCTTTATCATCTATATTTCTGGAAGCAAGGACTGTAATTACTAAAACCACTTTGTATTCAACTACACAGTCATGTTTATCTTTAATAAATACAATTTGATCATGATGGGATAATGTGAAAACAAGGATGCTCTCCTATTTTGGGAACATGAAAAATTACAGAAAGAGCAAAGGGGTGAAAATTGCAAGTTCTTGCAAAAACATTTAGTTCCAAAAATATCTAGCAGCATATTCTATTGTTTAACATACATGAAAGAAAATTTGAAAATGTTTTATCATTAAAATGTTCCTTTTTACAATTAGAGCCTATCCTATTAAAGTTATTAGGGTATCTAAAAAGTTCTCTATATATGTTAATTGAAATTCAACTTCATGGAAATAATTAAGATATTGTGGTAATATTGGAATGTTTGAAATATATGAATTATTATAACTGAAACCTTAGTCAACCATATTTGTAAAGCCAAATAAGAACAATAATGTTGAAAAACCTGACAAGTTTTTAAAAATGCAATTTTTTTTTGTCAATCAGTGCTCAGTAAGTATACATTCTTATTCTTATATACTAAGACCTCTGTCTCCATTCATTTATTTATTTATTGTGGGGGCGGGGCGGAGAGAGCAAGTGCAGGAGCAGGAAGAAGGGCAAAGGGAAAAGCAGATTCCCCTTCTCCCCAGCAGTCCTAAGTGGGGCTCAATCCCACAACCTACAAATCATGACCTGAGCTGAAGGCAGACACATAACTGACTGACCCACCCAGGCGCCCCTGTCTTTCTCTATTTTTATAATTCTTCCTTTGCTTCTGTAATTCTTTTAGTATAGAATAAGCTGAGATACTGTGATTACATAGACAAAATGTGAAACTTGCTACCTGAGGGAATATATCTTAACTGTAATAATATAATATAATCTCAATATATATAATCTTAACTGTATAATATAATCTTAACTGTAAAACTAAATGGACAGACATCAAGGTTTTCTGAAAGCTGCATAAATACAATCATATTAGAAAATAGCTATGTTAAGAGGACATAAGTGATAATATTATTATGAACAATAATCATGCTACACTACATTTTTAACATCCATCTTCCTTCAGAATTTGTAACTTAATCTGCACATACATACCAAATCTGTTTTTGGAGGATCTGGACACTCAGTGGAGAAAAAAGGTGTCGAACTTCTGATACCATTGCTATCAGAAGTTGGCTTTGGAGGTTGAGCATGCTGTCTGTAAGTAGCACTTTTAGGAGTCCAACAGAACAGGTTGATTGATTCTCGCACACAGCGTTCAATGTCGATTTCTAGATAGAAATTTTTTTTAAAAAAGCAAACATTTAGAGTTTGAATTGCTATGTTCATGTAAAAATCACACTCTTTCCTAAATGCATATATCCAATATGGCTAAGATGATAACCTAGTTAGAAAAGATGTCAGTGAAAATATAATGTAGATATGAATCAGCATATATGGACTACTATGGTGAGACTGATTTACTCTGATAATATTTTCACTTTTTCAAAGTAAAACAGAGGCTGGGGAGGGGAAGGCTAGAGTTTGGGAGTGGGCAGGTAAAAGATTCAGCTCACTATGACTTCTAATAAAGTATACTAAAAGTTTTATTTTCACCTATTAAAGGAGATATAAAATAAGCAGAGCAAAATTTATTAAAATATCAACTCTCAATTTTTATTTATTTTTATTTTTTATTTAAATTCAATTAGCCAACATTTAGTACATCATTAGTTTCAGATGTAGAGTTCGATAATTCATCGGTTGCATACAAAACCCAGTGCTCATCACATACACGCCCTCTTTAATGCCCATCCCCTAATTACTCCATCCACATCCTCTCCAGCAACCCTGTTTGTTTCCTATAGTTAAGATTCTCTCATAGTTTGTCTCCCTCTCTGATTACTTCTCATTTAATTCTCAATTTTTAAAAAAGATTTTATTTATTTATTCATGAGAGACACAGAGAGAGAGGCAGAGACATAGACAGAGGGAGAAGCAGTTTTCCAGCAGAAAGCCTGCTGGGCAACTTGATCCCAGGACGCTGGGATCATGACCTGAAGAGAAAGGCAGATGCTCAACCTCTGAGCCACCCAGGTGCTCCTCAATTTTCAATTTTTATTTTTTATTTATTTTTATTTTTATTTTTTAATTTTCAATTTTTAAAATAATTTCCTGAGTTAAATGAAGAAAGGTGTAAGTGAAGTTTCACATATAGAAAAATTACATGCACTTGGTTAAAATGGTTAAAAAAAAATTTTCAAAGATTTCCTTTTCTTTCTCAGATTTGAAATTTATGCATCTTTGATACAGAGCTAATATATATAGGAAGGTTATTACACTTTCACATTATTGTTTGTGTGTTTTGATGATACTGTAGCTCTTCAGGAGGTAAATATTCCTGATGGAGATAAGCTGTTCCTATATGGAAAAAGTGGACAGATCCCAGAAAGGCAGTAGAAATTCAAGAAGTTGACTAGGATGAAGGAGTTTAGTGTGGACTAGCTTTTCCCTACCTATATTCCTAACACTAGTAAATGGCAGATATTCTCATTTTCTTTGCAAAGGTCCAAGTGTGTCAGTTCAGGTAAACAATGGAAAAAATACTTCATATTTTAAATTACAAAGGGATGAGTTCCCTATTTCTCTTTTGAAACAAGGAACTTATATATAAGGAAAAAAAGATATATGCATTTAAGTCAATTCTGTGGATGCTGCATTCATGATTACCTACTTTTATGAGGAGGAAAACACTCGGAAAAGATAAATGAACACTTATTGAGCATCTATTATATGAGAGGCATTTTATACTTTTGCTTAAAACATATAATTCTTAAAATGAGTTTTGTATTTTTTTTTAACGATTTTGTTTATTTATTTATGAGAGAAAGAGAGAGAGAGGCAGAGACATAGGCAGAGAGAGAAGCAGGCTCCATGCAGGGAGCCCAATGTGAGACTTGATCCCAGGACTCCAGGATCACACCCTGGGCCAAAGGCAGGTGCTCAACCGCTGAGCCATCCAGGCATTCCACAATGATTCTTCTAGACAGATATTGTAATCCTCCTCATTTCTGTTGAAGATGAAGAAACTAAAACATAAGGAAGCTACATGATTTAATATGGTAAATGCATTATTTTGAATAGAATGTCTGAGGTTTCTAAAGGGTTATAAGGCATCTTTTATTTCTCAATTCATTTAGATTTGGTGTACGGCCAGGAGGCCCAGAAAGACCAGTTACTCAATTAAGCATTCCTTTATCTGTTATTAGTGATGTTTGCCAGCTTCACAGTTGGTCACTTCCATGGCTACACAAAGAGGTCAGATTTCATCACCCTCTTCCTAACACAAAATACATAATAAAAAAACCTCAAACAGTTAAACATGTTTTGAGACATGAGTCTTTTTATTTGAGCAATGGTAAATATAGTGAAATGTATTTTAAAGAAGCTCTGTAACATTATCAACCTGATACTTCACAAAGAGAAGCACACAGACACCAATCAGAAGAAAAATCAAAGTTCAAGATAGGTTCTCTACTCCACTTAAGAAAGAGATACGCTCAATTCATTTTAGAAAAATTCCAGTTAATATGGTTAAGATAAAAATTTCAAGCTAAAGAGAAAAAACCCTGTAATTTTTTTAAAAAGTTGATCCATTTAACACTGTTAATCTCCAAAGAATTTCAGACATAGGTTTTACATCTACAGTGCTCAAATCAGTCTGACACATCTGTCACCCTGTAAAAGCTTGAATTCAAGTCAATGATCCAGATCAGAGGTTGTAGTTCAGTCATTAAATCACTAGCAATGGAAAAGTCAGTGGTATCTACTTCCAAAACACCCTACCAATACCATAAAAGGTTTATATTGAATCTTGAGAATTTACTGGCATCCACCCCAATTCCACCCTGATTATTAGTACTGGCAGATATCCTATTCTCCATTCACTTGACCCATGTCTCCTTTCCGTCTCAAAATCCTTCCAAAGTCCTTTATCATAACCAAAATATTATGCAAACTGTACTCTGCAAAACTGTACATCAAAATATGCAATTATTCTTAATAAGTAATCTCTTATCCTAGGGTACTACTGTTTTTTACTTTACATTATAATTCTGATTAATGCATTGTGAATGAAGCATGTACCCTGGATTATGGTTTCCTAGGTTTGATTCCAGGCTCCATGAAGAACTTTGTGACTCTGAAAGAGCTTCTCTAAATCCTGTTTTCTTTATCCTCATCCATTACTATCATATCTCTCAGAAAGACTAAACTATTTCCAAAATAATAAAACACATCTCATATTTCATTTGGGCCAGAATAGGTGGAAAATACATCTCTCCTGAAGATTTCTGTTCTTTTGCTCTAATAGCTATGAACTGCTTCCAAGACCTAGTTAACAGCTGTTGTCCCGGCACTTCTCTTTACTATCATCTAATTCCCTCCGGCTCTCCCCTATATTTGATCCCTAATTTCAGAGACAAGATATTATTTACTCTTTCTTGATTTGCTCCATCATTTTGGTGGAATGCATTTTCCAGCAGCTTCTATGAAAGGGTGCATAAGAGACAAATTATTCTGAAATCTTCTATATCTTTTAATATATTTATTCTGCCCTTGACTGATAGTTGGAGTAGGCATGGCATTCTAGCGTTTAATTTTTTCCCTTCAGAGTTATGCAAAATAGTGCTCCCTTGTCTTCTGAGAAGTCTGATATGATTCTGAATGGAAATTATTTGTATGTGATTTTCCCCTTTTCTGTAAGCTTTTAGGATCTCTGGTGCTTTGAAATTTCATAATAATATATGTAAATATGTATCATTTCATTATGCTAGGTACTTAATGGTCCTTTTGTAATCTTTCACTTAACAGAGAAAGTTCTTGTTTAATATCTGCAATAATTGTTTTTTCCTTTTCATTTAAAAAAATCTTGAACATCCTGAGTTAGTTTTCTACTAATTTTGCCTTTTCTTCTTACTTTCCATTTGTATTTTTGTTTTATTCTCTGAGAGATTTCCTAAACTTTATCAACTAACTCTTTTTTTTAGAAAGCTCACTGCATTTCCACATCATTTTTAATTTCCAGTAAATCTTTTTTGTTCTTTGTTACTTAAATCTGATTTGTCATAGTTGCCGTATCTTCTCATAATTACCTTTCTGAGGATATTCCTTTTTTCCATTTGTACCGGTCTGTGTTTTTTAGTTGGAGGTTTTCTTTAGAGGTTTGATGATCGAGGACTCTACATATTTTAAAGCATAGCACTAAAAACTCAGATTGGAAGTTCTGTATATGTGGGCAGGTATTGGTGACTGGTAGATCCACTATTGGCTAGCTTGGAGACACAGTCATTTGTTAGAAGAGGCCTAAGTAAAATATTTCTCCTGGGGACATTTTACCTCTCCAGGGAGTAAGTCTCTAATCTGGCTAACCCCAATTTCAGTAAGTGCCAGTTAGCAAATCTTGGATGCGTTTCACACGGTCCTCCTTCACATTTTGTAATTTTTCATTTCCCTGAATCTTTTGAGCCCCTCCTCATCCCTAGTCCCCATATATCCTCATTTTCTCTTTAAAATGGCCAGTCACCTCTGTACAAATTGTTTAGTTCATGCTGAACTTTTTTTCTAATATCTGTTTTTGTTTTTTAAGATTTATTTATTCATGAGAGACACACAGAGAGAGGCAGAGACATAGGCAGAGGGAGAAGAAGGCTCCCTGTGGGGAGCCCCATGTGGAACTTGATCCCAAGACCCCGGATCATGACCTGAGCCGAAGGCAGATGCTCAACTACTGAGCCACCCAGGTGCCCCTGAACTCTCCTCTATTTTAACAGTATATCACTGATAAAATCTGTCTTTACTACTTTAACTAGTATCTGGCTTTGTTTATGTTAACAGCATAGTAAAGTTATTGCTCTAGAAATACTCCCGTCACCCACCATACAGGAGCAGAGGTTGTAAAGCAATATGATGTATCCCAGCACCAGAAGTTTATGGATAGAAGAAACAGTTGAAATAAACACAGCCAAAAATCAGACTTAAAAATTCTTCCAAACTTTAAACACATAATACTGTTAAGCAGAGGGGATCCCTGGGTGGCGCAGCGGTTTAGCGCCTGCCTTTGGCCCACGGCGCGATCCTGGAGACCCGGGATCGAATCCCACGTCGGGCTCCCGGTGCATGGAGCCTGCTTTTCCCTCTGCCTATGTCTCTGCCTCTCTCTCTCTCTCTCTCTCTGTGATTATCATAAATAAATAAAAATTAAAAAAAATACTGTTAAGCAGAGAATCTGGCATCTCAACGATGCCTGATCAAAAGAGAAATACTCTCCTTCTAGTAATATACTTGATAATGTTACATATACAGTTATAAGTGCATCATTAACTTTTTTCTTTTTTGATAGGCATTTCACAAAATAACATTTCTCTTTTTATAAGAAAGAAACCTGTAGCATCACAACAGAGGGTATTACCTGTGTTAAGTCATGTTTTATGCATTCTCACTATCCATAATAAAAAACAAGTTTCAACCAACACTGCCAGTGGACACACTGATTATCTATTTTTTTTGTATAGAAACTATGTACAATTATTGTCAGAAGAGATCATCAATTAATATGAAGCAAAAAGGAAGGAAAAATATAGAGGCATCTGACATTAATAATTAAAATGTTATTTTTCTGTTTTGTAATTTGTTATGATCTCTTTACTCATTCTTGGTGTTCTTCTAGTGGTCTAATTTTGTAATGTAATTTAATCTTCTTAGAGAGGGCCACTTCTCTACATTGCTTAGGCTTCAGGTCCATATACTCTAAATCTTCCTCCTATCTTCCAGTGTTCTCCTAGGTGGCAGAAGAGTAGACACTTGGCTAGCAAGATGGGTGCAAAGATCTACAGGAATGGGAGAATGAAACTACTCCTTATGCATACATTGAATTAACTCTTCTCATTTTTTTGTTTTGTTTTGTTTTGTTTTCCGTCTCATTTTCATTCCACTTCCAATTCCTGAGGCTTTTTGGTGCTCTGCATCAAGAATTGGCTTGCTTCTGGCTAGTATTCTCCTTTACAGGAAGGTTTCAGTTGTCTTTACTTTTTATTAAGTGAGTTATTATTTATGTAATTGTGTTCTATCTTCTAAATTTTTGTTGATGTTTCTTGTTTACTCATACTTTTCTTACATTCTCTTTGTTCTTAGGATTATATTTTTTCATTCCCTTAGTGTTTGTCTTTAAGTGAGTTATTATTTATGTAATTGTGTTCTATCTTCTAAATTTTTGTTGATGTTTCTTGTTTACTCATACTTTTCTTACATTCTCTTTGTTCTTAGGATTATATTTTTTTCATTCCCTTAGTGTTTGTCTTTAATGATGTTTCAGAAGGGAGTAGGGATAGACGTGTACATTTTGTCATTCTTAATTGAAAAGGTTTCAAACTTTGAAGGTTCTGGTTTAAAAGGGGTGGGAATGAATTTAGGATATGAGTATGAAGCCTTGCTCCATGGTCTAGCTCTTGGTCTAGTGGCATTTAAGGTATTTACTTAGAAAGTGATATAATAATAATGGCATACTGGAAAGAGCATTAACCTGGGAGGCAGTATGATCTGGGTTTAAATTTCAATTCAGTTACTTACAAGTTGTATAGCTCTGGCCAAACCCATTTTTCTGCCTCTTTTTTTCTCAATAATAAAATAGGGATAAAAATACTTAATTCTTGGGAGCATTGTGAAGTACAAATAATATTATTTCAGCACATGGTAGGAACTCAGAGATATTACACACTTCCAGATAGAATGCATGAAAAATTTTGGCACTTCACCTGAAATTTTAAAAAGCATTAGCCTTATATTCCAGTTAGTCTGCCTTCTTGTTTTAAACTCAGTTAAGGATCCCTGGGTGGCTCAGCAGTTTAGCGCCTGCCTTTGGCCCAGGGCGCGATCCCGGAGTCCCGAGATCAAGTCCCATGTCAGGCTCCCGGCATGGAGCCCGCTTCTCCTTCTGCCTGTGTCTCTGCCTCTCTCTCCTCTATGACTATCATGAATAAATAATAAAAAAATCTTAAAAAAAATAAACTCAGTTAAAATTTTGCACTTGGTAGATTTTTATTTAGAAAGAGATTGCCTTTTATTTATTTTTATTTTTATTTATTTTTTTTTTTTTAAAGAGAGACAGAAGGCTCTCTTTTTTTAAAATTTTTATTTATTTATGATAGTCACACACACACACAGAGAGAGAGAGGCAGAGACACAGGCAGAGGGAGAAGCAGGCTCCATGCACTGGGAGCCCGACATGGGACTCGATCCCGAGTCTCCAGGATCCCGCCCTGGGCCAAAGGCAGGCGCTAAACCGCTGCGCCACCCAGGGATCCCCGAGATTGCCTTTTAAAAAATATTTTTTACCTTTCAAAATTCCAAAACTTGAGAGGTTATTTAGTGATGAAAAGTAATGGGCTATCAAGCTATATGCAGACACGGAGGAAAAAGTTGAAAAGCCAACATACTTTATGATTCCAATTATATGACATTCTGGAAAAGGCAAAGCTATAAAAACAGTAAAAAAAAAAAAAAAAATCACTGATTGCCAGGGTAGAGTGGGGTGGGGAGACTGAGAAGGAATTTATAGTTGCAGCATAGCAGATATTTAGGGTGGTAAAACTGTTTTGTAGAATACTGTAGTGGTAAATACATGACATTATTCATTATTCACTTGTCAAAACCCACAGAACTGCTCAAAACAAAGAGCGAACCCTAATGTATACTTATTTTTTTTTTTTAAGATTTTTAAAACATTTATTTATTAGACACAGAGAGAGAGGGAGAGAGACAGAGGAAGAAGCAGGCTCCAGGCCGAAGGCGGCGCTGAACCGCTAAGCCACCGGGGCTGCCCCTAAGCCACTGGGGCTGCCCTAATGTAAACTTAGTTAATAGACCTTAGTTAATAATAATGTATCAATACTGACTGAACAATTGTATCAGATGTGACACATTAAGGCAAGATGTCAAATATGGTAAGTTACACACAGAGGAATGGAGAAATATGGGAACTCTGTACTATCTGTTCAAATTTTTTTGTAAACTTAAAATTGTCCCCTCGAATAAAGTCTATTTTTTTTTCAAATAAAGTCTATTAATTAAAAAACTAAAGACCAGTGACAGAAGTGACATCAGTAAAAACAGCAGAGTAGATAACTCCAAGGGGACTTCTAAGTGGAGTTTTTATTTTAGCCTTTTTTTTTTTTTTTTCTTTAAAGAACTAATGAGGTATCTGGTGGCTCAGTTGGTTAGGCCTCTTGATTCTTGGTTTCGGCTCGGGTCATAATCTCATGGGTCGTGGGATCCAGCTCTTGGTCTCCACGCTCAACACAGATTCTGCTTGAAGATTTTCTCCCTCAGCCCTTCCCCCCACTCACCTGCTCACATGCATGCCCTCTCTCAAATAAATACATCTCAAAAAAAATTTTTCTTTAAAAATAAAGAACTAATGAAGGACGTTAAAAATGTGTAATCAAATCATCCCTGTAATTATATTTATTTCCTGACTAGGGTAACAAATTATAACTTTTTATCCACATGCAAAATACATTCCACACCAAAGAACATTATCATTAAGAAAAATCTCCTTGTGTATTACTGGACATAAAGCAGAAACTGGATTTGCAAGAGTTAAAATATTAATAACTTTTTCCTAATCCTGTAATTATAATGACAAGAGGGGCCATTGAAACTATTGTGGAATATCTTGATTTAGATAGGACATTTAACATATTGGTCAATTTGAATCATTTCATTTCCCACTCTGAAATTTTCATTTGTAGTTAACAACAGTATGGTTATTATTTCATCCCAATCTGTGTTTGAGATAATATGCTCACAATTATCTCTTCGAGGTAGCTAGAAAATTAGGTAGCAAGGAGAACTGCTAAGGATAGGAAATAAATAA
This sequence comes from Canis lupus familiaris, assembly GCF_011100685.1. NCBI lineage: Eukaryota > Metazoa > Chordata > Mammalia > Carnivora > Canidae > Canis > Canis lupus. Next base: position 12,968,352 of record NC_049253.1, on the reverse strand, counting down.
TATTGTATATTCAAACTACTACTATAAAACATGGCTTGCTTAAGTAAGAGCAGACAAATTGTAGAGACTATGCTTTGTATTTAAAATGAATTAAAAATTTTATGAAACTGGGGATCCCTGAGTGGCGCAGCGGTTTGGTGCCTGCCTTTGGCCCAGGGCGCGATCCTGGAGACCCGGGATCGAATCCCACGTCGGGCTCCCGGTGCATGGAGCCTGCTTCTCCCTCCTCCTGTGTCTCTGCCTCTCTCTCTCTCTCACTCTCTGTGTGACTATCATAAATAAATAAAATTAAAAAAAAAATTTTATGAAACTGAGTTTTTATTTGCTGTTCACTGAGAAAGGAAAATATATGGAAAAAAAAAATGAATGGCCAATAATTCCCTAACATCAGGTTTTTATCTAACACCATGCTTTGTCATTACAGTAGTTAAAAATGAGATTCCTAGAAAGATAGAACTAAACTTCTGAAGATACTAGATTGAATCGTTTGAAATTGCTGATCTGGAAACTTACTTTGTAAACAAATAACATGTTCCCCCATATAGTAAAAAGTATTAAATTTGGACTCCAAATACCAGTTACCAACTTATATAATAATGAGTATTTCATAAAATCACTGTGCCTCAGTTATTTCAAGAGCAAAATGGAGATAATAAGAAAATCCACTTAACATAGTTGTGATATTTATACAAGATTAAACATTTTAAAAAGCTTTGTAAACCCTAAGTGATTGATGGCTATTATAGAGGTTATTTACATTGCCCAAATTTTCTATTTACAATGTAGCTGTAGAAATGAAGCTTACTATAGGAGAATTAAAAATGTACAAAATTAGTTTTTTTTAAAAGATTTCATTTATTTATTCATGAGAGACATGGGCAGAGGGAGAAGCAGGCTCCATGCAAGGAGCCCGATGTCGGACTCAATCCCAGGACTCCAGGATCACGCCCTGGGCCGAAGGCAGGCGCTATACCACCAAGCCACTCAGGGATCCCCTAAAATTAGGTTTTGATTTACATAATGTTCCTCTGTGCCACTGTGTCCATAAAGGCCACCTTGCTGTTTAATTAAATTGAACTAAAAGTGAATTCTTACAATGCTGAAAGTATGGTATTGAGTGGTGAGGCATCAGGAGGATAATTGCTGAGTGTTGGAGAGGTGGCCCACTCACAGTGACAGTTCCCACTGAACACTTTGGGTATTCATTCACTCAAGGACATAGACATGCCACATTCTCTTGGACTAAATAAAAAATTAAGAGACCTACCTTAATAAATAAAAAAATTAATATGAACCAAACAACCCATCAGCTATTTAACTGTCTAGCAAAACAAATCTTAAAACCCTTTAAAGGAAGTTGATAAAATCAAGATTCCTTTTAATGCATCTTTATCAATATCCACCTGTATAATCAACAAAGCTACGTATGTAAAGCAGAAAAATGTGACTTATAATCAAGAGAAAGATAAGTTCATACAAATAGACCTATAAGATGATCCAGAACTAGAATTATTAGACAATACTTTAATTACTATAAATATGTTCAATGACTTAAAGGAAAATATTGTCAAGTCAATGGCCAGAGAAATGCAAACAATAAAAAAGTTGAAACACTAGAACAGAAAAATACATTGTTTGAAGTGGAAATTTGCTGAAAGGTCTTAAAAGCAAGATAAAAATAAAATACTAGGGATGTCTAGGTAGTTCAGCAGTTGAATGTCTGCCTTTGGCTCAGGGCGTGATTCTAGAGTCCCAGGATCAAGTCCCACATCAGACTCCCTGCACAGAGCCTGCTTCTTCCTCTGCCTATGTCTCTGCCTCTCTCTCTCTCTCTCTCTCTCTGTGTCTCTATGAATAAATAAATAATATATATGTATATATATATATATATATATATATATATACACACATATATATATAAACCTATATTGGGGCATAACAGAGTCAATCCACTGAAAAACAAAAATAAAGAGGAAACATGAATCTACAAGAAGGAATGAAGGGCACTGATAATGGAAAAATATGGTGGAAAATACAAAATAATGATCTTTTAGCTTCTCTTAATATCTTTAAAAAGTAACTATTTAAAATCAGAATAATGACAGTTTATTGTGAAGTTTATCATAAATATAGATGTAAAACATATTAAAACAATGCCAGAAAATATGGAAAGTAAATGGAATCATACTTTTACAAAATTTTTACATTTTCTATAAAACTATAAAATGTTAGCTCAGTGAAAAATAGGTAGGTCAAGAAAACAGACCATAGTCCCTAGAGCAAGAACCAAAAACAATTCAAAAGGCAAAATAAAAAGTCAACAAAAATATTAAGATGAAATGTTAAAATTATTTAATTAACATAAAGAAGTCAGAAAAGAAGGAGGAGAAATACAGCAAATGGAACAATTAGAAATATGCCTAAACCATATTAAAGACAAGTGAACTAAACATTCTATTTAAAAGGGAGTATCAGAGTGGATAAACACAGCAAAAAATAATTATATGCCTCAATTAAATGTCTAGAAAACTATATGTCTGAGAGTAATACATTTAAAGTAATAGAATATAAATATATATTTTAAATATTTCTAAATTTAATACTTAAAGTCACAGATGGGTTGAAAATAAAATACAGAAAAAATACTATAAGAACAAAGCATGAGAAAGTTCATGTGATTACATTCATATTACACAAAACAGAATCTAAGAAGTATTACTGAGATAAAGAGGCACATTTCATAATGATAAAAAGTTCCTCCATCAAGGTGACATAACAACCCTAAGTGTATATGCATTTCATAAAAAGCTTTAAAATATAAAAGCAAAAACTGACAGAATTAAGGCTAAAATAGATAAATCTGTAATAATAGCTAGAGTTTAATATTTCTCTCCAATAATTCACAGAACAAAGAGAGGAAAAGCCTACTTAGGATAAAGAAGACCCAAATATCATTGCTGACTTACTTGAAACTTATAAAGCATCTCACTCAAAAAATTTAAATAAACATTATTTTAATATGCACATGAAACATTTAACAAGATAGGTAACAAGTGTCACATAAATTAAGTTTCAACAAGTTTTTAAAATTGAAATATTGACGAAAAAATATTTTTTTACCAAAATAAGTTAAAGGGAAATCAATAATTATTCTTAAAGCAATAATGAAAAGACAGTATAACAAAATTTGTTGTATGCAGCAAAGGAAGTGTTTAGGGGCAGTCATATTAGAAAGTATGAAAGTTATAAAATCAGTATTCTGTTTGGTCTCTAAGTAGTAAGAAAAGAGGGCACATTAAATTCAAAGAATACAGATGAAAGAAGAGTTAAGACAAAAAACCCCAGAAAAACAATAATAAACGTTACATTAACAAGGAAAATATTAATGAAATTGATGAACTTTAGCAGAATGACCAAGATAAAGAGCAAATTATTAGTATAAGAATGAAAGGAAATATTACTACAGATACCTCAGACAGTAAAACAATAGCAATACAGTATTATGAACAATTAAATACCAGTAAATTTGAAAGCAGATAAAATAAACTCCTTGGAAAAGCACAGTTTACTGCTTGACACAAGATGTTAACTTGACACAAGAAGTTAACTTGACACAAGAAGAAATAGTACAACTGTGTAGTCACACATTTTTAAAGAAGTTAATTTAAAAAAAAAAAAGATTTTATTTATTTATTCATGAGAGACACACAGAGAGAGGCAGAGACACACGCAGAGGGAGAAGCAGGCTCCACGCAGGGAGCCCGATGTGGGACTTGATCCCAGGACTCCAGGATCACACCCTGGGCAGAAGGCAGGCCCTAAACTGCTGAGCCACCCAGGGATCCCCCTAAAGAAGTTAATTCTTAATACAAGAATTCCCACAAAGAAAACTACAGGTGGAGATGGTTTCATTGGTGAAAATTATCAAATATTTAAAGAATTTCTAATGATCTTACACAAATTCATTCTGAAGATAGAAGAGGGAATACTTCCATTTGTTTTAAGATTATAACCTTAAGTAACCCTGATATAACCCAGTGTAAACTCTGATACAAGTCTGAGAAAATATATGAAAATTAAAACCCAACATTTCAAACAAACAAACAAACAAACCCCAACATTTCTCATGAACACAGACATAAAGTTCTTAACAAAAAATTACTTAAGTGTGGTAGGATGAATAATGGTACCCAAAGATATACATATCCTAAGCTTTGGAATCCATGAATATATTGTTATATGGCAAAAGAATCTTGAAATGTGATTAAGTTAAGAATCTGGGGATGGGAAGATCATCATGAATTATTCTGGGGGACACAATGTAATGCAAGTAACTTTATAAGAAGGAGCACGAATTTATAGGAAGTGGAAAGAGATGTGACAATATTATGCAGCTGGTGTTAAAGATGAAGTAAGGAGCCACAGACAAACGGGGCCTCTAGAAGTTGGCAAAAAGGAAATGGATTTTCCCTTCAGAGCTTCCAGAAGGAAAAAGCCCTCCCAACTCCTTGATTTTTGTCCAGTCAGACTGATTTTTAACTTCTGACCTCCAGAAGTATAATTCCTAAATCTAGGGGCACCTGGGTGGCTCAGTGGTTAAGCATCTGCCTTTGGCTCAGGTCGTGATCCCAGGGTCCTGGGATCGAGTCCCACTTCGGGCTACATGCAGGGAGCCTGCTTCTCCCTCTGCCTATGTCTCTGTCTCTTTCTCTGTGTCTTTCATGAATAAATAAATAAAATCTTAAAAAAATAAGTCATAAATCTGTGTTGTTTGTGGTAGCTTTTACAGGAACAATAGGAAACCAATACACAGGGGTATACCCTAGGAGTAAACTGTTTTTCTTCACAATATTTTTTTAAATTCCCTCCCTCCCTCCCTCCCTCCCTCCCTTCCTTCCTTCCTTCTTCTTTTCATTTTCTTTGGGTAATACTCAATAGAGGAATTACTGTATCATTATGGTATTTCTATTTTTAATTTTTTTGAGGAACCTCCAAAATTGGTACAGCGGTTTTCCACATTAGCTGTACCAATTTACATTCCTACCAGCAGTACACCAGGGGTCCTTTTTCTCCATATCCTTGTCAACACTAATTATTATTATTATTATTATTATTATTATTATTATTATTTTTGATTGCAGACATTCTCCTACTGTAAGGTGATAATCTCACTGTGGCTTTGATTTGCATTTCCCTGATGATTAGTGATGTTAACCATCTTTTCATGTACCTATTTGCTTGCCATTTATATGTATTCTTTAGAGAAATGTCAATTCAGGTCCTCTGCCCATTTACTAATCAGGTTTTTTTATGTTGGTTTTTTTTTATGTTTATGTTGTTATAAACATTCTTTATATACTTTGGATATCAACCCATTACTGGAAATTTCATTTGCAAATATCTTCTCCCATTCGGTAGTTTGCCTTTCAGTTTTGTTGATGGTTTCCTTTGCTGTGGAAAAGCTTTTTATTTTGGTATAGTCCCAAGAATTTATTTTTTGCTTTTGTTTCCCTTGACTGAGGAGACATTATCGAAAAAATGTTTCTATAGCCTATGTCAAAGAAATTATTGCCTATGTTTTCTTCTAGGCATTTTATGGTTTCAGGTCTTACATTTAGGTTTTTAATCCATGTTGAGTTTGTTTTTGTGTATGGTATAACAAAGTGGCCCAGTTTTATTCTTTTGCATATAGCTGTCTAGTTTTCCCAGCACCATTTATTGAAAAGACTGTCTTTTCCCCATTATATACTCTTGCCTCCTTTGTTGTAGATTAATTGACCATATAGGCATGGGTTTATTTCTGGATTCTAATCTGTTCCATTGATCTATATGTCTATTTCTGTGCCAGTACCATGCTGTTTTGATCACTAACAGCTTTGCAGAATATCTTGAAATCCGGAATTGTGATACCTCTGGTTTTGTTCTTCTCTCTCAAGATTGCTTTGGCTTGAAGTGTTTTGTAGTTCCAAACAAATGTTAGGATTGTTTGTCCTAGTTCTGTGAAAAATGCAGTTAGTATTTTGATAGGGATTGCATTAAATTTGTAGATTGCTTTGGGTGGTATGGACAGTTTAACAATACTAATCCTTCCAATCCCTGAGCATGGGATATCTTCTATTTGTTTGTGTCATCTTTAATTTCTTGAATCATTATTTATCGTTTTCAGAGTACAGGTCGTTCACCTTCCTGGTTAAGTTTATTCCTAGGTATTTTATTCTTTTTGGTGCAATTATAAATGGACTGTTTTCTTAATTTATCTTTCTGCTACTTCATTATTATTGTATAGAAATGCAATGGATTTCTGCATATTAATTTTGTGTCCTGCAACTTACTGAATTCGTTTATTACTTCTAATAGTTTTTTTTGGTGGAATTTTTAGGGTTTTCTCAGTATAATATCATGTTGTCTGCAAACAGTGACTGTTTAACATCTTCCTTGCCAATACAAATGTCTTTTATATTTGTTTTTCTTGTCTAATTGCTGTTTTTAGGACTTCTAGTACTATGCTGAATAAAAGCGATGAGAATGGACATCCTTGTCTTGTTCCTGATGTCAAAGGAGAAGTTCTGTTTTTCAACATTGAGTATGAATGTTAGCTATAGGCTTTTCATAAATGGCCTTTATTATGTTGAGGCATGTTCCCTCTAAAGCTACTTTGTTGAAAGTTTTTATCATGAATGGATGTTGAATTTTGTCAAATCTTTTTGTGCAGTGTTAAGATAATCATTATGATTTTTATCCTTCATTTTGCTAATGTATCATGTTGAATGATTAGTGAATACAAAACCATCTTTGCATCCCTGAAATAAATCCCACTTGATCATGGTGAATGATCCTTTTAGTATATTTGTTGAACATGGTTTATTAGTATGTTGTTGAGGATTTTTGCATCTATGTTCATCAGGGTTATTAGTCTGTAGTTTTCTTTTTTTGTGTGTATCTTTGCTTTTGGTATTAGGGTAATGCTGGCCTTGTAGAATGTATTTGGAAGCTTTCCTTCCTTTTCTAATTTTTTTGGGATAGTTTGAGGAAAATAGGTATTAATTCTTTAAATGTTTAGTAGAATTCACCTGTGACTTCACCTGCTCCTGGACTTTTGTTGTTGGTAGTTTTTGCTTTGTTTTGAGAGAGAGAATCTTAAGTAGGTTCTGTGCTTAGTGCAGAGCCTAATGTGGGGCTTGATCTCACGACCCTGTGATCATGACCTGAGCTAAAATCAAGAGCTGGATACTTAACAGACTGGGCAATGCAGGTGCCCCAGTTGGTAGTTTTTTGAATAGTAACTTGTAACTGGTCTGTTCAGATTTTCCATTTCTCTCTGATTCAGTTTTGGAAGATTCAGTTTTTAGAAATTTATCTCTATCTCTATAGTATTTCTGATACAACAAATATGAGGATTTTCTCTTATACCAACAACTAATTTTCCAACTCTCTGAATACCAGCTAGGTGTCCTACAATTTAATTCAATTATGAACAGAAAATACCCAGAATTTGCACAGATCCCACAAGTTAAGGGCTCAGTCTCACAAGACTGCCTCCATTTCAGATGCTGGTCACAAGTCCTATACTTCTGACCAACTGGCTATAATCTCATTTCTCAGGTTAATTTGCTATAACAGCTCACATAATTCAGGGAAATATTTTACTTATGTTTACCAGTTTATTATAAAGGATACAAATAAACAGCCAGATGAAGAGGTACATAGGGCAAAGTCCAGAAGGATCCTAGGTGTGGGAGCCTCTATTCCTGTGAAGGTGAGGTGAACCACCTAGCATGTGGATATGTTCACCAACAAAGAATCTCTCTCAACTCTTTAGATATTTTTATAAAGGCTTCATCACATAGGCATTAGTGATTATTAATTCAATTTCTATCTCTTCTCTTGTCCTATGAAGACAGGGGATGGGGCTGAAAGTTCCAAGTTTCTAACCATAACTTGGTCTTTCTGATTACCAGCCCTCATCCTGAAGCTCTCTAGAAGCCCACAAAGATTCATCTCATTAAAGCAAATGCTGCTCCCATCACCCAGGAAATTCCAAGGGTTTAGAACCTTTGAGTCAGGAGCCAAAGTCAAAGACTAAATATTAGAACAAAAGATGCTCTTAGCATCCCTGTCATTCAGGTAATTATAGGTGCTTTAGGAAATTTGTGTCAGGAAGTGGAGGAAGAAAACAAATATATAGTTCTTATTCTGTCACACATGGGGATTTGAGGTTGGTTTAGCAAAATGGACTATTAATTAATGAAATTCTTCAGATTAACAGACTAAGGGAGGAATACTAAATGATTAACTAATAGATGCTGAAAAAAAACGTGATAAAAATTCAATACCCATTAATCATAAAAACTCTGAACAAACTAGGAAAGGAAGGGAACTTCCTCAATCTGATAAAGGACATTTATAAAAAATCTACAGCTAACATAAAGCTTAATGGTGAGACATCAAATGCTTTTTTCCTTTTCCCTCCTAAGAGTGAACCAAGACAAGGATATGTTTTCATCAATTCTATTCAATGTGGATTGAAGGTCTTAGTCAGTGCAAACAAGCAAGAAAAATAAAAGAAAGGCATAAAAATGGGAAGGGAGGAAATACAACTGTCTTTCTTCTCAGACAATATAGTTTTTTACATCTGGAAAAAATTCTAAGTAATCTACAAAACTATTGGAACTAAAAAGTGAATTTAGCAAGTTTGAAGGTATCGTGGTGCAAAATTCAATTGAATTTCTATATATTATTGATACATGATTGGATAATAAATTTTAAAATATAAAGATATTTCCTCCATTCTGAGTGCTAAGTACTTTTCCACTCCAATCTGTTGCCACTCTGCCTTCCCAGGCCTTCAGGTCTATTAGACCACAGGAACCTTCTGCTCCATGCTTCTTTGTTAGACCTCCAAGTCTGTGCTGATCCACTTGACCCTGTACTATTCCATGTGGAAAAATAAAACATGGAAGAGTTGGTGGTTTCTTCTATTTAGCTTCTTGCTTATCCTATTGTACTAAGCAATTATAGACTTGACTGCTAGTTTAATTTTGGCTTATTGTCTTAATTAGCTACTAAAACAGCTGGCTACCAGCCTGCTTGAGCTCAGTCTATCCCCTGACAATATCCATAAAAGAAACAACTGATGAACTTCAATGAAATAAAAAATACCAACTTATTGAAAGACAGTTGAGAAAATACGTCAAGAACAAATAAAACTCATACACATTAATAGAACAGGGGAATAGAAACTGACAGAGGAGTGACATGAAAGAATTTTCTGGGGTAACAAATATTCTGTATCTTGATTTGGGTGTTGTTTATTACTGTCAAGATATATTGAATTGTACAATTGAGGCTTATACATTTCACTATCTGTAAATCTTATATCAATTAAAAATATGTCTAAAAATATTGAGAGAAAAAACAAAAAGAGGAAGCACAAGGTAGGTCTTTGTTTCTTCCTACAAAGTATTTTATGTAAAATTTTCAGTTAGACTAGAATGGAGAGCTTAGGTATTGAGTTACATTCCATTGTTCAGTTACATAGCATAATTTATTATCTATTAAAAATTTTAGAACATTTGAATAATTTCATTAAAATCCAAAACCACAAAGATCTGTAACCTATTAATCTACCATCCCAATCACAGATATTTTTGACACAAATTATTTATAAGAAGAAGATGAGAAGTATTCTAAGTATTGATGTTCTAAGACATGAAAACATCTCAACAATAATACAACGAGACTCTCACTGCTTAACAAACAACTATAAAGTTGCTTATCTTACTGATAGAAAACAAGGTGAATGGGATAAAATATGCTTATTATGAAGCATTTTCTATAAGGTAAATCATAAGGACAGCACTCTCTGACATTCTCAGGCTGATAGACCTGCTAACCATCATTTAATATAGTGAGATGAAGTATGTTATAGTGGGTAGGGAAGCACAGATTCAAGACTCAGTAATCTTGAGTAACTCACTTATTCATATTTTAATACTGATTGTAATGAGTATTATCTGTAGTCCAAGCAACACAAGGATATAATGTTATTACTAGATAAGAGGATTCTAAAACACAAGAAATGTGTAGTGAGAGACCAATTTACTCAAATTTTGTAGGTGCTAAAGAGAGATAGCATCTGAAAATTCTCTTAAGACTTTGCCTTGTCAATTACCTTGGTAAAGATCAATAGGTACTCTTTTAGCATATTCTTGAACTTATCCCTGGCCAGTTGCTCTCTGTCCATTCTTTGGAATCCTAGCATTTTAGAGGTGTCTAATGCATTTTGCACTTTACACCCAGAATCATTTTTCTAAAATATAAATCTAATTATGTCATTTTTCTGTTTAAAACTTTCCAATTACATACAGAATAAACCCCAAATTCCTCAGCATATCATTTAGGTTCCCCATAATCAGGGCTCTATTTCACCAGTTTTTATCACCATTATCAGTGCTATTACCCTAGTCCATTCACTCCAATTATCTTTATCTCTCATCCTACCCTCCAGTCACTCTATTAGTATCCTACTTAGTGTAAGATGGTCATGCAGTTGCACACCTCTGGTCATCCTTATGCTACATTCTAAGCCTCCAGTGCTTTTTCCTCATCCTCCTATGGGGCTAGTACTGTCTTATCCTTACATTTATGACCACAGTGCATAAACATGTGTCTGTCATATAATTATTTTTATTAGACATGTATTGAATAAATGACTTAACTTATCCTAAGGTCTCACAGAAAGTAGTCAAAATTTCCTGGCAACCAATTCACTCACTTTAGGTGCTTCACTGCTCAAAAACATTAAAACAAAGTTGCTAAGTCTTATCGATCAATATTATTGAATGTTTCCCAAAAGTAAGTCTACTTTTGCCTTGCCTTTTTGTTCTAAACATGGTATTTTTCACAAACCCACATTTACTGGAGTTTAGCTTTACTAACACCATTGTTTATCTATATAATATTTTTGGATGATTGTCCTTGTTTTGTGATCCTTTCACATTCTTAGTTCAATTCAGATGGACACTAGAGCAGAACAGTGTTAAGACAGGGCCAAATGAAGTCTGACAGATATCATCCTGTAATTGAGCTTAAAAAGTGGTAACCTTGGAAACTGTTCTCATAACACCAGTGGCCAATATCCAGTATTGGATGGCACTATGAAAAACTGAGTATTCCTTCTAAAAATACCTGCCACTATTTGAAAATTGTATAAGAAATGGCAGTGTACTGCTTTCATATTTATTTCCTCTAGTACTAAAATGACATACATACATGTCAAGAACTTTGAACAAAATTTTCTAGTACATTTGTATTTCCTCAGAAGGTAACATCCCACTATATAATTTATTAGAAGGGAACAGAATTTGGGAACAATTTTTGGCAAAAAACAATATCTTTCTATGTTCTCTTTTTAAGAATTAAAGAGTATAAAGTGACAGGAGGGAGAGAGAAAGGATAGGGAACTCCTGGAGACTGAATGTTATATGTTCTTTATGTATTTTTAAAACATTAAATACTACATGTACTTTAAGAGAATAGTTATGCACACTATGCGTACTCAGTACCAGATTTTGCGTCAGGTGCATTATGTATATTATCTTTAGTGCTCATTGTAACACTAAGGCAGAAATTAACGTGCCAGAGCTGGAGTGTGAACTTACACCCCAGCTGTCTGTAGATAACATAGATCAGCAGGAGCAGTGCTCCTTTCAGCAGGAGCATCGCACTGAAAGTTTCCCAGTTCACACAGGCACTTAACTGTCTTGACTGCAAAGTCTGTGCTGTCCATCTACTATACTACATCATCTCTGAGCAATGAAAGGAAATATTCTGCTTAGTCATAATATTCACTCAACATAGAAGGCTTACTTGACTTCTTCTTACTAGACTTCTTAGGTAATTCCTCAATTACTTTTGCTAACAAGGAAATCTATATGATTGATATCTGCTTTAATAATTTATAGAAAAAGCCAAATGGGGTAATTGCTGCATTTATAACACCAATAGGAAAGCATGTCATGATAGAATGGAAAAACGAAAAAAAGCATAATAATGAAGATGACAACATTAATAATCAGTTACATGGTATTTGCTCTGTGCCAGGTACTCTAAGTTGCTTAGGTATATTTATTTAACACAGCAAACCCTATGAGGTAGGTATTATTATCATTTGCATATAGTCAGAGTTAACGGAAATAAGGAGGTTAGGTCATGACCCTAAGGTCACATAGCTATAACTGAGAGCCAAGATCTGAACCCCAGGTGATCTGGTTCCACATTCTATGCTCTTAACAACTAGAGCTATTGAGTGTCTTTTTGTAGAAAGAAACTAGAAAGGATAACAACAACAACAACAGAATGCAACCCTATTTTGTTCACAATGTTACCAACTAGGCAGCATTTCCATTATGTTACTATAAATAGATGTCCTAAACAGTGAATTTAGCAATCTGCTTCAGCAAAGAATTTAGTTAACTTTGCTGTTTGCTTATGCAAACTTAAACTCAGTTAAGTGGGGATTTCAGTAAAGTACAATGTATTTAGTGAGTTCAAATCAATGCTTGATCCTATCCTGTCTTTATCTACAAAATTGGTCTCAAGAATTAAAGTGAAAAATAGAGTTAGTTTCTGTAGGCTAAAAAGATTGTTTCTCTTAAATATGCTCCAAGCTTATGTCACATAATATTTTGCTTAGAATGGGTACATTCAGTGTGTTTGTGTATGTATTATTCTGGATTCACTTCTTAGGACTTCCCATGATCACTTCCAGTTCTTTCAAGCATCAAGTATAGTTAGGAAGCTCAACATGATGAAGAAAAGAGATCTCTTTAGATCTATTTAGGAAAGACATCCCAGGGCCTCCCAGGTGGCTCAGCGGTTTAGCACTGCCTTCAGTCCAGTGCCTGATCCTGGAGACCTGGGATCGAGTCCCACATCAGGCTCCCTGCATGGAGCCTGCTTCTCCCTATGCCTGTGTCTTTGCCCCGCCCCTCCCCCCCGCCCCGTCTCTCATAAATAAATAAAATATTTTTAAAAAATAAAGGAAAGACATCCCAGGGGCACCTGGGTCACTCAGTGGTTGAGCATTTGCCTTTGGCTCAGGTCAAGATCCTGGGGTCTGGTATCAAGTCCCAGGGAGCCTGCTTCTCCCTCTACCTATGTCTCTGCCTCTCTCTGTGTGTCTCTCATGAATAAATAAATAAAATCTAAAAAAAAAAAAAAAAAAAAAAAAAAGACATCCCAAATAAGCATCCTTTGATTAAAAATAAAATATAGGTGCACTTTAGGGCAAGGTCTGCATTTAGATTCTTTCCGTTTTTTTTTTTTTTTAAGTCATATTTTTATTATAATCTCTTTCTGTCCCAACAGGAATTATACAGTGACCAAGCAAATGATGAGCCAGAATTATGGAACTAGGGATCAAGACAATTCACATTAATAGAAGGCATCCTATTTTTAAAGGTAGGTAGAGTTTACCTTTTCAACAGATCAGTTCTAACAATGTATTCTTACTTTCTGATTTTGGAAATAATAATGAGTTACTGTTAATAAGCCTATACAATCTGACAACAGATTCTTTCACCATTGTTTAGTGATGCATTTATGCATGAAATTGGAAAGACATTAAATTTGCTTGATCTCAAAATGCACAATCTGCATTTCCGATTTTTTTTTAATAACCGACCAGAAAATTCTTTTAATCCTAATTAATCATTCTGTTTACTTTGGCAAGTTGTGAAAGAGAGGAAAACATCTGCAGGGTACAGAGAGAGTGTTCCGAGTTTGTGAAACTAGCTTCTTTATTATTGTCCAACACCAAAGTATTTGCACTGCCGAAGCAAGCACTATTGTCCAACATCAAAGGAAAAAAAATTGAAAATTTGAATTTCAAAAGGAATCTTCCAGAAACAAATAATATAAGAACTAAACTACTTGTTTGCTCATATAAAGACTAACTTAAGTTTGGTAAGTTAGGAAAATGATGTGGTACTTTGAATTTGGGGGAAAGAAGGAGGAGAAATTTTAAATAAATCGAAGCATTTTTGTTATTATTTTCCCAAAAGGATGAAAATTTTCAACAACAGAGAAATGGTGAAGTACCAGATATAGATTATCCACTAAGGATAAAAATCAGGGTAGATAGATAGATATTCCTCCTGAGTGCTTAATAAATATGTAATCTTAAGGTAACTTTCTTTTGCTCTTTGTTTTTTAGGCAAATTTATCTCTTGGATAACTTTAAGTGCATGTATTATCAGCAGTCACTTGGGCCTGCCTAAAGCTATGGAGAATAACAATAAACTCAGCAGAAAGGTTAGAGCTAATGAAATGCTGTTTGAAGAAAGTAAAATTTTTCTATTGGAAAAACATTTTGATTTCTGCAAAGAACATAGTTTTTTAGTTCCACAGATTGTTATATCCTAGGTAACCACATAACTTTCATCTTTGCAACCACAGCAGCAAAGCTTAGAACATAGCTGCATTCCCTATTTCCACACTTAGCATTTAACACCTAGATTTCCAAACTCCTCACTTGTGAGTATAATATATAGCTTAACTTACTATTTCATACCATATGACATAGTATTTCCCAGGATTGTGATGTGCTCTCCGAAGGGCACAGAGTTTCTTTTCCTCAAACTGCCAAATGGTTACTAGGCAGCTATGGATAGGAGAGACCAATTTGCATGTGGGTTACATCTTTGTGAAAATACAGATTCTCAAACACCTAAACAAGTAGCTCTTATTTACTCTCTATCAGTTGAAAATAAATAGGCCTGTCTTAAGCTTGAAGGCAAATATATCACTGCCCCCAGCTCTTTTACCCTTTCTTTGATGGCATCACTGACTCTAAAGTAAACCATAGCCACCTAGTACGCCCCAGGTTTGTACTTAAAATGCTGGAAGAGCAGATGTGGCCGTATATGGGCAAGGGAATCCAGAGAAGGGAGTCAATGCTCAAGAAGAGATTTTGGAAGCTTGGATGACTATTTTTGCCAATTGCTATTAGATTGTCTCATTATCTTATAATTGCATTTCATTTAGTGATTCTATTTATTTATATCTATACCTGGTAAATCAGAGAAGAGAAGAATGCACTCGTTAAAGCCATTAGCCAAAAGCCGGTCCCGTAGCTGCTGGAGAATTGCTACTCCAATACAGAATGGGAAAGAGGAATTCCCAAGGAGTAAGGTATCCCAGAGGTGGAAAATTTTGTGCAGTGGAAATACATCTGTATAATAACAAAATGTAAATACATTAATTAAAAAACCAAAATAACAGAAATTAAAACAATAACAAGCTGTTTTACTAGACATATGACAAATGCCTTATGGTCAAAACTGTTTAAGAACAAATACTACCAAACTGTTTTTATAAAATGTTTATGTGGTTTTATAAAATATTTATAAACACTATTTTTGGTTTGGTTTCATAAAATGTTTATAGAACTTTTTATACAATATTTATTGCTTCCTAAGGCATCTTTAAAAATTGATAATCAAGTTGGTCAAATAGATGACATTTTCTATCCTCCATCATCAATCCTAGTATAGTTGTTCCATTTATTATATTTCTTCCTAGAATTTTCTTGTTATACTATTCTCACAAGTTTATTTACCTAGGTGAAATTTAGTCTTGTTTCGGATTCAGTATTGTTACATTTTTATTATGCATTCTAAATAATTGCTTTATTATTTTATCCTATTTTTTGCAACTTTATTTTTTTACATTTAATGAGACTGGATATCTTTCCAGGCCAATGAATACAGATCACTCTAAATATGGTACTCTATTTATCCTATATACCCATTTAAACAGAATGTCCACTATATTAACACTGTAATTGATTAAACTATTATATATCTACATAATATGTTTCATTCCTAAAGGAATTCCAGGTTTGGAAATAGCAAAAGTATTAGTTATTAAAGGATCTCTAAAAATTGACTCTCATTTGATTTGTAAAAGTTGCCTTCCAAAATTCTATGTACATACTATATAGTTAATGTTAATTTCTTTTTCAATAGAGGGCAGAGATTGTATGACTGTCATGACATGTAAGATAGGCATCCTATATATCACTATACAACATTCACCCTATGCTATACTCTTTTTGATATTCAGCCCTCAAAACAATTCAAATTTCTCCCTACCCAACTCTATTACATTAGAATTAAATAAGGATACTCATGTAATTATATCTGTTTAATATCACTATAGCTATAATATACTGGGGTAGAACAGAGCTGTCCTTTTACCAATATGATATTGAAGAAAAGGGGAAATAATACTTACGAGTAAACATGGTGAGAAACCAAGGTATGGCATAGAGCTATGGGTGGAAGAGGAAAAGGGTGCCAGGGATGGATAAAGAAAAAATAAAAGATAATTACAATGATTATCAATAAACTGAATGGTAAAAAATATTTGATACTTTGGTCTACTCCACTGATTAAAGTAAGAGTAAATGTCAATAATTACTACTACAAATACTCTTCTAAATAATATCTCTTACAAATGCTGCAGATGACACTTTCGCCAAGGATTATTCCACAGAATGTCTTCACTTCATCAAAGAAAATACTCAAGGCAATGCCTAACCCAAAAACAATACTAGCTTGCCAATTCCAAGGGTGTACTTTTAGGTTGTACAAAAATATTTCTGAGATTATAATGGTCGTTATCAGTGTTGAGTTACCCTTGGTATTTTTGAGAATTGATAAGATGGTATTTGAAAAATGTCTCATAAAAACGTACTATGAAGCACATGCTTTCTATTATCAATCTCAAAATTAATAGGAAACTTCAAAACAGACTAAAAGTAAGAAGATCTAGAAATGAAATAATTCGTGTCTTTAGCTGAGTGACAAGTTTGCTTTCCTAAGCTTATTGTCTAGGAATGAATACACACACACAGTCTCGTATATACACTTTGAATTAATTTTTTGACATTTTGAAAGTGAGAAATTATTCTTAATTTCTAAAATAGTAAAAGCTCTTTTGTCAGTAGCAAGTATCAAAAATCAATAATAATTTATAGAAAAATTAGAAAAAACTCTAATTTTATTTTACTTTCTGTATCAGTGCAGTCTATATTAGACAAAGATTTCTATACTACCTATAAAATTTAAACAAATATCCTTTCAAGGCCTATCAATTACGAATTCATGAGTAAAGTTGCATATGTCTTTGAATAGCACACACTGAGTATTTATATTATCAAAACATTGGTCAAAAACCTTAGATATAATTATATACTATGTTAAAATCTAAGTACTGTATGAGAAATAAAGCCCAATGCTCTCCACAAGATCATTTACATACATTAACACACAGTTCTTTCAAGTGACATTATAAAAGGGAAAACTGAGGAGTACAAAGGTATGGGACTTCACTGTAAAGAATATGTATTGTAGAAAACAATAAAATATAACAAAATCTGAATTCTTCAGCTTAATTTAAGTTTAAAAATAATCAGTAAATATCAGTTTCATCACTATTGTTTAGCTTTTCTTTCTTTAAAGTATGTGACATAAATTACATTACAATACCTCTACCCTTCTGATCAAAGCCAAGTATTTCCCATTAGGAATCTTAACTGAATTACTTTGGTAACAAGCTAACAATCTGTTTTCACACATAGTATAGAGGGCATTGTATGAGGAACCTACACAAAGTAGAGAAGGAATCACTTCAAATGATCAGAGGGAAAACTTACCAGGCTCACACAAAGCCAGGAATAGTTCATCTTACCACCAGTCAGAATAAACAAGAAAACTAATAAACAAATAAAAAATCTGTAATAAACAAGAAATTGGATAGAGTACTTAAGAGTACTGCCTTAGTAATATTAGCAAAATTATGCTCCCAAATTATGCTGCTGTGGTCTTACTTAATAAACCTTAGAAACAAGCTTTGAAAGGATCAAACTGTTTCAATGTTAGTTAGCTACATCCCAAAATGAAGTTCAAGATACTTGGACTTCAAGCTAAGGATGTCTATGTTAAGTAGAGACATGGCAGATACAAAAAACAATTCCAACAAATCAAACTTTTGGAGATGAAAAGTATAATGTTTGAGACCCAAAAAAATATACTGGATGGGATTAAGAGCAGATCGGACATTGCAGATGAAAAAAAATAGTGAACTTGAAAACATCAAAATAGAAAGTGCTCAAAATGAAACAATGTTGGGGAGAAAAAGGACCAAAAAAAAAAAAAAATCCTAAGCATCAGTAACTTCAATCAGCTAAAATATATATATTAGAGCTACCCAAAGAGACAGAAGAGATGAGAAGAGACAGAAAAAAATATATTATTTATTTATTTTTCAGAAATAAAAATTGAATAATAGCTTGAACATTTCCCAAATTTCATGAAAACTATAAACTAATAGATCCAAAAATCTCAAGATCCCAAACACAAGAACCATGAAGAAAATCACACCAAGGCACATTGTACTCAAATTTCTCAAAATTAGTGGTAAAGAGAAAAAATCTTACACTATAGCTACAGAAAAAAGCCGTAACATTATATAAGAGCATCAGTAAGAAGATTCTTCTCAAAAATGCTTTCTTGTCAGTGCCCAACAATAGAGTGTAGTAACATTTTTAAAGTATTAAAAAAAATTGTCTCTTTAGAACTGTACGGTTAGCAAAAATATCTTTTGAAGACAAAAAGTAAAACAAAGACTTTCATACACAGAGAAGCTGAAAAGTTCATCACCAGCAGTCCTGTACTACAAGAAATGCTGAAGAAGTCCTCCAGGCAGAAGGGAAATGATACTAAATAGAAATCTAGATCTACACAGAGGAATGAAGAGATAGGGAATTGTAAATGTGTATGTGGATGTATGGAAGACTTTTATTTTTAAAAAATCTTTAAAAATAGTTGATTGTTTAAAGCAAAAAGAGTAACTTATTGCGGGGTTTATAACATGTAGAAATAAAATTTGGGACAACTATAATGCAAACACTGGGAGGGTAAAATGGAAATATATATTATAAAGTATTTGTACTATCTGTGAAGTGGTATAATAATACTTGAAAGCAAACAATTTCTTAACTGTATCACTGTTCACATTTTAGATTACATAACTTTTGGTTGGGAATGTCCTTTGCATTTTCAGATTATTGAAGTGATCCAAGCCTCTACTTAGTAGATACCAATAGCATTCACCCAGTTTTGTCAAAAACATCTCCAAACATTGGCAAAAATCCTCTGGGAGGCAAAACTGCCTGTTTGAGGATCACTGCATAAATCCTAAGGAAACCAATAAGAAAACACAACAGAATCATAGTTAACATGTCAACAAAGGAGATAAAATCAAAGGAAAAAAAAAGCAGATAAAAAGGAAAAAGAACTGATAAGACAAAATAAAAATATCAAATGATACATTTAAAAGCAACCGTATCAACAATCACAAAAAAAGGCAATGCTTCTTGTGATGGTTGATTTTATGTGTCAACTTGATTGATATGGGGTGTCCAGATATTAGTGAAGCACTAATCTGGTTGTGTCATGGAGGGTGTTTCTGGATTACATCAACATGCGAATCAGTAGACTTAGTAAAGCAGATTGCCCTCCTAATGTGAGTGGGCCTTATGCAATTTGTTGGAGGTCTCAAGAGAACAGAAGACAGAGTAAGGGAGAGCTCACTGACTGACAGGATATAGCAGTGAACAAAAACATAGTTCCAGCCTGTAAGGAGCTTACGGTTCATTAAGGGCAGTAGATATTCACTAAATATTCTTTCAATTCGCTCCAATTAGGTTCTTGCCTCCACTTCACTACCAAAACTACTCTTACCTTTGTTATAAAAGAGTTCTAAGTTGCTAAATCTAATAGTGAATTCTTATTCTCAATGCTTCTTTACCAATCATCAAGGGTGTTAATTATTCTTACCTTCTCACCTTTCACCCCCATATGACTTCTAAGACACCACATTCATCTACTTTTCTGCTCAATCTCTTTTGTTGGTTCTTCAACTCCCTGACTTAAATATTGGCATGTCTTGTTCTCAGTCCTTGGACTTTTCCTCTTTTTTCTATTTTTTTCCCAAATGATTACATACATCTGTCCCCGGCAACCTGCTGGGTTTACCTTCAAAATTATGCATAATGCAAAAAACTGCTTACCACCCCTACCACTAATTTCCTGATTCAAGGCACTCTTGTCTAGATTATCACAATAGTGCATGACTAACCTTTTCAAATTCCATCCTTGCCTTCCTTGAGTGTCTTACCATAACAGCCAGAATGATCTTGTTGCAATGTTAGGTGAGAACACATCATTCCTCTGGTCAACAGTATACAGTGGCTTTTCACCACTGTAAAAGCTAAAGTCTTAACTAAGCAACCTGGTTTGATGTAAAATCTGATCCTCTTTGACTCTCATCTCTCTGTTCATTGGGATCCAGTCACATTGGTCTCCTGGCTGCTTCTTCAACATTTTTGGCATGCTTACATCTCAGGGCTTTAGCTCTTGCTGTTGCTTTTGCTTCAGTTGCTCTTTCTCTCAGTTCCTTAAGGCATTTATTCAAAAGTCACTTTTTCCATGAAAGCTTTCCTAGACTGACTTCCTCCTTCCATTCCCTTTCCTTTTCTTCCTCCCTCCCTTCCTTTTTTCTTTCTCTTCCCCCACCCCCTCATTTTCCTTTTCTTTCTCTCTCTCTCTCAAGTTTTTAATTCCAGTTAGTTAATAGTGTTATATTAGTTTCAGGTGTACAATATAGTGATTCAACACTTCCATACATCACTTGGTGCTCACCACAAGTGCATTCCTTAACCCCCCATCCCCTATTTTAACCTATCTTCCACCCCACTCCCCTGACCACCTTATTTAAAAATTTAATTTCTTCTTCATCTGAGCACCTCACATTCATGTCCTTCCTTAATTTTTTCTTTAGTACTTATCACTAACCAACATACCATATATATATTTACCTGTTTTATTGTTTATTCCCACTAGAATATAAATTCAATGAGGGCAAAGATTTTGTCTGTTTTTTTTTTTTTTTTTTTTCCATTGACATACCCATGGCCTTGGAAAATGGGCAGGACATAACAGGCACTCACATGTTTGTTGAAAGAAAGAAAAAAATATATAATGAAGACAACTGAGATAGATTAAAAGATCCAAATATAAGATTATACATCATATTGAGAAATTTTTCAATAAATAGGAAATAATGAGAAAATCAGCTAATCTTCCTTGGATAATATATACCTGTGTGTGTTTGTGTGTGTGTGTGTGTGTGTGTGTGTGTGTCTCCATATTAAATAGTGGAAAGTACTTAAAAAACACGAAACTTAAAATTCTGAATTATATACTTATACTTTGATAACAATGATAAAGAATTATTAGAAATAAGTGAAATGCATATTTTAATAATATTTGAAAAGTAATAATTAATTCAAGTTGAAAACATTTCGTTAATACATAACAACTCCCAGGTGCTCACCAGCATCAGTCATCTTTTATCAACTGAAGTCAGGTAAATAGTTAATATATTCTGTGAAATAATAATGCGTGTTATTTATTCTTACTTTATTTGTACCTTTTAAAATTTTAACTGATATTTTTGTCTTAAATAATTCCTTAGGATATTGGTACATCTTCATAATACAGTCTCATGTATGAGAAAAATAGCAGTATAACATAATTTTGAATACTAGGCTGGTTCACATTTTAATTTAAAAAATAACAAATAATGAAATATTTTATTAAAATATAAAAAAACATAAAATTAGCCTTATTAAGTTAGATATATTATTAGCTTTTCCTGACTTAAAGATGAGTACTGAAATCCAATAAAAAAAATCATACATGCTTTAGCTATTTTTCCAGATGATTAAATTATTTTGCTTTATTTGGCCTAGTGGTAGTTAACTAAGTCAGCTGAGTAAATACTGCCCCCTAGCTACATCAAGAAAGAATAGTGATATTTAAGCATTTGAGCAGGTCTTTCCAACGGCCTGGTAATATCAAAATTACAAATATCAATAGGAAAAGCAAAGGCGGGAAGCTCATTAACTTTTATTTCGAAAAGTAGAAAATTATGGTTTAAAAAGTTGTGAACTTATACAAATGTAAAAGATTTAAAAAGGAAATATTTCTTATAAACTGGATGAATCTTCTGACAAATGTAATTTACATATTGCATTGTTTCTCCTATTAACATTTTTAATTTATATTTTTACTTATTTTATGTATTATAAAAATTATTTTAAGTATTATATTTTATACAATTATTATTATTATAAAAGGGAGTTCCTTCTAGTTGAGTTTCTTAATCTACCTCCTTATAAGCATACTGTATTTTGTTTACTTCAAGTCAGAAGTATGATTACATTTAAATTACATTTAAGTTAAGCCTCTTCTATGAAATTACCTCCACTTTGCAATTACCTAGGTATATTTATCCTTTTCCATTTTATTCTGCATGAGTTCCTCAAAACCATTTGATGTCATTGAGTGGGCTTATACTTTCATTCTAGTTTTCACTATTTTAATGAGTCTACTATTAATATAATATTCTCAAATATCTCTGGGCTTCATCAGTTCACTTTTTATCTCCTTTTGGTAATCTATATATTTTTTAGCTCCTTATTTTCTTCATTTTTATTTTTATTATATTTTTAAGTTTTTATTTAAATTCCCATTAACATATAGTGTAATATTAGTTTTAAGTGGTTTATCTTTTTTTTAAAGATTTGAGAGAGAGAGAGAATGAGAGTGAAAGCTGGGATGGGGTGGATATGGTAGAGAGCGGCAGAGGGAAAGGGAGAGAAGTCGACTGAGTGTGGAGCCCCAAGAAACAGGGCTCAATCCCACAACCTAGAGATCATGACCCGAGCCAAAACCAAGAATTGGAGGCCCAACCAACTGAGCCACCCAGGAGACCCAACAGGTCGCTCATTTTTTTTTTTTTTTGGTTGCTCATTTTTAAAGTAAGATCATGTTGGGTTATTTTTGTGAGGTAACAGAAGACTTTTTCATTTGCTTTTATTAGTGATTCTTTTATTTCTTTTCTCCTTTCTTTTTCTCTCCATCTTTTCATTATTTATTATCTTCAAATGGGTCCAGCTTCCTAGTAAAGAATAAATGTTAGTATGGTGGAGAGGTAGAATTTGGGGAGGGTAGTTCATAATCGCCATTCAAAACTGTTGCCTACAATATATTTCATTAACACTCAGGGTATATTGGACTCAATTACAGTTTTTGATATGCTTTTTTGAGCATTTCTAACTATTTGTAAGGATTGATATTTTATAATATTCTATTACTTTTAACGAAGAAAAAATAAAGAGAAAATTTATATACACTTTTGAAAAGAAGATTAAAATCACCATATGAATCTATTAGGTCCTTTTATAAATCTGTGATACATTACTGAAAATTCAGTGATCTTATTCTTCTTGCATCATGAAATATTTTGTTCTTTTATCAAAGTAGGAATCATTTTATTATTACTTTTCAATTATTCCCAACTATGCTAAAAAATGATTAAAACAAAGGAAAAAAGAAAAATGATGGAGTCACCTAGAAGGATGGTATATTAAAATAAATGATCATTATTACCATTTTCTTTTTTTCCTACTGAATCATCTAAGGTATGACATCATCTTTCAAGAAGATATAAAAGATTCATGAGACCTAATTACAGTGTGTTTTTTTTAAAGAGTTCAATGAACACAGTTGAGAATTCAGAATTTCTCATTTTCCACCCTCACTAGCAAAGAGAAAAAAATACTGATAGAGGATAATGTTTCACAATTATTAGACCAATCGAAGATTGGCAGTAGCATTCTAGATTCTAGTGAAGTGGTAACAGTGTTACACTGGTTATATAGTGAAATTTCAAACTGAATGCTCAGGTGATGATATCTTAAATGAATTTCCTCAAACACAAGAATCGAGGTAAACAATAAGTTGGTCTCTCACAGGAAAGGACTCATTACCCAATATTTTGTAACAAAAATCTGGACCATCCTATTTTGCTAAAAAGATAAATGAGAGTGAGCTTTAATCTTAAAATATTTCTACACCAAAATTTCATACAATTTAAGTGGATAGGGACTCCTGGGTGGCTCAGTGGTTGGGCAGCTGCCTTCAGCTCATGTCTTGATCCCGGGGTCTGGGATCGAGTCCCGCATTGGGCTCCTGCGAGGAGCCTGCTTCTCCCTCAGTCTATGTTTCTGCCTCTTTCTCTCTCTCTCTGTGTGTCTCTCATGAATAAATAAATAAATCTTTAAAAAAAAATAAGTGGATAAATGCTAAAGGTAGGCATGTTTACAAAATGATTGGAAGGAAACATAATTAGAAAAAAATCATTAAATTTATTAACCTGTGTTCATTTATCTAAAATGAAAATATTTTGCAATTATCAAACAAAAAAGATGCTGTTCTCCAACAAAGTTATGAGGCCTATTAATGTTTTGTTTTGATAACTGCAGGTTTTGAACATGCAGGTGCAAGAAGAAGACCCAGAGAAATGCTAGAATCTATTAGAAATGTATTTGAAATCTAGAATCAATATTTACAAGATAGATATGCTCCAGGTTCATGCATGATAGATGAGCAGTAAATTCAAAGCATTCTGTACATTTCAAGAATACATACTTTCAAAATGATGAATATATGGAATAAAATTTGCGGTTTGCTATATTCATAGTCTTACTAAATTTCTAATAAAATTATTTTTTGCTATGTCTTCATTCTACTTCTGTAAATTATTACAAAATTATTTAAACATATAAAATAATTTAAAAGTTCTATTGGATTCAGATGGTAAACAGTTTTCTTTCTCTTGTATACAAAAGGTTATATTATTACATCTTTTGCAGGTAATGATTTCCCTAATTCTAAAAAAAGAGGAAATTAAAATTAAATAACTGTATAATCATTTCTTTTTTTGTTTTTACTTGACTTATAATATTGAACTGAAAAAGTATAAAGTAGAAATCAGTAATAAAACCAGCTGGAGAATTTAATAGCTCTAGGATCCACAGTCTCATTTTAGGGAAGGACTATAGGTTCTTTTCAATTCCAGAGTGCCTTTCAATTATCTGAGTACTAAAAAGCTTTTTAAAATTTTCACGCAAAATTAATTTACCTTAAGTAAAGGACAAAAAGACATGTTATGTAGCACTTTCTGGAAGAAAAACACCTTAAAAATCTAGCAAATAAAAAATCAAGGAAATAAAAAAGGTAAAATTCAAAGTGGTGAGTGCCAATCTTACCAAGTGGGATATGCAAGAAAGTCTTCATTGTTATTAGTACTATGTTGCCTTTGGCAAAGAATTCATTTTTTAAAAAATATTTATTTATTTGTTTATTCCTGAGAGACACAGAGAGAGAGAGAGGCAGAGACACAGGCAGAGGGAGAAGCAGGCCCCATGCAGGGAGCCGGACGTGGGACTTGATCCTGGGTCTCCAGGATCACGCCCTGGACTGAAGGTGGTGCTAAACCACTGAGCCACCCGGGCTGCCCTGGCAAAGAATTCATTAACTGATACAGCAAAATAATATATGCAGTACAGCTTGCAATAGTATGTTTTTCTAAATGTAAATCATATTAATATAACCAAAGAAATAGTATGTGATCAGACTCTAACAATAAGTTAGAACAAGAACACTAATAATGGTTAATTCCTTAACACTGTGAACCTAGAACTATACTGAGTAGTTTATATGTATTATTTAATCATCACAATGTTCCTTTGAGGTAAGATTTATTATAATCAACACAAACACTAACAGGACTGTGGATAAGAAACAAACAAGTATTTAGCTAATAAGTTGAAGAGTCAGGATTAGAACTCTGGCTCATTTGACACCAGTGTCTGAGTGCTTTCTTTCTATACCAGTTTTCCCAAATTGTGGTCACAGACCCCGGGGGATCTTCAAGACCCTTTTTGGGTCAAAATTTCAAAGCTGTTTTCACAACACTACTAAGGCACTTTGTGTTGTGTGCAAAACCACTGGTGGATAAAACTGCTGGTACCTTATTACAAATCAAGGCCATGGCACTAAAGTGTAATAGTCATATATTCTTGTAATGGCTTAAAATTAATAATTGTATTAAGTATCTTTTTAAATGTTTTATGAGACAAAATGGAAAAAATGGAAAGCATGCATAAAACTCTTATATTGTATACTGAAGTGTAAAGATTGTTTTGAGGAAAATCATTTGGACAATCATTTGAGCTGTGAGTCAAGGCAGGTGCTCCCTCCCCCCCACGAATACCATTCTTTTTTTCCTTGCAAGTATGACATATAGACAATTATTTTTTCCAGACTTTCATATTAAGCAGACATTTCTCAAAAAAGTGAGCCTTCCACTTCAAGAAAAAAATGGTAGCAGTCAAGTGAATATTAGAATTTTAGAAAACTTGTTTCTGCCACTGTAAGCTTGGCAGTTTTCTAATCCTTAATGGTTTTTTGGATGAGATCAGTGATCATATTAATGAAAATGATTTTTAAAATATTGCATAATGAAAGGTTTCATAGTTAAAAGATTTGCATAATTCAGTAAGCCAATATTTTAAACGATCAATGCATGACATTATAAAATCATGTGTAGATAAAAGCCATTCAAAGCGCAAGACAGGGATGCCTGGGTGGCTCAGTGGTTGAGCATCTGCCTTTGGCTCAGAGCATGATCCTGGAGTCCTGGGACTGAGTCCCACATCGGGCTTCCTGCATGGAACCTGCTTTTCCCTCTGCCTGTGTCTCTGCCTCTCTCTCTCTCTCTCTGTGTCTCTCATGAATAAATAATAAAATCTAAAAAAAAAAAAAAACAACACGACAGACTGATCGGTTTGAATGGAATAGAGTATGAAAAGTTCATAGGTATGGTTTTAGACCATACATTGTAACTAAGCTGTAAGAAACTACCACTGCCTGAAAACGCCCTTTGCCAGCTACATGTCTATATAAGTCCTAATTTTCTTCATACACTTCAAACAAAATAATGATTCATAACAGACTGAATTCAGAAGTAGATATGAGAATTTAGCTTTCTTTTTTTTTTTTTTTTAATTTTTATTTATTTATGATAGTCACAGAGAGAGAGAGAGAGAGAGAGAGGCAGAGACACAGGCAGAGGGAGAAGCAGGCTCCATGCACTGGGAGCCCGATGTGGGATTCGATCCCGTATCTCCGGGATCATGCCCTGGGCCAAAGGCAGGCGCCAAACCGCTGCGCCACCCAGGGATCCCGAGAATTTAGCTTTCTTCTATTAAGTGGAGACTGCAAAAATATAAAACAATACCACTTCACCATTTTTTTTTAAACAACTATTTTTTAGAAAAACATGTTATTATGGTTACCATGCAGTGGCTTTGCTGTCATTTTTATTTATTTTTATTTTATTATTATTTAAAATATTTTATTTATTTATTCATGAGAGACAGAGAGAGAGGTAGAGACATAAGCAGAGGGAGAAGCAGGCTCCATGCAAGGAGCCCGATGTGGGACTGGATCCCGAATCCCAGGATCACACCCTGAGCTAAAGGCAGACGCTCAACTGCTAAGCCACTCAGGCATCCCTTGCTGTAATTTTTAAAGAAATTAATACATTTAAATATTTTTAAAAAGTGTTAGTAATATTGGTAGATATAACCCACATAAACAAAGACTCTGGTATCCTTGATCCTTAAAAAGGTCTCAAGATCAAAAAGTTTGAAAACCACTATATATTAAACTATTTTACTTCCTTTCACTTGTCTCTCAACCAGTAGAGGAATACATTGGATTGGGAACAGAATGGGGAGGAGATTCAAGTAAGGATTTACTAAACAGAGAAACTTGCTGGATATTTAACTTGTGTGTATGTGTTCTTAGCTAGAAGGTACCAAAATATTACTTTAAATTACTTTATGATTCCCTATGAAATTAATAAGTCTTTGAATTTTAAGATTTGGACCATTTCTGAAAGGTAATTAAACTCTCTTGGGGAAAGGAGAGCTCAATAAGCCATTCGAATTCAGCAGCCTTAACAAATGCAAGGTCAGTAAAATGGGATTAGAACCAATATTGGGGATATCATAGCAGTAGACAGACAAAACGGCACAGGCTAGCACTTTGCAGATGGGCTAGACCAGGTCAGTGGGGACTCTTGATATGGGAGATTCTAAATAAGGTACACTTTCCTAATTTATTTTGTAACCACATCTTGGTAAAATATAAAATGTTTATTACCAGTAGTCTCTTTATATTAAAATCTAAATTCTTTTCTGTAGCATTAAAAAAATAAAGACCAGGAATAAATGAAGGAACAAATGAACAAACAAAACAAACAAGTAAATACATAAATATTTCTTAATAGAAGGCGGGGCAAGATGGCAGAAGAGTAGGGTCTTCGAATCACCTGGCCCCACAAACTTACCTACAGGACTTTCAAAACATCCTGAGCACCTATAATTTGACCTGAGATTTAAAGAGAGAACAGCTAGAATGCTACAGAGAGAAATTTTTTGCTTCTAACAAGGTAGGAAGGCAGGAAAAACAAATAAATAAAGAATCCGGGCAGCCCTGGTGGCGCAGCGGTTTAGCGCTGTCTTTAGCCCAGGGCCTGATCCTGGAGACCTGGGATCGAGTCCCATGTCAGGCTCCCTGGAATGGAGCCTGCTTCTCCCTCTGTCTCTGCCTCTCTCTCTCTCTCTCATGAATAAATAAAATCTTAAAAAAAATAATAATAAAGAATCCAAGGGGGGAGGGGCCCCACAAGAAGCCGGGCTAAGGCTAGTGGTGAAAGCCTCTGGGGCAGGAAAGCCCAGCCCTGGGGAAGTGGGAACTCGGGCAGGATCGCAGGAGGGGCAGTGAAGCCTCAAGATTCCCGGGTGGCTATAAGAGGAGGGGCGCCGGGGACAGCTCACAGCAAACTGCGGCCTGATCTCGGTAAAAGTCTGGAGCGCTGCAGCCCTCAGGGCATTTGGGAGCATCTGCTCTGTTAGGCGGCCCGGCTCCAGACCGAGGTGGCCATGCCCTGTTCCCTTTGGGAGAGGCGGTCCCGGAGTGCGGTTCCAGCGGCACAGGACCCGATCCCAGGGAGCCCAGTGGATACAGCCGGCGATCCCATGTTCCCCCCAGGACAGGTGGAGGTAGGGAGGACACAGGACAGGGAGACTCTCCTGCCACGGGGCACCCCGAGCTGTGCAGGTCAGTGCCCCCTGCACCTGCCTCCAGGAGCGCATCCAGGCCACTTCGGACTGGGAGACTGTGGTAGTTACCGGGGGAGCTGACTCCAGGGCTGGAGAGCTGGCCACTGCCATTGTTGTTCCTCCTGGTTTCACCCTGCGCCTGGGAGGGGCGGGGCCACCAGGGAACAGAGGCCTCACGGGGTAAACAGCTCCCCCTGAGCCCAGCTCCCGGCAGGGGGTGGGGCATCTCCCCAGGTGCACACACCTGAGAATCAGCACAGCAGGCCCCTCCCCCAGAAGGCCAGCTGGAAGGACAAGGGAAGGGCAAGTTCTTGACCCAGCAGTGCTGGAAAGCTCCAGGAATGAGGGAAAATAGTATATAGAACTAGAGGGTCCTTTTCTTGCTTTTCTCTTTTCTTTTTCTTTTCTCTTTCCATTATG
This sequence comes from Canis lupus familiaris, assembly GCF_011100685.1. Lineage (NCBI taxonomy): Eukaryota > Metazoa > Chordata > Mammalia > Carnivora > Canidae > Canis > Canis lupus. Next base: position 12,938,765 of record NC_049253.1, on the reverse strand, counting down.
AATCATTTTTATATCAGACTAAAAATTTCCAATGTTTTTTTTTCTTTTCCCACCTTAACTACAATATTTTACCAGCTCATTTTTAATTTTTTTTCCTTTTTGACTTTCATATTTCTACAATTATATGTCTTAGATATATTTTTCACTTCTACATTCCCTTCAATGTATTCAATTCAATTTTGGTAGATATATGAGAAATATTTTTTTTCTGCCTCATTTTGTTTTACAATGGCAGAAGTTAGTACCTGTAAAATACGATCAACAAATACCCAGAACCAAGTGGAGCACCGTGTTGGTTCATTCTGTGAGATTATATTCTCTCTTCCTTTCCATTCTGCCCCCCTATTTTATCTTGTTTATGTTTTGGTGGTCAGTGTTGGGGCTTTCTATAAGTATTGCTGGTTTATAAAATATGGGATTGAGCATCTTCTAACATACAGAACAAAATACACTCAGAACCAAGAGGATCACCCTCTAGAACCCATAAGGGAGAGACTACATTCTCTCTCCATTACCACTACTTCACCACCACCATCCTCCGTCCCCCCTTTTTTCTTTTTCCTCTTTTCTTTACCTTTTTTTTCACCTCTTTTTTTTTTCTTCTTCTTCTTTGTTTTTGGCTTATTATTTTTACTACTTTGTTTTAAAATTTGTTTCTCACTTTAATGGTTCTTTTATTTTGTTCTGTTCTTCTTTTTCTTTTATTTTCTGGTCTCTGATCTCTTCGGAATCATCTACGGTATTTTATGTATTTTATATGTATTTTATATGTATTTTATATGTATTTTATATGTATATATGTATTTTGTATGTATTTATATGTATTTTATATGTATTTTATATGTACGGTATTTTATATTTTATATGTATTTTATTATATGTATTTTACTTACATTGTGGTTGATATTTTTGACTCAGCCTGCTCATATGGCCACTCTGCACTGCACAAAATGACTACAAGGAAGAATTCACCACAAAAGAGAGAACTGGAAATAGTACTCTCTACCACAGAGTTACAGAATTTGATTTCAATACGATGTCAGATTGAATTCGAAACTACAATTATAAAGCTACTGGTGAATCTGGAAAGAAACATAAAGGACTCTAGAGACTTCATTACTGCAGAATTGAGATATAATCAGGCCAAAATTAAAAATAGATTAAATGAGATGCAATACAAACTGGATGTTCTAACTGCTAGGGTTAATGAGGTGGAAGAGAGAGTGAGTGACACAGAAGACAAATTGTTGGTAAGGAAGGAAGCTGAGGAAAAAAGAGAAAAACAATTAAGAGGTCATGGGAGAGGCTTAGGGAAATAAATGACAGCTTGAGAAGGAAGAATATACATCTAATTGGGATTCCAGAAGAGGCTGAGAGAGAGAGAGAGAGAGAGGACCACAAAGTATATCTGAACAAATCATAGCTGAGAAAATCCCAAGTCTGGGGAAGCAAACAGACATTCAGATCCAAGAGATACAGAGGACCCCCGCCCCCGCCAAATAAATCAATAAAAAATGCTCAATACCTCGACATTTAATACTGAAACTTGCAAATTCCAAAGATAAAGTTCTTAAAGCAGCAAGAGACAAGAGATTCTTAACTTATATGGGGAGAAATATCAAATTAACAGCAGACCTCTCCACAGAGACCTGGCAGGCCAGAAAGGGCTGGCAGGATATATTCAGGGTCTTAAATGAGAAGAATATGCAGCCAAGAATACTTTATCTAGCAAGGCTCTCATTCAGAATACAAGGAGAGATAAAGAGCTTCCAGGATAGGCAGAAACTGAAAGAATATGTGACCACCAAACAAGTTCAGCAAGAAATACTAAGGGGGGACCCTGTAAAAGAAAGAGGAAGTCCACAGAAACAATCCACAAAAACAGGGACTGAATAGGTATTACATGACACTAAATTCATATCTTTCAATAGTAACTCTGAACATGAATGGGCTAAATGATCCCATCAAAAGACACAGGGTATCAGACTGGATAAAAAAGCAAGACCCATCTATTTTCTGTCTACAACAGACTATTTTAGACCTAAGGACACCTCCAGCCTGAAAATGAAAGGTAGGAGAATGATTTACCATTCAAATGGTCCTCAAAAGAAAGCAGGGGTAGCAATCCTCATATAAGATAAATTAAAGTTTATCCCAAAGACTGTAGTAAGAGATGAAGAGGGACACTATATAATACTTAAAGGATCTATCCAACAAGAGGACCTAACAATCATGAATATTTATGCCCGTAATGTGGGAGCTGCCAAATATATCAATTAATAACCAAAGTAAAGACATACTTAGATAATAATACACTAATACTGGGAGACTTCAACACGGTGCTTTCTGCAAATGACAGATATTCGAAGCACAGCATCTCTAAAGAAAGAAGAACTTTAAATGATACACTCGACCACATGGATTTCACAGATATATACAGAACTCTCTATCGAAATGCAACTGAATACACAGTCTTCTCAAATGCACATGGAACTTTCTTTAGAATAGACCACATACTCTGGTCACAAATCAGGTCTCAACCGATACCAAAAGACTGGGGTTATCCCCTGCATATTTTCAGACCCTAAGGATTTGAAACTTGAACTCAATCACAAAAAATTTGGGATAAACTCAAACACGTGGAGGTTAAAGAGCATCCTGCTAAAAGATGAAAGGTCAACTAGGAAATTAGAGAAGAATTAAAAAGATTCATGGAAACTAATGAGAATGAAGATACAACCTTCAAAATCTTTGGGATACAGCAAAAGCAGTCCTGAGAGGGAAATATATCGCAATACAAGCCTCCCTAAAAAATTGGAATAAACTCAAACACACAAGCTAACCTTGCACCTAAAGGAACTGGAGAAAGAACAGCAAGTAAAACCTACACCAAGCAGAAGAGATATGATAGATAGAAGAACTAATATGATAGATAAATCCCTAGCCAGCCTTATTAAAAAGAAAAAAAGATTCAAATTAATAAAATCACGAATGAAAAAGGAGAGATCACAACCAATACCAAGGAAATACAAACGATTTTAAAAACATATTATGAGCAGGTATACGTCAACAAATTAGGCAATCTAGAAGAAATGGATGCATTTCTGGAAAACCAAAAATTACCAAAACTAGAACAGGAAGAAATAGAAAACCTGAACCAGCCAATAACCAGAGAGGAAATTGAAGCAGTCATCAAAAACCCCCCAAGACACAAAAGTCCAGGGCCGAATGGCTTCCCAAGGGAATTCTATCAAACGTTTAAAGAAGAAATAATACCTATTCTAGTAAAGCTGTTCCAAAAGATAGAAAGGGACTGAATACTTCCAAATTTGTTTTATGAGGCCTGCATTATCTTGAATCCAAAACCAAGAAAGACCCCACCAAAAGGAGAATTATAGACCAATATCCCTGATGAATACATACGCAAACATTCTCAACAAGATACTAGCCAAGATACTAGGATCTAACAGTACATTAAGAAGATTATTTATCATGACCACGTGGGATTTATCCCTGGGATGTAAGGGTGGTACAACGCTTGTAAAACAATCAATATGATAGATCACATCAACAAGGGAAAAAACGAGAATCATATGATCCTCTCAATAGATGCAGAGAAAGCATTTGACAAAATACAGCATCCATTCCTGGTTAAAACTCTTCAAAGTGCAGAGATAGAGGGAATATTCCTCAATATCTTAAAAGCCATCTATGAAAAGCCCACAGCAAATATCATTCTCAAGAGGGAAAAACTGAGAGCCTTTCCCCTAAGGTCAGGAACACGTCAGGGATGTCCACTCTCCCCACTGCTAATTCAACATAGTAGTAGAAGTCTTAGCCCAGGAATCAGATAACAAAAAGACATTAAAGGCATTCAAATTGGCAAAGAAGAAGTCAAAATCTCCCTCTTCGCAGATGACATGATACTGTGTATAGAAAACCCAAAAGACTCCACCCCAAGATTGCTAGAACTCATACAGTAATTCGGCAGTGTGGCAGGATACAAAATCAGTGTCCAGACATCAGTGGCATTTCTATACACTAATAATGAGACTGAAGAAAGAGAAATGAAGGAATCAATCCCATTTACAATTGTACCCCAAAGCATAAGATACCTAGGAATAAACCTAACCAAAGAGGTAAAGGATCTATACCTTAAAACCTACAGAACACTTCTGAAAGAAACTGAGGAAGACACAAAGAGATGGAAAAATATTCCATGCTCATGGGTTGGAAGAGTAAACATTGTGAAAATGTCAATGCTACCCAGAGCAATTTACACATTCAATGCAATCCCTATCAAAATACCAGGACTTCCTTCACAGAGTTGGAATAAATAATCTTAAGATTTGTATGGAATCAGAAAAGACCCCAAATAGCCAGGGGAATTTTAAAAAAGAAAACCATATCTGGGGGCATCACAATGCCAGATTTCAAGCTGTATTACAAAGCTGTGATCATCAAGACAGGTCCTGACACAAAAAAAGACACATAGATCAATGGAACAGAATAGAGAACCCAAAAATGGGCCCTCAACTCTATGGTCAACTAATATTCGAGAAAGCAGGAAAGAATATCCACTGGAAAAAGGACAGTCTCTTCAATAAATGGTGCTGGGAAAATGGACAGCCACATGCAGAAGAATGAAACTAGACCATTCTCTTACACCATATACAAAGATAAACTCAAAATGGTTGAAAGATCCAAATGTGAGACAAGAATCCATCAAAATCCTAGAGGAGAACACAGGCAACACCCTTTTTGAACATGGCCACAGCCACTTCTTGCAAGATACATCTATGAAGGCAAGGGAAACAAAAGCAAAAATGAATTATTGGGACTTAATCAAGATAAAAAGCTTCTGCACAGCAAAAGAAACAGTCACCAAACCTAAAGACAACCTACAGAATGGGAGAAGATATTTGCAAATGACGTATCAGATAAAGGGCTAGTATCCAAGATCTATAAAGAACTTATTAAATTCAACAGCCAAGAAACCAAAAATCCAATCATGAAATGGGCAAAAGACATGAACAGAAATTTCACAGAGGAAGACATAGAAATGGCCAACAAGCACATGAGAAAATGCTCTGCATCACCTGCCATCAGCGAAATACAAATCAAAACCACAATGAGATATGACCTCACACCAGTGAGAATGGCGAAAATTAACAAGACAGGGAACAACAAATGTTGGAGAGGATGTGGAGAAAGGGGAACCCACTTGCCTGTTGGTGGGAAAGCAAGCTGATGCAGCCACTCTGGAAAACTGTGTGGAGGTTCCTCAAAGAGTTAAAAATAGAGCTACCCTATGACTCGGCAAATTGCACCACTGCATATTTATCTCAAAGATACAGATATAGTGAAATGGTAGGACACCTGCACCTCAATGTTCATAGCAGCATTGTCCACAATAGCCAAACTGTGGAAGAAGCCACGATGTCCTTCGACAGATGAATGGATAGAGAAGATACACACACACACACACACACACACACAATGGAGTATTACTCAGCTAGCAGAAAGGATGAATACCCACCATTTGCTCTGATGTGGTTGGAACTGGAGGGTATTATGCTGAGTGAAATAAGTCAATCGGAGAAGGACATCACCATATGGTTTCACTCATATGGGGAATATAAGGAATAGTGAAAGGGATTATAAGGGAGAGGAGGGCAACTGAGTGGGAAAAATCAGAGAGGGAGACAAAATATTAGACACTCCTAACTCTGGAAAATGAAAAAAGGGTTGCGGAAGGGGATGTGGGCAGGAGTTTGGGGTAAGTGGGTGACAGGCACTGAGGAGGGCACTTGATGGGATGAGCACTGGGTGTTATACTCTATGTTGGCAAATCTAACTTCAATAAAAACAAATGAAAAAATATTTCTTAGTAATCCTTTCACATTTTCTGTTAGTATAAACCAAGCTGAATATAAATTTTGAGAAGAAAGGAGTCAGTAGTAGTATAAGCATCCATTAATATTGCAGTTAAATGACAGTGGTTTGCCACCATACTTGCTTACCACTGAATTTGTTTGCTTTATCTTTAGAAGTGACAGTAGGTTCAAAAGGCACATATAGAACTGAGATACAGCTCTTATCATTTATCTTAATGGCCACCTGACAACTGTTCATAATTTGTAAGCTGAATGCTATTCATGGCACTTCAGAAAAATAGTTTCCTTAGGAATGAAGAAACATACTTTTATGTTCTCATTTCAAAGGCCTTGTATATTTTCAGAAGCAGAAATATACACCAAAACAAAAATGATAAAAATCACCCTGGCCCCAATTTTGCCAAATACAAGTTACTCACACTATTTATATGCAAATCACATAACTACCATGACATATATAATTTAAGCATCACATCAGTGCATAGTATTCCTAACTATTCAAGCTCCAACAGTGCTCAATATTTAGAATTCTGTGACCCACAGCAAATGGAAAGGAGCCAGAAATCAGTCTTTCCTGCAATGAGAGCCTGCATTTCAATGACGGGAGATTAATGAGGGCTTACTTTGATAGGATTAGTTATTGAGTAGGAAACTTGGTTCAGAATCTTACTACAAAAGTGCCCACCCCTGCCCTCAATGAACCTAGCCTATACTGTTAGTGATGCAGAAAGTCACCTAAGCAATTATTTTAAAAGTAGAACACTGAAGATAGTAATTCAAGGGGAAACAAAGAAACAAAACCTACTGCACAAACTACTGAAATGCAACTAAAAATATGATTATTAATAAAGTAAAATGTTAGAAAAATCCTGCATATCATCACATGCTTTCCCCCAGTATTCACTATCAACACTCTCTGTATTAAAAATACCAAATCTGTTTTCACAATTAAATTTAAAAGTAGTCTTAATATTTTCATATTATCTACAGACGAGAAACAGGCCAATAAAAAAAAAAAGCAAGATAAAAGATTTAGAAAAAACCCTCAATCTTCTATTAAAATTTTATCTTTGCTAAATACCTTGCAGTTTGCTTAGTCTCTGAGACAAGAGAATTGTAAAAAGACATTTTTTTGCCGGTGAGATATATTCTCCTTTCCCTTATTTTTCTTTGTTTAATCTAGGATTCTCAATATTGAAAAAAGTATTCTCTAGAGGGTGTTTGGAAATATATGTAGAGTCACTTTTCAGAAATACATGCAAGCATTTAATTGTCATCATAATTAGGGGATTACTACAGGCAATCAGTGGATGGGGGCCAGTGAGGCTCAGCACTTGTCATGTACTAGACATTCTCATCACACAAGAAACTGTTTCCCATCCCATATGACTTGTATCTCGTAAGATTAATCATAGTACATATATAAATCAGTATTACTTCATAATAATACCAGGATTAAAGAATTTTTACAAGAAATTACACAAAAAGGGCAGCCCAGGTGGCTCAGCGGTTTAGTGCTGCCTTCAGTCCAGGGCCTGATCCTGGAGACACAGGATTGAGTCCCACGTTAGGCTCCCTGCAGGGAGCCTGCTTCTCCCTCTGCCTGTGTCTCTGCATATCTCTCTCTCTCATGAATAAATAATATCTTTAAAAAAATAAATTACATAAAAATGCCCCATTAATTATTGAAGGGGGTCATAATAAAGAGGGAAGCATAAATCAAAGATATCACATATATATTATTGAATAATTACCTCACTCTCTGTAGCAGCACATTTAATAAACACCAATATATACTCTCCATTCAGATTTAACAGAAATTAACAATTTTTGACAATTGTTTTGGAAATTTAAAAAATCAAAATAATACATTATCAATAGAACGGAAGGCTCCTTTGTATCTCTCCTCTAATTTTCTCTTTTTAAAATATTATGTTTGTACTTTCTGTAACTTCTGTGAAAATTCCTTCCTAGATGTAAATAATGAATATGACACTCCTTAATTAGTTAGGTCTTCTAGTCAATCTAGAACTTATTTTTATATATCATATGAAATTGGCTTTCATTTCCACTCCCTTCCATGTAGTTACCCACTGTATTAGAGCCATTTGTTTGACAATCTGCTCTTTTCTAAATGATTTATATAGCCATTTCTGTCACATACCAATATCTACTTATGGGTATGTCTGTTTTATGTTTATGTTTTTCGTTTTACGAGTTTATATTAATATTACTGTATTTGGGTTAGTATTTGCCTAACTCATACTTTTTATCTCCTTCTTTGACCAATATCCTTAAATTTTTATCTCATAAATAGCGTAAATGGATTTATGGATTTCTTAAATGTCTGAAAATTTCTTTTATTAGTCAATCTAATTAGCTTACATTCTATGATGTTTTTATAGTTTCGGTTGACTTTGCTCCACACACCCCCTCACCCCTCCCATTGATTTAGAAGTTATACATTCTCTTTCTATTTCCTTAATGATTACCATTAAAATTTTAATATGCATTCTATACTTCTGCATTTCTTGTGAGTGGAGACACTAACTGCCTTTTGTTCTGGAAAAAAAAAAATATATATATATATATTTATTTATTTATTTATTTTGTTGTTGTTGTTAAAGATTTTATTTATTTATTCATGAGAGACACAGAGAGAGAGGCAGAGACACAAGCAGAGGAAGAAGCAGGATCCCTGCAAGGAACCCAATGTGGGACCTGATCCCAGGACCCCGGGATCACGCCCTGAGCCAAAGGCAGATGCTCAACCGCTGGGCCACCCAGGCATCCCTGGATTATATTTTCCAAGGCTGTTTTGATACAAACATATTAGAAAATGTATGTATGGTTAGAAAATCAAGATATATATGCTAATACTCCTGCTGCTTGCTGTGCTATGAGGGATAATGTCCTTTGTCTCTGAACCAGGAGTCTTGGGTTTTCTGCTAGCAGCTATGAAACTGTAACAGGCTCATTTATTAGTTTCAGTGGAGTTAAATCAAATCCCAGATGTGAAAAGATCCCTGACTTGATGTTAAAGTATAAGGAGTATATTTATTTTTCCTTCATATAATATAAAAACATTACAACACTTTTAAGCTGAGTTCTCACCTACTCTTATCTTTTTTTACTACTGTTAGTTAAAATTTTATTTCCATTCAGCTATTAGCCTTTTCTAAATTAATTTTATGTATAAATATTTAATAGTCATTGTTCAATTAGATTTATAAGTTTGTGAGGATTAGATAAGTGGCTTATTTAAAGAGGGTGGAGCAGGGCATGGCACACAATAAGCACTTAATATATGTTGGCATTATTTTTTTAGCAATATTTTTTGCTCACCATCCTCATACTATACTCATTCCGAATTCAATTTTTCTGATTAACTAAAGCAAATATGGACTATATATTTCCTTTGATGAGTCCTTTCTTAATATCATCTATATTCATGAATATGTCTCAAAATTTTATCAGGCTGTCTTTGTAATTCCATACATATTTTTCTGCATAAATTTTTTTTTGTCAATCACCAACACGTCTGGCCCAGTGCAATTTTCTGTTTACTACTGGGCATAGTTAGGTACTTTCAAGAGAATTCTTTGAAAATAATCCCTTCTTTTAGTCTGTGTTTTAGCTATTAGTATTCTTTCCCCCTCAAATACTTTATTCCATTACCAACTTGGCAGTCAGATCCTCTATAATTTCTTCAACTCCAGCCATAATATTTAATGTAGTTTTGTCTTATACCTCCCATAATGTGAAGTAAGAAAGGTGGGGTTATGTAAAAACTGAATACTTAACATGATAATATGTATACTGGTTAATTTTTTGTTTATAAGGTCTTTTTTTTTCTTTTTTTTATAAGGTCTTTTATCATTATATAATTATAGGGCTTGTCCTTATTTTATTTCTTAACCTGTACATGTTCTTTTTGGAGCCCTCACAGAATAAACCAGGTACTTAAGTAAAAGGTATTTCTCCAGAAGCCTAGAAGCAAAAGACACTGTAAATGTTAAGGATGGTTACATTACAGAATAATACAAAACACAATACAAAGAGAAATGAACTAGGAATAAGTATACCTATGTTTTAGTCTCTATTCTCCCAATGGAAGATAAACTAGACTAGGGGCAGAGGGTTGTCAAATGATGTAAGTTAAAATTTTAGTTGTGACTAATTAGTTTTGTCATCTTCTCAAACATTATATTTCTCAAATGCTGAAATTATCTGCTTCATATGTCTTGCAGGTTTGTTTTTGAGAATTAAATAATGTTAATGGAAATATTTTTAAACTTCAAAGTACTCTGCAAATATTCATACTATAATTATTATTAACACTTTAAATACATTAGTTAAGTGTTAATATAAACATTTTTTCACCTCTAATCTTACCATTAATATACTGGTCCCTGAATAAGAGCCTTAAAAGGAAAGGCATGATCAAGAAACAAAGAAAGTTAAGATGGAATGAGGGGATCTCTATCTCAAATATGTTTTTTTTTTTTTGGGCAGCCCGGATGGCTCGGCGGTTTCGTGCTGCCTTCAGCCCAGGGCGTGATCCTGGGGACCCGGGATCGAGTCCCACGTCGGGCTCCCTGTATGGAGCCTGCTTCTCCCTCTGCCTATGTCTCTGCCTCTCTCTCTCTCTCTCTGTCTCTCATGAATAAATTAAAAAAAAATTCAAATATGTTTCTTTTGAGGTTTACAAAAACCTATGATACCATACTCCGGAAGACTTTTAAAAGAGGTTTGACTCCACATCACATAACACTGATGAGTAACAGGCTAACCATGACTAATCTTTAAGAGTCAACTCCGACTTTTGGGTTGACATGGACTATTAAGAAGCTAATGAAGTAAGCCAAAATCTGGCAAAGCTTCTGAGGGAAATATATCAAGAAAAATACAGAAGCTGCTACTTAAAAATTCACTAAAGTTTAAGTTTCCTACTGCTTCAAAAGCAGGCCTGAATATCAAAATTCAAGTAAAACACTTATAGCAGCACAGTTTATTACAACATTCGAACTAAAGGATTTTTCAAAACAATTTGATAGTGCCAAAAAAAACAACATACTTTCCCTTTACTTAAAGTGGGAATATGTAAGGTAATCACACAAACTTTATAACAGAAGGCTATAATTAGTAATAGGAACTGGTTTAAACATATGGACTTCTTGGAACAACAAATTTTTATTTTTATTTTTTTAAAGATTTTATTTACTCATGAGAGACAGAGAAAGAGAAAGAGAAAGAGAGAGAGAGAGAGAGAGAGAGAGAGGCAGAGACACAGGCAGAGGGAGAAGCAGGCCCCATGCAGGGAGCCCAACAACAGACTTGATTCTGGGACTCTAGGATCATGTCCCGGGCCAAAGGTGGCACTAAATCGCTGAGCTACCCGGGGATACCCGTAACAACAATTTTTTTTTTTTTAAGATTTTATTTTATTTACTCATGAGAGATACAGAGCGAGAGAGAGAGAGAGGCAGAGGGAGAAGCAGGCTCCACACAGGGAGCCCGATGTGTGTTCGATCCCTGGTCTCCAAGATCAGGCCCTGGGCTGCAGGCAGCGCTAAATGGCTGCGCCACTGGGGCTGCCCAACAACAAATTTTTAAAAACAGTACCCCTTTGTGCTACCAATTTTTACTCTATTTTTTATTTCATGTTCTATTAATGTACCAAGTACTTACATCTGGAATAAATCCAATCTCATTGAGATGATTGCTCAACTCTGGATCATGGAATGCAATCATCTGTGAGAACACAGTCAGATACTCTGGAACAACAATGAAGTTTTAGACAATCAACATTTTTACATGATACTTCAAAATAAAGACATCTTATTAAAAGAAATTACTGTTTTATATACATTTTGAATGATATTTAATTTCTCCAAGAGGAAAATATACTTTAATAGGTAATTTTCTGTTTTATTAGCATTTTAATCACTACTAATTATTAAACATACCAAAATGCTGTGGCACAATTTATTTTCTACCTTCTTAACTATCAGTTCATTTCTTAAATCACAGATTATATATGTGATATTTTCCTATTAAATTCAACATACAGTTTCTCTAGCAATATTAAATCTGTATTGCATTTACTGTATATTCAGAAAGTGGAACAGATACTTAAATAAAGAACACTTTATAAGCAATCAATAGAATAATTATGCTTCAAATTTGTTTATATATACAGAGATAGGCCTTTGTTCCAGTTCTAACATATTTTCATCTAAGGGCTCTACTTTGCGATATTTAGGATTAAGAATGAACAAGATGTTAATCGGGATATAGACATATGGGTAAACAAAAATACATGTTGTTGATTCTAATCCTATTTTAATTCATAAAGTTCAGTTAAAATATGAGGATTATTTCCTTATTTTTTCCACTCTTTCAACAAAATACTATTCTTGTCAATTTACTCACTGCGTTCTAATCTGAACAAGATTCTGGCAACCGTCACTCAAGGAAATCATATTTTTACTACGTAAAAAGACAAAATTAACACATACCTCAAGGAGCTCAACTTTTTTTTTTTCTTTTTGAAATTAAAATGACTTTTTTCATTTTAAACTACAAAACCATGCCTCAGGCAATTCCCCACAGCTATGCTCTATTTTGAAAATAAAGTGAGTAGAATGCTGCCTTACTTAAATCTGATGGTTATTGTGAAGATACATAATAATAAAAGACTGAATAAATGTGACTTATATTTTGCAGTTAAGAACAGAGGACTGGGGAGTTTTCATGACTATTTAGGATTATTCTCTAGTTTATGACATAGCCAGCCTCATAATTTAGGTTTTCAGGTTCCTAGCTGAAAAGGTTTCTAGCTGTATGTTTTTCCAGATGTGCCACAAAGAGGGATATCTCAAAAGAGCAGAAAGTAGGAGTTGTAGAAATACTGGAGAATATGGTAAGAAAAATTCCAGGTTATCTGTGTCTTTCTGAAGGAAGACAGACATTCACTACTCAGGGATTCCCCTGGAAATGACATGGAAGATGCTGAGGAGTTCAGCATGATGGAATGAAGCATTTGTAATGCTGAGAAGAGAAAAAAAGACTGAGGTGGGAAATTTTTAAGCTTGTTTTCAAATGCAGTTTTGTTATGTGAATAAACCGTACCTTGTTTATATTTAGTTTAAAACAGTAGTTCTTTTAAGAAAATAAGAACTATATAAAATTGCATTTTAAAACTCTGATAAATCAATCATCAAAACTGTTTTCCTTTATCAAATAAAGGTCAATACTTGGAACTACTACTATTGCTATTTTTGAGCCATCTCCCTATTCAAATCTACACTATGGTTAGGTGTCTGTAAATATGGCTGTTATGTGGTGTCACATGATAAAGTACTTCCCATAGGTTTAAAAAAATGACAATAACTCAATGAACATTTTCTCTTAGTAACTTCAACTTCTTTCAATAAAGTAGATCAAACCAATTACTTGGTGAAAATAACCTATAAAAATATTGTCTGCTTTTTTTGGTTTTATTTTTTAAAGTACCTTAATTTTAATATTTAAAGAAATAGTACTAAATCTATGACAATCTGTTAATATAAGTTGCCTTCCCCCTCTTTTCCTCAATTAAAACTTTACTTCTACCTGGGTATTTTTTTGTTGTTTTTAAATTTTATTTATTTATTCATGATAGTCACACAGAGAGAGACAGAGAGGCAGAGACACAGGCAGAGGGAGAAGCAGGCTCCATGCAGGGAGCCCAATGTGGGACTCGATCACGGGTCTCCAGGATCGCACCCTGGGCCAAAGGCAGGCGCCAAACCGCTGCGCCACCCAGGGATCCCTACCTGGGTGTTTTATGTAAGGGATGAATTACTGAATTCTACTCCTGAACCTACTATTACACTGTATGTTAACTAATTGGAATTTAAAGTAGTACTTCAAAGAAAAACAACAAAAAAATAAAATTTTGCTTCTAATGAGCATATTGTATTGTATAATTATTTACCTATAAGCAACGATACATATTTTATAAAAAGGAGCACCAAGAAGCACTAGAAAGAAAAGATGAGGCGGTGCTGTTCTCAATACCATGATAAAGCTGAATTCTGGATCTAATTTGAACTTTTACCCATGGGTGTTGGGTAAAGAATAGGTATTTGATTAATACTTTTCTTGACTTGGTGTTTATAGCAACAGAATACATTCTATCCACTGTCTCATCTTTTCTTTGAAAACAAGAAAGTTACAGTTCACATCAGCTTCAAGAGTTACAGATTGAAGTAAAAACTCAGGTCAGATCCCAATGGCCCATTGTTTAATTTTCTTTCCAATTCTAATTAGCAAAGTATGTTTACAGTCCTAACTTACCTAGGAGCTAGAGGTACACAACATCAGTAATTGTAAGCATTCAACTATATGTTGATGAAAGCATATAGTTATTAACTTTTAAAAAGTACACTTTGTTTTAAACTACAAAACCATGCCTCAGGCAATTCCCCACAGCTAGGCTCTAGTTTATTAAATATCATTCTTACCTAAGCCTGATAAAAGATAATTACTATGTGGTATTATGTGGCTAAGTAAGGATGGACTGAAGAAACCTAATCCATCATGAAAACATATTCCTTGTATTCTACCAAATATCCATAGTGGATTTATGATATATGATATGTGCTATAATTGCATATATATGTATAAAATATACACAAATACATAAGTATTTATATAAAATATACACATAAATATATATATACATTTATATTATTATATACTACATATCATCTCATGGAAATATGAGTCATAAGGCTGGCAAAAGTTTTGGTTGCTCAGGACAAACTTTGGAATGAGATATACTATGGTTTGTTTTATTTGGAAAAAAATTTTTAAGGTAGGATATAGTAGAACTGATGAAGTCAGCACTAGGTGATATTTTGAGTTATTTCAAAAATGTACTTAAAGGTTCCCTAAAGTAAATTAAAAAAAAAATTGAAGTGTATATGTCCTTTGATTTAGAAATCAACTTCAGAGAATTTAAGGGTAGTACAGATAAATAGACCAGTAGTCAAAATAAAACAAAGAATTTCAAGGAGAGGTACTTGGGTGTCTCAGTTGGTTAAACATCTGCCTTTGGTTCAGTCATGATCCCAGGGTGCTGAGATCAAGCCCCACATTGGGCTCCCTGCTCAGCACGGAGCCTGCTTCTCCCTCTCCCACTGACTGCTGCTCTCCCTGCTGTGCTCACTTGCTCTCTCTCTCTGTCAATAAATAAGTAAAATCTTTTTTTAAAAAACAAAAAATTTTAAACATAGAGTGAGTGAACTAGCTAGATATTTAAAACAAAAATTCAAGGATATTACTGCTGACTCTTAAAATGTTCATAGAACATTCTAATTGTGATTTCTAATAATGAAGATATACATCTAGAGCCATAATAATATCCCTTAAATAGTATTTTTTAACAGGTGACCTATGTAAGGGTAAATGTTATGTTATTTTTTAAGAAGAAAATCAAGATATTTTTGAAAATTCCCCTTAGACTTCAAGTGAAGTTTAATCTTGCACTACTGCACAAAATCATGTGTAATATACATTTTTTGTTTTAGTGAAACTTTATACCTTTTAATTTTTTGCAATGAGATATAAAATAAAAGTTTTTTTCCCTTTTATTCCTTCCAAATTAAAAATTCTTACACCTCTCTTTAAAACAGATTCTTTTTTTTTTTTTTTTTAAAGATTTTATTTATTTATTCATGATAGTCACAGAGGAGAGAGAGAGAGAGGCAGAGACACAGGCAGAGGGAGAAGCAGGCTCCATGCACCGGGAGCCCGACGTGGGATTCGATCCCGGGTCTCCAGGATCGCGCCCTGGGCCAAAGGCAGGCGCCAAACCACTGCGCCACCCAGGGATCCCTAAAACAGATTCTTAATTCATTACATACTTTTCAAATAACAGTGTAAGGATTTTGTATGACACTCATATTTTTATGCAGCTATTTATAAATAAGTCATCTGTTTGTTCTCAAAAACAATTTCATAATATGGATACAAGATGAAATTTAGAAAGTTCCCACACATGGGAACATTACTTGATTAGTAACAAATAATCAGCATACTGTTTCACCTCCTTCTTTAGTTTTTTTGGATTTCAGGCAATAGACTTGACTACTGGCTATTTTATCAACCCATTCTGGATGTTTTTACTGTAGTTCTCGTCTTTGTCCTCTGTCTTAAGGATATTTTTATCCTTTTCTGCCAAGTAAATTCCTACTTAAATTTCCAATTCATCAGTAAATATTCTCTCTTTAATGAAACCTTTCTAGACATACTCTCTCTTCCCTTTGCTACCAAAAAGAAAAGAAAATTTGAAAAAACACAAAATTATTTCCCAACTTCATCCTCTATGCTAATATAGTAGTATGTAATGTTTATTTCATTGACTTATAAGTATTCATTTTTGTATTTATGAGAAAATTATTAACACAAAAATAAACTTTAAATAATAGTGTAGTCTTTTAATTACAATATTAAATGTTAAAATATATTACTGATTAACAAACTAAGACTAGTTTTGGCCTTTCTAAGTCCTTCCAAATTCATGTTGTGTACACTATGGTTTCTCTTGTACTTATATGAAACACGATCTTGTCCTGTTTATCTGTTTAATAAGCCTTTTTAAAGTGTATTTTAAAAGTCTGCAGTTAAAAAGTATAAAAACTCATCTTTCTCAAGTTGGAAATTCATTATCAATATAAAATATCTGTATTATAAAACAACTACTAGAAAAAACTTTTTGGAGGTAAATAATTTCTATATTTTGAAATAGGAATCTATACAGAACTAAAAGAAAAACACATGTAATAGAAACTATGGAATATGGCCCTCTAAGAGCTAGCTAATTCATTTTATAAGTTCTGATTTAATTGCCCTCCCCCCCTTTTTTTTTGAGGATTCTCCAAATATCTTCATCTTTCTTAAAGTAAAGGAATTTAGCTAGGTGCTATGCTTTAACAGAGGTCTGATAAATTTGGGAAAAGATTATTTCCAGGCTTTTGATATGAAAGTTCAGTTAATATTTTGGATTCATGTTAGCTTTAAAAATAACAGCATTATTTCTGACTTTACTTAACTAAAGATTAAGGAATCACCTTTTGTGATACACAAATACTCACCTGAATATTTTCTATCTTTAATTGTTTAATTGTTTCAGTTTGTTTTGGTCACTATTTGACAAGTTATTTGCATTGTATAGTCTCTGAAATCTTGGTATCATCCAAAGTGCTGTTATTAAATCCACTCATTTTGGTATTGCTGGAATCTTAAAGAGTATATGCCAATTCTATAATAAATATTACTGATAAAGGTAATAAGGAAACTATGAATAAGTATGGGACATATCTCAATAAGATATAAGATACACTCTTATAATACATAATTTCATAAATTCTCAGAAGTTGACATTACATGACTCTTGAAGTTGGATTTACTAAATTAACATAAAAGCAAAAAGCAACTTCCTTCCTATAAAACATATTTGTCTTCGGTTAGTAGTAGAAAAATATCATAATTCTCTATAGATTTGGAAGAAAGACTAAACTTAATGGTCTCTTTATCGGTTTTAGTGATGGGTTATTATCATATTTTATTGGGTCACCATCATAAATGTAACTGAGTATTGTTACTTTTGACATAAGCACTTTCTTTGTAAAAAGGCAAGTAAAGACATTTGCTTACCTTGTATTACGTGTGAGTTGTCTTTCAAGAAGAAGTTATACAGGTATTTGGGGATAAAGGCAGACATACAAGCATAAGCCAAAGCTAAGAAAGAATAAGGCAAAGATACATAGCAAATTAGCCAATGGGGTAAATGACTAGAAGCCACTCAGCACACAATCCTTGAATCTACTATTAAACAAGAGTCATGTTAACAATTGATGGAAACACAAAATTAAGTGGGGAGGGGAACCCTCTGTCTTTAAAACGGAAATATTTTGGGCAACAAAAAATAACCACCCTAGTAATTTTTCAGTTTCAAATGAGAGTGGCAATCATTATCCCACAACAATAAAAACTTTTATTACCAGAAACAAAATCTCTAAATTTCCTCATCATTAATGAGCCATACAGACCTCAAGATCCTTAATTTTTGTTGATACAAACAAAAGAGTCTGAGAACTTTGGATTTAGGAACTCTAGTCATAAACTGTTCTTTGAAACACAGATCTCATTTTTTGATCAATGTGTGATAATAGACTATGCTTGACTAAACACAGCAAAATCTCTGTTCTAGATTAATGAGTATTGATGTCAGAGAACAGTGCATTTTAAAAAATCACTCAAATAGTGAAATTATAGCTCTCTGGAATTATGCTATCTCTACTAAATTCCTGAAATCTTTGTAAATTCTGACATGAAATAGAATTTGAAAAAGATGGGAGATTTCAAGATTGAAATTTCTGGAGATTCATGATATATAGGGTAGCAGCCTCTCTATGTGATATCATTAGTGATTAGAATCAATTAAATTTAACAAATAGTTTTTGAAAAACCTTCTATAAAAGAGGCTTTATAAAAAGGGGGCAGAAAATAAAAAAACTTGCCATTAAAAAAAGCTACTAAACAAAGAAAGGGTTACTATATTAGTATATAAATAACTAAAAAACATGCACAAGATACATTTCCAGAAATACAAGGTGCTATATGCATTCAAGAGGGAGAACAAGAAAAGTCTTCATTAAGGAATAACTGAAATGATCAGCTTTGGAGATACAAGACCACTATTTATTTCTTTATAAACTATTCAGAAAGTATACATAGACTAAAGCTAATCTCTAAAAAAGTCAAAATTTTCTCCAAAGTTTCATTAAATGGTCATCTCAGAAGATGAATTCATATTTAGATTCTCCCTAAATTTCTAGTCATTGCCTGGTCACAACTGAAACTCTAGTGATAGATTAATCTTACATCCTCTAAAATGAGTCTAACAGATTATTTCACAGAAATTTACAGTATCTACTATGAAGAGTCAAGAACCTTACAACAAAAACAAAAACCTTTCCTGTCTGAATAAAATATTTTAGAAAAATATGTACAATGATTATTTAAATGATAAACAGGCTTACCTTCATTATTGAAATTTAAATATAGGAATGGAGCACAAAGTGAATCAAGACCTGATTACAAGGGGTTGGGGAGAAATAATTCAATAAATATAAATCCATATAAGTGTATATACATACCTTATTCAGTTCCCCACATTACTTTTATATAGATTAAGCATTATAAGTATTACCCATCCAGAAATATATTACATCATTGGGTAGTGTGAAGCATAATTGATAATGACTGGTACATAGTAAATGCCCAATACAAATCAGCTATTGTTATTATCAATATTATTATGAGTTAAAGAGAGAAATATAGTAATCAAAAAATGTAAAATTGATAGAAGACTTAGAATATGGTCTCATCTCTGATCCTGTGTGATTTTGGCATCATTTTAACATCTCTAAGCATATATCCTTATCCTGGAGATGGAAATTTGTCTTACAAGTTTCTCTGAGATGATGAAAAGCAATCTTTTAGAAATTGTGAAGTAAAATACAAATATATTACATATTTCTTTTATTTAAAAATTTTTAATAATATCTATTTCCTAGAGTTTTTTTTTTAAGATTTTATTTATTTACTCATGAGAGACACACAGAGAGAGGCAGAGACACAGGCAGAGGGAGAAGCAGGCTCCATGCAGGGAGCCCGATGCAGGACTCGATCCCGGGTCTCCAGGATCACACCCTGAGCTGAAGGTGGAGCTAAACCGCTGGCGCTGCCCTAGACATATTTCTTTTATTGATAACAATGCTATTCATATGTTGTCATGTTAAAGGAAGGCACATAAATCTATCTGATAATTGTTAGGAAGAAATGGAAATCTACAATGGACAAGGCTAGGAAGAATAATAGCTTCAATTTAAGTTTGGCCAGATAGATATTTAGATTTAAAAATAAAAACTACTGTTCATAACAACAAATTAAAAAATGGAACTGGGAAGAATGGGCATCTTATTCTTGAAAATGAGAAGGGCTAAATATCAAGGATATGGAACATCAAAATTATTTTTAAAAAAGAAGAGATAACAAATAAAATGAGCATTTAGGGTGGTATCCTATTTTCTAATTCCTAATAACCATGATAACCAAGTTGTAAATCATTCAATGACAAGATTATCAATTAGCCCCAAATTATTTATGGTACAATATTATTCTATAATGTACATAAGCAATAAAAAAGTATCCCCAAAGATTACAACAGCACAGAATATTCTTCCTACTTTCCTAATCAACATTATGGCAAATTGTTTAATTAAATATCATACATTCAAATGATATCCACCAGGCATTTAGACAAAATTTTAAAAAAAGCTCTTTCAAAAAATGGGTAACTTCAGTATCAACTTTCTTGAAAGCCAAGGATATTTTGATGTTTTGTTTCAATTTTTCAAATTGTTAGTCATGCAACATGCTCCAAATACTTCAAAAAGAGTCTTAATAATTGGGGGTGGGGGGGAAGTTACCTTGCCAATATACAAGATCAGGATGAGACACGACCCAAGCTTTTAATACACGCCTAAATTTTGCATGACCTTCTGGTGATGATAATAGTTCATCATACTGATGACACCGAGGAATGTCCACTTCAATCTGTAAAACAGTGAAACAATCAGGTAGAACTGGAATACAGTCGTGATCTCCAATAGATGTCAAGATAAGGAAAAGGAAAGACTGTGTCTTGAATTTCAGAATAGAGCACTTACATAATCTTGGTGTCTGAGGATTTTAAATTTTATGTTAGTCCTCTGGAAGCACCAAAAAAGTTGTATGTATACTTAAACAAAAAAAAAAGACCATTTCTAATGAAAAGGTATATATTAATATAGTTTTCAAAAAACCTTCCTTTACAATCTGGTCTAAATAAAGGGAAAATTCTTCAGATAAAAAAGTACATTAGGAAAAGTTACCTGCTCTTAACTCTTTTAAGAAATAGTTCTGAGTCACTAACTTGTGAAGAAAATAAGAGCTATGCTTACTCTAATACTATATACATATGATGGCTGCTGAGTATTCGTAATAAAATTTCTCCTGTTTTCCTAAAATTTAAAGATTTGGCAGAACTATCTTAGGATGTTGAAGAAAATCTAAATCATACTTGTCTATCTGTAGGAATTGGAGTATCTTTATCAATTGCATCATACTTGGCATGAATAGCCCCCTGCAAAAAATAAGAGAAGATATATTATTATATCTAAATTGTCTAAATTATTGACTTAGACAAAATATAGCTCTTAGAAACATCTATCTTTGAAAATACAATCAATTAAAGATAGGCACATTCAAACCGAAAGCATCCTCTTGGGAAAATTCTTCATATCTTTGACAATCTGTGATGAAAGTCTGTGACATTTTGCCATTTTACTAAGGTGTCATTTGAATTATACACACAGGAAGACAAATATGTTAAAAGAATCACTTAGCTAACAGAGTATGCTTAGCTAATCTCCCAGCCCCCACAACACAGCACAGCCTTATTGTGCTCTATTCATTGTTATCCCATACATAGTACATTTCATGAATAAATTTAAAAAAATAGGGGAAATTTTCCTGTTAAAGTTGGAAATAAAAACAAAAACAAAATTAAATAAAATTGTTTAAGGGAGTTCAGCACCTGGAGGAAGAGGTTTGGGATAAATTAAAGAATGAAATACCATGTGGAATCCCTAAGGGAATCATTAAGCAATTAAAAAGATAATTTACATTTTCCATTTATACCACTACGGAAGGAACAAGTGAATAAACCATCTCAAATTTTGGTCATGTTGTATAGAATCAGGCATAGAACAATTCTTGATTCTCTGGTTTACTGTAATGGTAGAGAAAAAGCTAGGAATTTGGAGTTTAATCTCTGATATTACACGCTATTAGCAACATCTCTGACACATCTACTTTATGAGACATTTAGACAACTTGATCTTGGAAGTCCTCTTGAATTTCAGCACTTATATGGTTCTACAATTCTAATCATTACCATATGGTAGGTATAATAGGCATTCTTATCAAGCAACCAACCAAACTCAAAGATACAGACTTTCACCAACAAAATCAGTAATAAAGCAAGGACTTCTTTCAATAGAGAATTAAAAGGATTAAAAATTCTTGGGAGAATTCACACACAAAAAGATAGGTGATATATATCCATAAGCTATCTGTAAGAGAATACAGGAAGGCAGGATGACGAACTGACAGGAAATGAATAAAAATTGGCAATGATTTGCCCCATTATTGTGATTGCTGTCACCAAAGTGTATTAATACTGCAAGTAACTCTGATAATATGAAACCTCTCCTCTTCTCACTGCCACAGATATGGTAGTACAGAAGACAAAGGAGTTATTTCTCTTGACAGCATGGTTCTGGTAAGATACATATGCCAAAAGGCACTAAATTACATTAACAATTTTTGAATAGATTCAAATTAGAGTGGAGAATTTCTTCTTATAAACAGGCAGTCCTGTTTCTAAATGAACATACTATATAAGCAGTACTATATACTTATAACTGATATATATTAAAATATTCTAATTTGGGGGGTGGGGCAAGATGGCAGAGGAGTAGGATCCCCAAGTCACCTGGCGCCACCAACTTACCTAGATAACTTTCAAATCATTCTGAAAACCTACAAATTCAACCTGAGTTTAAAAGAGAACGACTGGAACACTACAGGGAGAAGAGTTTGTGCTTCTAACAAGATAGGAAGGTGCTTAAAGAAAATAAAGAATCAAGTGGAGGAGGGACCCCCCACAAGGAGCTGGGCTAAGGCCTGGTGGTAAAAGCCTTCAGGACAGGAAAGCCCAGCCTGGGAGAAGTGGGAATTTTAAAAATCTGCAGTGGATTTTTCCTGGACAGAGGGGCACTTAGCAGGGAAATCAGGCAGAACCGCAGGAGGGGCAGTGGGGCCTTCAGGTTCCCAGGGTCACTAACAGAGGAAGTGCTCCCCTGAAGAGAACGCCCCATACCTCGGGGGGGCTGAGCTGGGTAAAGGACTGGAGCAAGCGCCCGGTGGGGCTTCGGGAGCAGCTCAGGTGGAGGCTCAGGGCAGAGGGGGCTGCATGGCCCAGGAGCACGATGCCAGCAGCGCAGGCCCTGGATTCCAGGGCACTGGGGGACACAGCCCAGGATCCTGTGCTCCCCCCGGGAGGGCAAAGGACAGCGAGGACACTCCTGCTGCCAGGTGCCCCCGAAGTGTGCAGATCAGCGACTCCACCCCCAGAGCACCCAGGCCTGAGTAGACTAGGAGACTGTGGTAGTTACTAGGGGAGCTGACTCCAGGGCTGGAGAGCTGGCTGCTGCCAGTGGTGTTTTTCCTTCTGGTGTCACCCTGTGCATGGGACAGAGTGGGGCCAACAGGGAACAGGGGCCTCACGGGGTAAACAGCTCCCACTGAGCTGTGCACCTGGCAGGGGGCGAGGTAGGTCCCCCAGGTACACACACCTGAGAATCAGCACAACAGCTCCTCCCCCAGAAGACCAGCTAGAAGGACAGGGGAGCACAAGTTCTTGATGGAGCAGTGCTGGAAGGCTCCAGGGGAAGTCGAGGGATTTACAGTATATAGAACTAGAGGATACCCCTCCTTTTATTCTTTCCTCCTTTTTCCAGTACAACACATTTTTAGCCACTCTGCACTGAGCAAAATGACTAGAAGGAAAACCTCACCACAAAAGAAAGAATCAGAAACCGTACTCTCTGTTACAGAGTTATAGAATTTGGATAACATTTCGAGGTCAGAGAGCCAATTCAGAAGCACAATTATAAAGGTACTGGTGGCTCTGGAAAAAAGCATAAAGGATTCAAGAGACTTCATGACTGCAGACTTTACATATAATCAGGCCGAAATTAAAAATAGATTAAACGAGATGCAATCCAAACTGGAGGTCCTAACAACGAGGGTTAATGAGGTAGAAGAACGAGTGAGTGACATAGAAGACAAGTTGATGGCAAGTAAGGAAATGCAGGAAAAAAGAGAAAAACAATTAAAAGACCATGAGGAAAGGTTAAGGGAAATACACGACAGCCTCAGAAGCAAAAATCTATGTTTAATTGGGGTTCCAGAGGGTGCTGAGAGGGACAGAGGAACAGAAAGCATATTTGAACAAATCATAGCTGAGAAGTTCCCTATTTGGGGAGGGAAACAGGCATTCAGATGCAGGAGATAGAGAGGTCCCCCCCTAAAATCAATAAAAACCATTCAACACCTTGACATTTAATAGTGAAACTTGCAAATTCCAAAGGTAAAGTCCTTAAAGCAGCTAGAACAAGAGATCCCTAACTTAAATGGGGAGAAATATTAGATTAACAGCAGACCTCTCCACAGAGACCTGGCAGGCCAGAAAGGGCTGGCAGGATATATTCAGGGTCTTAAATGAGAAGAACATGCAGCCAAGAATACTTTATCCAGCAAGGCTCTCATTCAAAATGGAAGGAGAGATAAAGAGCTTCCAGGATAGGCAGAAACTGAAAGAATATGTGACCACCAAACCAGCTATGCAAGAAATACTAAAGGGGAAAAAAAAAAAAAAAAGAAATACTAAAGGGGGACCCTGTAAAAGAAAGAGGAAGTTCACAGAAACAATCCACAAAAACCGGGACTGAATAGGTATTACCATGACACTAAATTCATATCTTTCAATAGTAACTCTGAACATGAATAGGCTAAATGATCCCATCAAAAGACACAGGGTATCAGACTGGATAAAAAAGCAAGACCCATCTATTTGCTGTCTACAACAGACTATTTTAGACCTAAGGACACCTCCAGCCTGAAAACGAAAGGTGGAAGAACGACTTACCATTCAAATGGTCCTCAAAAGAAAGCAGGGGTAGGGAGGAGGGGCAAGATGGCGGAAGAGTAGGGTCCCCAAGTCACCTGTCCCCACCAAACTACCTAGATAACCTTCAAATCATCCGGAAAATCTACGAATTCGGCCTGAGATTTAAAGAGAGACCAGCTGGAACGCTACAGTGAGAAGAGTTCACGCTTCTATCAAGGTAGGAAGACGGGGAAAAAAGAAATGAAGAAAAAAAAGGCCTCCAAGGGGGAGGGGCCCGCGAGGAGCCGGGCTGAGGCCGGGGCGAGTGTCCCCAGGACAGGAGAGCCCCGTCCCGGAGGAGCAGGAGCTGCACCGACCTTCCCGGGGGAAAGGGACTCGCAGGGAGGTGGAGCAGGACCCAGGAGGGCGGGGATGCCCTCGGGCTCCCGGGGACACTAACAGACACCTGCATGCCCAGGAGAGTGCACTGAGCTCCCTAAGGCCTCCAGCGCGCACTCATTGACCCAGGAGCAGCTTGGAGGGGCTCGGGCGAGGGGGCTGCGTGGCCCGGGAGCAGCTCGGAGGGGCTCAGGCGGCGGCTTTGCGGAGAGGCTGCTGCGCAGCTGGGAGCGCGAATCCGCCAGCGCAGGCCCAGGAGCACTGAGGAACCAACCAGGAGTTGGTTCTTTCAAAGAATTAGTAAGATAGATAAACCATTAGCCAGCCTTATAAAAAAGAAGAGAGAGAAGACTCAAATTAATAAAATCATGAATGAGAAAGGAGAGATCACTACCAACACCAAGGAAATACAAACGATTTTAAAAACATATTATGAGCAGCTATACGCCAATAAATTAGGCAATTTAGAAGAAATGGACGCATTCCTGGAAAGCCACAAACTGCCAAAACTGGAACAGGAAGAAATAGAAAACCTGAACAGACCAATAAACAGGGAGGAAATTGAAGCAGTCATCAAAAACCTCCCAAGACACAAGAGTCCAGGGCCAGATGGCTTCCCTGGGGAATTCTATCAAACGTTTAAAGAAGAAATCATACCTATTCTACTAAAGCTGTTTGGAAAGATAGAAAGAGATGGAGTACTTCCAAATTTGTTCTATGAGGCCAGCATCACCTTAATTCCAAAACCAGACAAAGACCCCGGCAAAAAAGGAGAATTACAGACCAATATCCCTGATGAACATGGATGCAAAAATTCTCAACAAGATACTAGCCAATAGGATCCAACAGGACATTAAGAAAATTATTCACCATGACCAAGTAGGATTTATCCCTGGGTCACAAGGCTGGTTCCACACTCGTAAAACAATCAATGTGATTCATCATATCAGCAAGAGAAAAAACAAGAACTATATGATCCTCTCAATAGATGCAGAGAAAGCATTTGACAAAATACAGCAGCCATTCCTGATTAAAACTCTTCAGAGTGCAGAGGTAGAGGGAACATTCCTCGGCATCTTAAAAGCCATCTACGAAAAGCCCACAGCAAATATCATTCTCAATGGGGAAACTCTGGGAGCCTTTCCCCTAAGATCAGGAACAAGACAGGGATGTCCACTCTCACCATTGCTATTCAACACAGTAGTAGAAGTCCTAGCCTAGGAATCAGATAACAAAAAGAAATAAAAGGCATTCAAATTGGCAAAGAAGAAGTCAAACTCTCCCTCTTCGCTGATGACATGATACTGCGTATAGAAAACCCAAAAGACTCCACCCCAAGATTGCTAGAATTCATACAGCAATTCAGCAGTGTGGCAGGATACAAAATCAATGCCCAGACATCAGTGGCATTTCTATACACTAACAATGAGACTGAAGAAAGAGAAATTAAGGAGTCAATCCCATTTACAATTGCACCCAAAAGCATAAGATACCTAGGAATAAACCTAAGCAAAGAGGTAAAGGACTTATACCCTAAAAACTATAGAACACTTCTGAAAGAAATTGAGGAAGACACAAAGAGATGGAAAAATATTCCATGCTCATGGATTGGCAGAATTAATATTGTGAAAATGTCAATGTTACCCCGGCCAATTTACACGTTTAATGCAATCCCTATCAAAATACCATGGACTTTCTTCAGACAGTTAGAACAAATTATTTTAAGATTTGTGTGGAATCAGAAAAGACCCCGAATAGCCAGGGGAATTTTAAAAAAGAAAACCATATCTGGGGGCATCATAATGCCAGATTTCAGGGTGTACTACAAAGCCTTGGTTTTCAAGACAGTATGGTACTGGCACAAAAACAGACACAGAGATCAATGGAACAGAATAGAGAACCCAGAAGTGGACCCTGAACTTTATGGTCAACTAATATTCGATAAAGGAGGAAAGACTATCCATTGGAAGAAAGACAGTCTCTTCAATAAATAGCCAGGGGAATACTGAAAAAGAAAACCAGAGCCGGGGCATTATAATGCCGGATTTCAAGTTGTACTACAAAGCTGTGATCATCAATCTTCTTCAGAGAGTTGGAACAAACAATCTTAAGATTTGTATGGAATCAGAAAAGACCCCAAATAGCCAGGGGAATACCGAAAAAGAAAACCAGAGCCGGGGGCATTATAATGCCGGATTTCAAGTGTACTACAAAGCTGTGATCATCAATACAGTGTGGTACTAGCACAAAAATAGACACATAGATCAATGGAACAGAATAGAGAATCCAGAAATGGGCCCTCAGCTCTATGGTCAACTAATATTCGAGAAAGCAGGAAAGAATATCCACTGGAAAAAGGACAGTCTCTTCAATAAATGGTGCTGGGAAAATTGGACATCCACATGCAGAAGAATAAAACTAGACCATTCTCTTACACCATATATAAAGATGAACTCAAAATGGTTGAAAGATCCAAATGTGAGACAAGAATCCATCAAAATCCTAGAGGAGAACACAGGCAACACCCTTTTTGAACATGGCCACAGCAACTTTTTGCAAGATACATCTATGAAGGCAATGAAAACAAAAGCAAAAATGAAGTATTGGGACTTAATCAAGATAAAAAGCTTCTGCACAGTAAAAGAAACAGTCAACAAAACTAAAAGACAACCTACATAATGGAGAAGATATTTGCAAATGACATATCAGATAAAGGGCTAGTATCCAAGATCCATAAAGAACTTTTTAAACTCAACAGCAAAAAACCAAAAATCCAATCATGAAATGGGCAAAAGACATGAACAGAAATTTCACAGAGGAAAACATAGAAATGGCCAACAAGCACAGGAGAAAATCCTCCGCATCACTTGCCATCAGGGAGATACAAATCAAAATCACAATGAGATACCACCTCACACCAGTGAGAATGGCGAAAATTAACAAGACAGGAATTCACAAGTGTTGGAGAGGATGTGGAGAAAGGGGAACCCTCTTACACTGTTGGTGGGAATGTGAACTGGTGCAGCCACTCTGGAAAACTGTCTGGCGGTTCCTCAAAGAGTTAAAAATAGAACTGCCCTATGACCTAGCAATTGCACTGCTGTGGATTTACCCCAAAGATACAGCTGCAGTGAAAAACCGAGACACCTGCACCCCAATGTTTATAGCAGCAATGTCCACAACAGTGAAACTGTGGAAGGAGCCTCAGTGTCCATCGAAAGATGAATGGATAAAGAAGATGTGGTCTATGTATACAATGGAATATTCCTCAGCCATTAGAAATGACAAATACCCACCATTTGCTTCAGTGTGGATGGAACTGCAGGCTATCATGCTGAGTGACTAAGTCAGTTGGAGAAGAACAAAGATTATATGGTCTCATTCATTTGGGGAATATAAAAAATAGTCAAAGGGAATAAAAGGGAAGGGAGAAGAAATGGGTAGGAAATATCAGTGAGGGTGACAGAACATGAGAGACTCCTAGCTCTGGGAAACAAACATGGGGTGGAGGAAAGGGAGGTGGGCAGGGGGCTGGGGTGACTGGGTGATGGGCACTGAGGGGGAACTTGATAGGATGAGCACTGTGTGTTATGCTATGTGTTGGCAAATCGAACTCCAATAAAAAAATATAGAAAAAATAAAATATTTTAATTTTAAAATGAATAATCAAGATAATTTCTGAATCCCATTAAATGAAATGTTAAATAGCATAAATCTAATAAGACCTCAACTATATTTTTCTATTCTATGTAGTCTATTCTTCTCCTCCATTCCTTTCACTAAAATTTGCCAAATAATCTTAATACTCAAATTTTACTATATAATTTTCTAACAACTTGGAAAATATATTCAGAAAGTACTTTCCTTCTTTCTTAACACTATTGATCAGCTTCTAACTTCTTTTCTTTCTTACCTCAACTCCCAGAAGGGCAGCCCAGGTTAAACCTCTCATTAGAGGAGGAATGTCAATCCTCGCTTCTTTCCAGATTTGATTTTTTTTATATGGATAAGCCTATAGGTAAAAAAGATATGAAAAATATCTCAAGTTACCAAGTACCATCTTTTTAATCTAAATAGTTCTGAATATACCAGTGATAAGGTGAAGGTGACCTGCAATAAATTTCCAAGTACCTGAAATTATTTTACCTAGCTTATTAATACATGCAAGTTAGTAGTGGAATAGTTTCCTATCCTCTGCAAATTGTATATAATATTATCAAAGAAAGAGGCTGAAACTACTGTTTTTAACCATTCCTCTCTATTTTGTGCTCTGGAAGAACTGTGATTGAATCTTACAGAGAATAGTATTATAAGCTTTATATGGATTAAATAACATAAGTAACAAATTTTACAAATAACTTTGTTAAATACCTAGTGATACAGAAAGTATTCAATAAATATTAAGTTATTATTATGGTTACTTGTATATGCTTGCATATAAATTTGTCTTTTTAAAAATTTGTACTTTAGGAGGGATTTCTAGAAGAGAATTAATAGAACATAGGATAAGGATGTTGTTCAGGCTCTTAACAAAATTTCAAATTCTATAAACATTCTATAGAATGTTTTAACCAATTAACACTTGCTCCAGAACAATGAGAGTTCTAATTTCAATATACATCGATTCACTTTGCAAATTCAATATGGAAAATTTGTATTATGGTTTTTTATCCATTTCTCTGTTTCAATGAAAGTCCTTTTACCTAATGATTTGTAAGTGTTCTTTAAAAAGCAAGGATATTAATATTTTGTCTAATGCGGTTTTGCATAGATTCCTTCATTTTGTTTTTGCTTTTATTTACTGTGAACATGTATTATTTTTATTAGTCAGATAAAATAAGTCATAAGAGTTAGTGTTCCCATGACATCTAGATTCCCTAAGAATTACCAATGAAATAAAAAATAAAGATTGTATATGGATTCTTTGTACTTTAGAATCCCTACCTTTAGCAGTCTGTCAAAGAGAATGATTCTGTTTAGTTGGTACTCTGTGTCCCTCTCTCGGATGATTAAAGGGAGAGTGGCAGCTGCAGACAATTCATTATTGCTGTTTGAATGAGGTAAATTAGACTGGCTATAGGAGAGAAATAAAAGCAGAAAAATTGACAAAACATCTAAAATTAAGAAAACCCAGAACACCACATTTTTGTATTCTATTTAGGAAACAATTTTCAAAGAAAATGTGTAAGCTTCTTATCAATTTAATATAAATGTAAAAGAAAAGTAATGGTAAAAAGTATACATATATATATACACATATATCTATATATACTCACTCATCTTCAAGTAATGGGTAAAATGCTTCTCCACCAACATCTTTTAATCTCTGAATTGAAAGAAAAAATATTTATGATATTTAAGATCTGAGACAGAGACACTAAACTTTATTTAAAAAGAAAAATGATGAAAAATTATATATTCATAAAGATAACAAGAAAACTATAAAATAGAATTTAAAATTCATTCCTATCATAAACATGCAAATATACCATGCCTCCAGGGAATGAGTTTAGCTGTAAAGAATATTGTTTTTTTAATTTTTTTTACCTTCAGGCATTTCTCATAAATGTTAGACACCTATTATGATAGTTTTCCAAACACAATGCAGAATTACTAAAATTAGTATAAAACTGAATAAATGGATAAAACATCCTTAAATTACATGATTATATGGAAAGGTACTTTTTAATACACATATCTTAATTAAAAACTTGAGTCCAATTTATTTTTGCCTTGACATTAACACAAACTAAGACAAAAGTAAGGTGCTAATAAAAGGATTCAAAAGAATTTCTCACATCATACTTTGAACATGCATGACTCAAATAGCTGGTAAATCAACTGAAAAAATTCAATTTTCTTAAATATCTTTTTCACAAACTCATTACAGTAAATGTTACTCCAAATAATAACATTGCCAGGATTACAGATATTCTTCAAAAACATAAGAAGGCAGGCAATAGTAAAGTGAAATCTTAGACACATCCTAAGTAGGGTGATTAAAGTTAATGCCATCTTGCCTGCTGCTCTGCTCTTTAGTTCAACTTCCAACTTGAAGGCAGAGTATCTGCTCCTGTGGAGATTGACACAGAAGTTCAAGCTCTGTGTGTAGCCAGCATTAATCTTCTGTGTGCTCACTCATGTGAGTTATGCTCAGAATTTTTAAAAGGCAAAGAAAAATCTTTTACCCATAACTGAGAATCTGGCAAACATTGAATTTATGCCTAGCTTTTCTCTAAAATTTGATGTGCTGTAGATTTATCTCATTTTTGCCTCTAAACTTTTAGGTACTTCTTTGATGGGTTAAAGTTCCAAGGAGAAAAATAAGATTTTCTCAAAATTTACTGTATTATTAATATGTACATTATTTTAAAGTTTGGGTTTTACTGTCCTGAAAATCATAAACATTATAAGTAACTTCTCTGCCTTTTTTTGTTATTAAAAATTTAGCATATTAAAAGTAAAAAAAGAAAAGCAAAAATACAGAAAAGTAGAAGGTAAAAAATATCTGGTTTCCATATTATTTTTAAAATCAGCAACATTAACATTTTTTCTTAATAATTATATTAAAAGGTACTTTAAATTTCAAAAGTGGAAATGTAAGTTCACTGAGAAGGTAAAATTGAAGCCTTGTATTCATTTAACTTATCTTCATATACCTTGGATTATATTTAAATCAAAGAAACAAATTAAGAGTAAAATCAAATCAGTCAAAACCATATATTTCATGTAGTTTATTGTTTGTTGTTTTGTACTGCTACCTATTTCATTCATTATCCACATTCCTTCTTTTCCAAGACATAAATTTAGTGCATCATATGGTAATAATTATATATTTAAATTATCTATTCCTTGCATTATGGCAGGGAAGAGATTCTAAGTCCCTCCTACTACATAATATATAAAATATTAAATCACAAAAAAACCCTCAAAATATAAGGAAAATGCAATGATATGAGACCCAAAGCTGGGCTTAGAGAGAGGATATAAGCTAGTAATAAAGTATATTGATAATTGTGGCCTAGGGTTTTAAGTACAATGGGACAAAGACTTGGGCATCTGATTAAC
Source organism: Canis lupus familiaris (assembly GCF_011100685.1). Taxonomy (NCBI): domain Eukaryota; kingdom Metazoa; phylum Chordata; class Mammalia; order Carnivora; family Canidae; genus Canis; species Canis lupus. The sequence goes on along the minus strand of NC_049253.1, from coordinate 12,906,569 downwards.
ATGCAGCCAGACTGGAGAAGATCCTGCTATATTCAAGTAAACAAAGAACTGTGTGTGTCCGGGGGCAGAGGGGAGGATATCCAACTTTAGCTGCCTCTAGTCATTGATGTGGGGAAGAAGAATATCCGATACTGATTCTCTGTAGCTATCCTGTCTCTACTAATAAGGTAAGGAGGAAAGCTAAGAAGCGTATATAAAGGTCACAGCCCAGAGACACAGGTTCACTAAAAGGCTGAGACCAAACCAAAGGATTATAGAACTCCTTATCCTTACTACCTTACCTCCATGTCAGTAGCGCTCCTATATAAAAAGGGATTCCAGCTGAAAGAACTGGAGGCCTCAGACCTGATTTTAAAGTCTCTAGGGAAACCGAAAGACACCAGGGGAAACAAGAACAATGGCAGTTGAGGAAACTTTAGCCTCTGACAAAAAAGCTACACCAATAGTAAACAACTAGATAAACATGACATCTTGAGCTAAAGGTCTATTTACTGTAGTCGTTTTTTTTTTTTAATTTTTTAAAATTTATTTATGATAGTCACAGAGAGAGAGAGAGAGGCAGAGACATAGGCAGAGGGAGAACCAGGCTCCATGCACCGGGAGCCCGATGTGGGATTCGATCCTGGGTCTCCAGGATCGCGCCCTGGGCCAAAGGCAGGTGCTAAACCGCTGCGCCACCCAGGGATCCCTACTGTAGTTGTTTTTACAGATAAATCATGTTAGGGTTTCAACAAAAAATTGCAAGACATGCTAAAATATGAAAAAGACACTATGAAGAAACAAAGTAAGCTTCAGAACCAGTCTCAGATATGGCAGAGAGTTTGGAATTATCAGGCCAGGAATTTAAAATAATTATGATTTAAAATAATAAAATAAAATAAAATAAAATAAAATAAAATAAAATAAAATAAAATAAAATAAAATAACTATGATTAATATGCTTAGGGGTCTAAGAAAAAAGTGGACAGCATGCAAGAACAGATGGGTATTATAAGCATGGAGGTAAAAATTCTAATAAAGAAACAAAAGATGTAATTTATGTGTTAGAGAAACATCAGAAGAAGGAGAAATATTTGAAGTAATAAAGACAGAAATTTTCAAAATTAAAGACATCAAACAACAAAGGTCCAGGAAACTCTTAACATCAAGCAGGATAAATACCAAAAGAAAAATCTATACCTAGGAATATCATATTTTTTAAGGGACATCAACAAAAGTTAAAGGAAAAGCCACAGGTTAGAAGACATATGCATTACACATAGCTAACAAAGACTCTGTATTTGGAAATATTTTTGAAGTCAAATCACTAAGAAATCACCCAGTGGAAAAAATTGACAAAAGATATGAACTAGTAATGTACAGAAGAGGTAAACAGGCTACCAAGAAATATGAAGAGATTCATAACCTCTTATAATAATGTTATAATCAGGGAATTAAAAATCAGTATTATAGCAAAATACTATTCTCCACCTTTTAAAGCAATAATATTTTTAAAGATTTTACTTATTTATTTAAGATAGACAGTGCACGAGTGGTGGGGAGGGGCAAAAGGAGAGGGAGAAGCAGACTCCTTACTAAGTGGGAAGCCCAATGCAGAGCTTGATCCAGGACCCTGAGATCATGACTTGAGCAGAAGGTAGATGCTTAGCTGAGCCACCAAGGAGCCTCTAGAGCAATAGTTTTTTAAAATTTGATAATACCCTGTGTTACCAAGTATACAGAAAAGGAGAAACCTTATATCCAATGATGGTAAAAAGATACAAATACTTTTGGGAATGACTGAACAATATATACTAAAGCTGAAGATGTAGTACAGATCCTGTTTCAGAATAATGTCACTTCTGGGCACATGCCTTAAAGAAACTCTGAGATATTTTATGAGATTAGGGAGGAGTTCAAGGCTTCATGTGTATCTGTAAAATTTTATTAAGAAAAATCATTTGTTAAAATATCATTCTTACATTTCTTAGCTGGCATAATGACAATGTCACAGTTGTGTCATCTAATAGTGAGCTTCTATCTCGACCTTGTCCAAAGCTTTCACCATCTTCAAAGAGAAAACTGAAAAGAGATTGAAAAAAAAAATTATTTTAATGAGCACACAAAATCTAATTTATTGCTTCTTCTAGAAAATAAAAGTTATTTTAAATCATCATTTCCTCATCAAAGAAGGAAGGACATTTTAGACTAAACAGATTAATTAAAAATATGCGACTGCTGGTTGAAATTTCACCAAACAATTCTCATTTTTAAATATAAATTGAGTTGGTATGAATACAATATATGAAATATAAAGCATTTTAGGAATATAGGAATGTGATTTATCTTCTTTGTTCATGCAAGTTCAATGCAAAATTACTCTCTTGACAATATGTGTATGTGCTCCTGAGGAATTTTATTTGAGTGAGAGATGATAAAAGAAGAAAGAAAAATCATGATAGTATCTTCTTGGGAGAAACAACAGTGAATAATAAATGCATAAAACTTCTTTAGGATTTCAGAGAATTAATTTTGAGAATTTACATATACCTTGGAATTTCCATCATCTTATTTCCTGGTGTTTGCTTAATCCAATATATGAGAAATATAATTGACTTAAAAATCAGTTCAAGGGAGAGAAAAAGTAGAGGCCCAGTGATCTACTCAAATAATTAACCTAAAAATTTAACATGTGAAGAAAAAATAATCATAGGTGATATTTATTGTTACAATGATCAATCTAGTCCTAAAATCTAAAATTAAAAATTTAAAGCATCGGTGGAAATTCAAGAGATTGAGGTTCACATCTTTATGAATAAATACAAAGAGCAATGGAACAGTAACAATTTTGGTCCTTAGAGTTGTACTATTATTTAACTTTCAGTGTAGTTTATATGAGGATGTCCAAGATCTCACGGAGTTCTGCAGAGTTTTCACAACAGTGATTTAGCACTATGATGATCTCTAGGATAAACAATGAGGCCATAGAGTACATTTACATTTACAATTGTAATTGGAAATAAACAATAGTTACATAAAATAGGCACACTAGTTTATTAACTCTTTTGAATATTACTATTCTTTCTGACTTATACATTTTTCATTTATTAAACATCAATTATTATAAGATATTCCATTATGATAAGCCTACTTCAAATAGATCATAAAGCAAATTATTAAAAAACAATATTTATTTAAAATAATAAATTTTTAAAAAAAGATTTTATTTATTCATGAGAGACACAGAAAGAGATAGAGGCAGAGACACAGGCAGAGGGAGAAATAGGTTCCATGCAGGAAGCCCAATGTGGGACTTGATCTCAGGACTCCACGATCACGCCCTGAGTCAAAGGCAGACGCTCAACTGCTGAGCCACCCAGGCATCCCTGAAATAATAAATATTAACGGGAATTCTTTAATTAGAAGTCTCAGCCAAGAAAACAAGGTATTGGCTTCCAGTTGCTTTCATAATCACTTAGTTGGAATGTCTACCAGAGAAACTCCACATTAAAAAAAAAATGTTATTACTATATTTTTTTCATTTCCAAGAGAAACTTTCTTTCCTTACTTGGGAAGTGTGCAGATAGGTGGTTTGGATCGAATGATTTCCTTGTTGACAAGTTCTTTCTCCAAGTCACCTCCAGCTAAACACCAAAGGTAATATACTTCTTCAATAGATCTTTCTGCCAGGTAATCACTGTTTATATCTATTAATGGCAAATAGAAAAGAATCAGAGCTATCACACTTTCTGTTTTTATTAAAAGGCAACAGCTAATATTCTCAAAAAAAAAAAAAAGTAATTGAAGAACATAGTAAGAGTCCCTTTAGAAAATTCATACTATAAACTGCACAAAGGATGAAATGAAGATATACATATTGGATGTACATTCAGTTTCTTTGAGAAAAAGTGAAATTTTTACCCTCAATATTAGAGATATATGGGATATATATTCTATACGGATACCAGATATATTGGGCTCTGTGGGAAAGGGATAAGGGCAAAAAAAGCGCTTGGGTAGATAACTAACACAAACTATCCCATCCTTCATGTCTTGAGGCAATTGCTGCTTCTTTTGAAGACTCTCGTTGTCTCAGGCACACTAGGGATTCCACCACACTATGTTCTTATTGACCTTTATTTATAATAGTAACATAAATGTTTATTTGCCTTTCTTTTTGGTATGAATGTTACTTGCAGTTATAGTGTGTGGAAGAGCAGAAACTCAAAAAAAGATTTGGCTGAATAAATGCTTAGTATATATTTCCTGACATGACTTACACATCATGATAACTTCAATATAAGAGTATTTTATTGGTGTCACTAAAACACACATTCTGAGAGTTGTAATGAATGAAAAGAAGAAAGCTGATATTTCCTTACAATGTGGAATATAATCATATGGAGTTCTACCAATAAAACAATTTTTAGAGATAATTTATAAAGAGATAAATTCTTAGAGATAAACTAGAGATAAATTATATAGAATAATTAGAGATAAATTATATAGAATATATGTATATTGATGTACTAGATATTCTACTAGGAATTAGAAAACAATTTTGGTATTAAGATTTAAGATGAAAATAGGACTTTTGTTTGTATAATAAATTTTTTTGGGTGCCACTTCCTTTTCTCGATTCTTAAAGTTCTCGGTCCAAAGCAATTTAAATTTAAAAGATTAAAATGTTAGGTTAGTTATATTTTAAGCAAATCCAAAATTATCTCTTAATTCTCAGATAGGTATTGATAAAGCCTCACTAATGTAATATACATATTGTTGATAAATGTAAAACGAAAATAGGATAAGGGTATTTTCTTTAAAAATAAGGCTTATATTGTTTTTTGTCTTATTTATCATTACCTTTACAGAGCTGACTGATATCCTCAGGCAGAGTTAAATCAGCACATCTCAGAGAAGATGAAAACAGACTGGCAGGTTTGGTAAAGGGAGTATACAAAGGAGACACTTCACTAAATACCTCGTCTTGCATTAATTCATCTGCAGTTGGCCTTGGGAAAAATTTAAAACAGAGTACGAATGAGATACAAATTTCATCATTAGAAATTTTTGATATCACTTACTTAAAAAGTTGTAAGATATAGAAAATTAATTTTCAAGTTACTCAGTTATAATTTATGTTTACCAGGGTATATCAACTTTCTTTTTTCCTTAAAATTGCTTTGTCATGCTGACCTTTTAATGTTTATTCCCTGATTTGTGTGTCTCATTACTCTCTTCAAAAATAAAACTTCTGTATATGACAGTGGTGCCTATTAGCCAGTGCCTTACCTAATTTCAAAAATAGTGCTGTGAAAAAAGACTGTTGGAAATATGAATAATCTTATATTGAGCAATCTAGTAAGATACTTTGTAAAATTTTCATAATACATGGCTTTTGTAGTATTTAATGTAGGCCTATTTCTGAATATGGTATGAAATCAATTGTGGTTTTGGAAAAAATTAAAAGAAAGATAACAAATTTCTACAGAGTTTATTAATGTAAGAAAAAAATGATAAAAGCATATAGTTTACATCAGGAGTCAGAAAATTATGGCTTATGGGTCAAAACTGCCTACTGTCTGTTTTTGTATGGCTGATGAGCTAAAAATAGATTTCACATTTTTAAATAGTTGAAAAAATAAAAATAACGTTATTTTGTGATATGTTAAAATTATGTAAAACACAAGTTTAAGTACCCAAAAGTGAAGTTTTACTGGAACATAGTACCACTAATGCATTTAAGTATTGTCTTTGGCTGTTTTTCAGCTACAAGGACAGTGTTAATAACCATGACAGAAACTGTATGGTCCATGAAGTCAAAAATATTTGCTATCTGGTCCTTGCCATAAAGAGTCTGTTTATCAGAGTTAAATAAACACAATGGGACATCACTGTTTTTTGTTTTTTTGTAAAAATAGAATTCAATAATATATTTTATGGTGGGAAGCTTAATATACCTATGTTTAGAAACATTTGCATCTACATTTATAAGAATATGTTTCAATATGCAAAAAAGAATCATACTTTGCAATATTTCATGTGCATTTTTCTTTTTAGTCTAGTTAACCATGATTTCCCTGGTGATCTGCCAAAATTTCAATTAACATTATTGTCAGTGGGTCAACCGAATTACTGTGGCAGAATGTACTTAGAAACTTGTGTCATGGGGGATCCCTGGGTGGCGCAGCGGTTTGGCGCCTGCCTTTGGCCCAGGGCGCGATCCTGGAGACCCGGGATCGAATCCCACATCGGGCTCCTGGTGCATGGAGCCTGCTTCTCCCTCTGCCTGTGTCTCTGCCTCTCTCTCTCTCTCTCTCTCTCTCTCTCTGACTCTCATGAATAAATAAATAAAATATATATATATATAAAAAAAGAAACTTGTGTCATGGATGATGCTACAGCATATTAAAGAAACTATTCACTAACTCAAATTGGCCACTAAGTAACCAGCAATCAACCATAAGAAAACCAATGTTTCTTTAAGTTACTTACACATAGTTTGTGTCTGAGAAATGTAAAGTAAATAAAATCATAAATATTGATTGGCAATTTGTTTGATTTTTTTCCAAAGCATACAAATAACACTGGAAAATGTCCTTAAAAAAACTGGCTAGAAAAACGGCAATCAAGGGGATAGTTAAAAGTCTTAAATACATTACCAGTACAGAAAATAATAATAAAACTCTCCTTAGCAGAGTCGAGATGTGTATTTGTACGTAAAAGTAAAGTGACTGTAAGTAAATGCTTATTCCCTTATTGTGCTTTTGTACCTTATAATCAAGATTATTATATATGAGCATCCCCATTTTTTACTTTTGTCTTGATTATGATGTACTATTTTACTGAATATCTTAAAATTCTAAACCAATAATACCTTTAGCTTTTCTTCCTCCTTTCTTAATGTAGCATGTTTACCCAAAATTATGTTTTTAATACTATTTCACTCTTCCTAACATGTATTGATAAAGATGTTTTTCTAAGTGAGAATACATTATTTTCAAATATCATATTGTCATATGATTTCACTTAAGGAGTTTAGGAGAGACAACTGTAAGGCTAACAGTGATAAGATCAAATGAAAATAAATAATAATAGTTCCAAGAAATCCTTTTATATTTTAAACAAATGTTAGCTGACCTCATCATTTATCCAAGTTCTATGCTTAAGACAATTGCCAATAAACTTTTGTTGTCATTTCTCTTATGTCATTCGTGTTTAGGAATATCTACAATTTAGCTGATTTTCTAATTGGAGATTAGGAAATGAACCAGTAACATTTTTGAAAATATGCCAGCTTTCCTGATTGTGGTTTAATTATTTTTTTCTTCTTTAATTAATATACATCAGAGCCATAACTAACAATTATGATACTAATGTCAATTATGTATTCCTATATATGTAAATATTCTCATTTAATTCATTAATATTATAACTAATAAGGAAAAAACACTACTTATATGTTAAAGATCTCAGTATAATCTCTAAGTCTTAATAATATTAACCTCTTGGAAGGGTGGAAGGTGAGACACTTCTTCAAAAGATTTATCACATTTTCAGGAAGGTCCTGATAAATAAAAAAAGAAAAGAATTATTTTAAATTATCCATTAAAAAAATATTTTACTCACACCAGTCAGAATGGCTAAAATTAACAAGTCAGGAAGCAACAGATGTTGGTGAGGATGCAGACAGAGAAAGGGGAACACTTGTACACTGTTGGTAGGAATGTAAACTGGTGTAACCACTCTGGAACAGTAGGGAGGTTCCTCAAAAGTTTAAAATAGAGCTACCCTACCACCCAGCAATTGCACTACTGAGGATTTAGCCAAAGGATACATAGTGATACATAGTGATTCAAAGGGGCACATGCATGCCAATGCTTATAGCACCAATGTCCACAATAGTCAAAATATGGAAAAAACCCAGATGTCTATCAACAGACGAATGGATAAAGAAGAGGTGGTATGTATATAAAACAATATTCCTGAGCCATCAAAAAAGAATGAAATCTTGCCATTTGCAATGACGTGGATGGAACTAGAAGGTATTATGCTAAGCAAAATAAGTCAATCAGAAAAAGATAACTGTCATAAGATTTCACTCATGTGGAATTTAAGAAAAGAAATGGAGCAAAGGGGAAGGGAGGGAAAAATAAAATAAGACATAATCAGAGAGGGGGACAAACCATAAGAGACTCTTCCATAGGAAACAAACTGAGGGTTGCTGGAGGAAAGGAGGGTAGAGGGGATGGGGAAACTGGGGATGAGCATTAGGAGGGCATGTGTTGTAATAAGCACTGGATATTATATGCAACTGATGAATCACTGAACTCTAACTCTGAAACTAATAATATACTATATGCTAATTAAATTGAATTTAAATAAAACATTTTTTAAAAAGTAAAGAATTATTTTAAATGATCCATTTAAAAATATACATTACTCAAATGTTTGCTATTCTAGGACATTTTGATTTTTCTATGAAGTCTTTAATTGGATTTTATACTAATTTATATTAGCTTGTCACTCTATGAAAAGAAATATCTGAACAGAAATAAACAGCTTATTAGATCTCAAATACAAAATACATGAATTTTCAATAACAGATTAATGACAAACCTTTATAATGTCCAGACAACCATGTTCTTCAGCCAGAACTATTATAGTGTCATCTACACAACCTATAAAACAGAAAAATTGCATGAATTAATGCTGTTTTTCTATCAGAACTGAACTCTGATAATTTTTTTTTAATTCTGTTAAGCAGTTTTAGAACTTAGAATATTAAAAAGCTTGTCTTTGGAGAAGGGGCGAGATGGCGGAATAGTAGGGTCCCAAAATCACCTGTCCCCACCAAATTACCTAGATAACCTTCAAATCATCCTGAAAATCTACGAATTCGGCCTGAGATTTAAAGAGAGAACAGCTGAAACGCTACAGTGAGAAGAGTTCGCGCTTCTATCAAGGTAGGAAGACGGGGAAAAAGACATAAAGAAACAAAAGGCATCCAAAGGGGAGGGGCCCCGAGAGGAGCCGGGCTAAGGTCAGGGTGAGTGTCCCCAGGACAGGAGAGCCACGGCCCGGAGAAGCAGGAGCTGCACCAACCTTCCCGGGGAAAGGCCTCCCAGGGAGTTAGAGCAGGACCCCAGGAGGGCGGGGATGCCCTCGGGCTCCCTGGGACAGTAACAGACACCTGCGCCCCGGGAGAGTGCGCCGAGCTCCCTAAGGGCTGCAGCGCGCACGGGGGGACCCGGAGCAGCTCGGAGGGGCTCGGGGGCGGCTCCGCGGAGGGGGCTGCACGGCCCCGGGAGCAGCTCGGGGGGGGGGGGGGGGGGCTCGGGCAGAGGAAGAGGCTCCATGCGGAGGGGGCTGCGCCGTTCCAGGAGCAGCTCGGAGGGGCTCGAGTGGCGGCTCCGTGGACCGGGCTGCGCGGCCGGGAGCGAGAATCCACCAGCGCAGGCCCGGGAGCACAGGGCGCCTGGACGCAGGCCAGGATCCGGCCTCCCGCCGGGACAGGCAGAGGCCAGGAGGGCCCAGGACAGCAAGGACGCTCCTGCCCCGAGCAGAGCAGATTAGCGTCTGCAGACTGAGAGCTCCGGAGTTACTGCGGGGGCTGACTCCAGGGCTCCAGAGCTGCCACCACAACTGGGGTTGTTCCTCCTGGGGCCTCACGGGGTAAACAACCCCCACTGAGCCCTGCACCAGGCAGGGGCAGAGCAGCTCCCCCAAGTGCTAACACCTGAAAATCAGCACGACAGGCCCCTCCCCCAGAAGACCAGCTAGACCGACAAGTTCCAGGGGAAGTCAAGGGACTTAAAGTATACAGAATCAGAAGACACTCCCCCGTGTTTTTTTTTGGTTTTTGTTTTTGTTTTTTTGCTTCTTGATTTCTGTTTGCTTTCCCCACCCTTTTTTTCCTTTCTTTCTCTCTCTTTTTCTTCCTTTTTTCTTTTTTCTTTTTTCTTTCCTTCTTTCTCTCTCTTTTTCTCCTTTTCCCAATACAACTTGTTTTTGGCCACTCTGCACTGAGCAAAATGACGAGAAGGACACCTCACCTCAAAAGAAAGAATCAGAAACAGTCCTCTCTCCCACAGAGTTACAAAATCTGGATTACAATTCAATGTTAGAAAACCAATTCAGAAGCACTATTATACAGCTACTGGTGGCTCTAAGAAAAAAGCAGAAAGGACTCAAGAGACTTGATGACTGCAGAATTTAGATCCAATCAGGCAGAAATTAAAAATCAATTGAATGAGATGCAATCCAAACTAGAAGTCCTAACATCGAGGGTTAACGAGGTGGAAGAACGAGTGAGTGACATAGAAGACAAGTTGATGGCAAAGAGGGAAACTGAGGGAAAAAGAGACAAACAATTAAAAGACCATGAGGATAGATTAAGGGAAATAAAGGACAGCCTGAGGAAGAAAAACCTATGTTTAATTGGCATTCCCAATTAAACAGCAGGTTTAATGTCTGGTCCTGCTCTAACTCCCTGCGAGGGCGCCGAAAGGGACAGAGGGCCAGAATATGTATTTGTACAAATCATGGCTGAAAACTTTCCTAATCTGGGAAGGGAAACAGGCATTCAGATCCAGGAAATAGAGAGATCCCCCCCCCTAAAATCAATAAAAACCGTCCAACACCTCGACATCTAATAGTTAAGCTTGCAAATTCCAAAGATAAAGAGAAGATCCTTAAAGCAGTAAGAGACAAGAAATCCCTGACCTTTATGGGGAGGAGCATTAGGGTAACAGCAGACCTCTCCACAGAGACCTGGCAGGCCAGAAAGGGCTGGCAGGATATATTCAAGGTCCTAAATGAGAAGAACATGCAACCAAGAATACTTCATCCAGCAAGGCTCTCATTCAAAATGGAAGGAGAGATAAAGAGCTTCCAAGACAGGCAGGAACTGAAAGATTATGTGACCTCCAAACCAGCTCTGCAAGAAATTTTAAGGGGGACTCTTAAAATTCCCCTTTAAGAAGAAGTTCAGTGGAACAATCCACAAAAACAGGGACTGAATAGATATCATGATGACACTAAACTCATATCTCTCAATAGTAACTCTGAATGTGAACGGGCTTAATGACCCCATCAAAAGGCGCAGGGTTTCAGACTGGATAAAAAAGCAGGGCCCATCTATTTGTTGTCTATAAGAGACTCATTTTAGACAGAAGGACACCTACAACCTGAAAATAAAAGGTTGGAGAACCATTTACCATTCAAATGGTCCTCAAAAGAAAGCAGGGGTAGCCATCCTTATATCAGATAAACTAAAATTTACCCCGAAGATTGTAGTGAGAGATGAAGAGGGACACTATATCATACTTAAAGGATCTATCCAACAAGAGGACTTAACAATCCTCAATATATATGCCCTGAATGTGGGAGCTGACAAATATATAAATCAATTAATAACCAAAGTTAAGACATACTTAGATAATAATACACTTATACTTGGTGACTTCAATCTAGCTCTATCTACCCTCGATAGGTCTTCTAAGCACAACATCTCCAAAGAAACGAGAGCTTTAAATGATACACTGGACCAGATGGATTTCACATCTATCTATAGAACTTTACATCCAAACTCAACTGAATACACATTCTTCTCAAGTGCACATGGAACTTTCTCAAGAATAGACCACATACTGGGTCACAAATCGGGTCTGAACCGATACCAAAAGATTGGGATCATCCCCTGCATATTCTCAGACCATAATGCCTTGAAATTAGAACTAAATCACAACAAGAAGTTTGGAAGGACCTCAAACACGTGGAGGTTAAGGACCATCCTGCTAAAAGATGAAAGGGTTAACCAGGAAATTAAGGAAGAATTAAAAAGATTCATGGAAACTAATGAGAATGAAGATACAACTGTTCAAAATCTTTGGGATGCAGCAAAAGCAGTCCTGAGGGGGAAATACATCGCAATACAAGCATCCATTCAAAAACTGGAAAGAACTCAAATACAAAGCTAACCTTACATAAGGAGCTAGAGAAAAAACAGCAGATAGACCCTACACCCAGCAGAAGAAGAGAGTTAATTAAAATTTGAGCAGATCTCAACGAAATCGAGACCAGAAGAACTGTGGAACAGATCAAGAGAACCAGGAGTTGGTTCTTTGAAAGAATTAATAAGATAGATAAACCATTAGCCAACCTTATTAAAAAGAAGAGAGAAAAGACTCAAATTAATAAAATCATGAATGAGAAAGGAGAGATCACTACCAACGCCAAGGAAATACAAACAATTTTAAAAACATATTATGAACAGCTATACACCAATAAATTAGGCAATCTGGAAGAAATGGACCCATTCCTGGAAAGCCACAAACTACCAAAACTGGAACAGGAAGAAATAGAAAACCTGAACAGAAATAGAAAACCATAACAGGGAGGAAATTGAAGCAGTCATCAAAAACCTCCCAAGACACAAGAGTCCAGGGCCAGATGGCTTCCCAGGGGAATTCTATCAAACGTTTAAAGAAGAAATCATACCTATTCTACTAAAGCTGTTTGGAAAGATAGAAAGAGATGGAGTACTTCCAAATTCGTTCTATGAGGCCAGCATTACCTTAATTCCAAAACCAGACAAAGACCCCACTAAAAAGGAGAATTACAGCCAATATCCCTGATGAACATGGATGCAAAAATTCTCAACAAGATACTAGCCAATAGGATCCAACAATACATTAAGAAAATTATTCACCATGACCAAGTAGGATTTATCCCTGGGACACAAGGCTGGTTCCACACTCGTAAAACAATCAATGTGATTCATCATATCAGCAAGAGAAAAACCAAGAACCATATGATCCTCTCATTAGATGCAGAGAAAGCATTTGACAATATACAGCATCCATTCCTGATCAAAACTCTTCAGAGTGTAGGGATAGAGGGAACATTCCTCGACATCTTAAAAGCCATCTACGAAAAGCCCACAGCAAATATCATTCTCAAAGGGGAAGCACTGGGAGCCTTTCCCCTAAGATCAGGAACAAGACAGGGATGTCCACTCTCACCATTGCTATTCAACACAGTAGTAGAAGTCCTAGCCTAGGAATCAGATAACAAAAAGAAATAAAAGGCATTCAAATTGGCAAAGAAGAAGTCAAACTCTCCCTCTTCGCTGATGACATGATACTGTACATAGAAAACCCAAAAGACTCCACCCCAAGATTGCTAGAATTCATACAGCAATTCAGCAGTGTGGCAGGATACAAAATCAATGCCCAGACATCAGTGGCATTTCTATACACTAACAATGAGACTGAAGAAAGAGAAATTAAGGACTCAATCCCATTTACAATTGCACCCAAAAGCATAAGATACCTAGGAATAAACCTAAGCAAAGAGGTAAAGGACTTATACCCTAAAAACTATAGAACACTTCTGAAAGAAATTGAGGAAGACACAAAGAGATGGAAAAATATTCCATGCTCATGGATTGGCAGAATTAATATTGTGAAAATGTCAATGTTACCCAGGCCAATTTACACGTTTAATGCAATCCCTATCAAAATACCATGGACTTTCTTCAGAGAGTTAGAACAAATTATTTTAAGATTTGTGTGGAACCAGAAAAGACCCCGAATAGCCAGGGGAATTTTAAAAAAGCAAACCATATCTGGGGGCATCACAATGCCAGATTTCAGGGTGTACTACAAAGCTGTGGTCATCAAGACAGTGTGGTACTGGCACAAAAACAGACACAGAGATCAATGGAACAGAATAGAGAACCCAGAAGTGGACCCTGAACTTTATGGTCAACTAATATTCGATAAAGGAGGAAAGACTATCCACTGGAAGAAAGACAGTCTCTTCAATAAATGGTGCTGGGAAAACTGGACATCCACATGCAGAAGAATGAAACTAGACCACTCTCTTGCACCATACACAAAGATAAACTCAAAATGGATGAAAGATCTAAATGTGAGACAAGATTCCATCAAAATCCTAGAGGAGAACACAGGCAACACCCTTTTTGAACATGGCCACAGTAACTTCTTGCAAGATACATCCACAAAGGCAAAAGAAAGAAAAGCAAAAATGAACTATTGGGACTTCATCAAGGTAAGAAGCTTTTGCACAGCAAAGGATACAGTCAACAAAACTAAAAGGCAACCTACAGAATGGGAGAAGAAATTTGCAAATAACGTATCAGATAAAGGGCTAGTTTCCAAGATCTATAAAGAACTTATTAAACTCAACACCAAAGAAACAAACAATCCGATCATGAAATGGGCAAAAGACATGAACAGAAATCTCACAGAGGAAGACATAGACATGGCCAACATGCACATGAGAAAATGCTCTGCATCACTTGCCATCAGAGAAATACAAATCAAAACCACAATGAGATACCACCTGACACCAGTGAGAATGGGACAATTAACAAGGCAGGAAACCACAAATGTTGGAGAGGATGCGGAGAAAAGGGAACCCTCTTACACTGTTGGTGGGAATGTGAACTGGTACAGCCACTCTGGAAAACTGTGTGGAGGTTCCTCAAAGAGTTAAAAATAGACCTGCCCTACGACTCAGCAATTGCACTGCTGGGGATTTACCCCAAAGATTCAGATGCAATGAAACGCCGGGACATCTGCACCCCGATGTTTCTAGCAGCAATGTCTACAATAGCCACACTGTGGAAGGAGTCTCGGTGTCCATCGAAAGATGAATGGATAAAGATGTGGTTTATGTATACAATGGAATATTACTCAGCCATTAGAAACGACAAATACCCACCATTTGCTTCAACATGGATGGAACTGAGGGTATTATGCTGAGTGAAGTAAGTCGATCGGAGAAGGACAAACAGTGTATATTCTCATTCATTTGGGGAATATAAATAATAGTGAAAGGGAATATAAGGGAAGGGAGAAGAAATGGTTGGGAAATATCAGAAAGGGATATAGAACATAAAGACTCCTAACTCTGGGAAACGAACTAGGGGTGGTGGAAGGGGAGGAGGGCGGGGGGTGGGGGTGAATGGGTGACGGACACCTGACGGGATGAGCACTGGGTGTTATTCTGTATGTTGGTAAATTGAACACCAATAAAAATTTAATTTATTAAAAAAATAAAATGTTCAGAAAAAAAAGCTTCTCATTTGTTAACTTACATGTTTTGATAAAAATAAAGATTTTAAACACTAAATATTAACTGAATTACAGATACTGGAAGATAGCCACATAAATAGTGAGATAAAGCAGTAGTTCAAGATGAAGTTTCTCTTGTTCTTTCTCTCTTGCTCTCTCTCCCTATATATGTAATGTACATATGCATACTACTCTTTTGTGTTTATATAATTTGAAGAATGTACACACATCTCTGGGGATTTAAAGTGTAAATCTCTGTATGATCCCTGTCAAAACACCAACAGCATACTTCACAGATCTAGAACACATAATCCTAAAATCTGAATTGAGCCACAAAAGACCCTGAATAGTCAAAGCAGTCTTGAAAAAGAAGAACAAAACTGGAGGTATCATGATCCCAGATTTCAAAATATACTACAAAACTGTAGTAATCAGAATAGTATGGTACTGGCACAAAAACAGACACGTAGATCAGTAGAACGGAACAGACATCCCAGAAATAAATAGCCAATTTATCTTCCACAAAGAAGGCAAGAATATGAAATGAGAAAAAAGTCTCTCAGGAAATGGTCTTAAGAAAACTGGACAGCCATATGCAAAAGAATGAAACTGGACCACTTTCTTATACCAAACACAAAGATAAATTAAAATGGGTTAAGGACCTAACTGTGAAACGTGAAAGCATAAAAATCCTGGAAGAGAACACAGGCAGGAATTTCTCTGACTTGGCTTAGCAACATCTTTCTAGATATGTCTCCTGAGGCAAGGGAAACAAAAGCAAAAATAAACTATTGGGACTATATCAAAATAAAAAGCTTCAAAAAAAAAAAAGCTTCTGCACAGTGATGGAAATAAGCAACAAAAATAAAAGACAACCTACTGAATGGGTGAAGATACTTGCAAATGACATATCTGATTAAGGGTTACTTTCCAAAATACATAAAGAACTTGAACAACTCTTGAATCATTGTATTGAATATTGGAAACTAATATAACACTGTATATTAATTATATAATTTAAAATAAAATAAGAACTTATACAATTCAATAAAAAAAAAACTAAACTAAAAATGGGCAGAGGACATGAGTAGACATTTCTCCAAAGAAGACATACAGATGGCTAAATGGCACATGAAAAAAAATGTCAATATCACTCATCATCAGGGAAAAATGCAAAGTAAAACCACAATGAGATACCACCTCACACTTGACAGGCTAACGTAAAAAGAAAAACCACATGAAATAACAAGTGTTGGCAAGGATGTGGAGAAAAAGGAACCCTTGTGTACTGTTGGTAGGAACACAAACTGTGCAGCCTCTGTGAAAAAACAGCATGAATGTTCCTCAAAAAATTAAAAATATAAGTACCATATGATCCATGAATCCAAGTACTGGATATTTACCTAAAGAATATGAAAACACTAATCCAAAAGGATATATGCATCCCTATGTTTACTGCAGCATTATTTAGAATAGGCAAATTATGGAAGGACCCCACATGTCCAATGATAGATAATCAACAACAAAGATGTGGTATTTTTATACACAATGGAATATTATTACTTAGCTATAAAAAGAGTAGATTCTTGTCATTTGCAACAACACTGATGGATCTAGAGAGTATAATGCTAAGTGAAATAAGTTAGAGAAAGACAAATACTATATGATTTCACTCTTATGTAGAATTTAAGAAACAAAACAAATGAAGAAAAAAAAAAAGAAACAAATAAAAAAAACCCAGACTCTTAACTATAGAGAAAAACTGATGGTTACCAGTGGGGAGATGGATTGGGGGGGGGGGGATGGATGAAACAGGTGAAGGGAATTAAGAGCATATTTATCATGATGAGCACTGAGTAATGTCTATACGTTGTTGAATCACTATATTATACACCTGAAGCTAATATAACTAATATAACACTGTTAATTACACTGGAATTAAAATTAAAAAAATAATAAAGTATAAATTTACTCTGTAGACCTTATTAAGGAATCTCTAAGACTCCTTAAAAGCCTTAATATCAATCTTCGAAATTAAATGTTGTAAATACAGTAACATTTAATACAACTATATATTATTATTCAATATTTATTGATACCTTCTGTACACATTCTTATTTGTAAACCCTATTAACATGGACACCAATCTTTCACTCCTTCATATAAAGTGCTCTATCAATTTTTCTTTCCTTCGCCATATGTACTTAATTTATTCTAAATTATAGATTTAGATTATATAAATTTTTGTAAATTTGAATTAAATATTAGGACCTAATATACATGTAAAATAAATGAGCTTGTTATAGGGAAAAATAAATGTTCTTCTCATTCATACATGGTTCATCATATAGAAAGCTCAAAAGTTAATATATATTGTCTGAATTTAAACTGCTACACAGAAGTATAATTTTATATTCTCATATTTTGCATTCACAATTTAGTTTACTGGGCTGAATCATGAAGCTAAGATAATATTTGATTCACATTATAATTCCTTAATAAGGAAAGTGCTATAATAATATTCCGAAGGCAATTTTAAGTTGTCCCATTAATGCTTACCATTGATCATTAGAATATTAAAGAAATTCAGGATATTTCAGTGTATTCACTATTTTAGAACACATTCTTAATATGCATGACTATGAACGGTCACTAAAGATTATATTTGTAATTGAAACTAATCAATTGTGAGATACTTACCTAATGTAAGCAAAAATTTTAGTCTTTCAGAAATATCCAAGCTCTGAAATAATTTTCTTCCCTGAATAAAATCAGAAAAGAAATTCATGTTAACATTTCATCTTTTTTCAGGGAGGTATTTTTCCCCCCAGAAATGAAAATGATTTTGTCAGGTATCTCTTTCTCTTCACAGGTTTTATTTGACTTTTAAAGTTAGTTTCACTAAAGAAAAATCATAAGTTTAACATTTAAACATTTTATATATCTAAGGATCATTACATTCTAGTTTGGTCTCAAGCATTCTTCACTTTTGATACCAACATGTACCTGGTTGCCTAGAGAGATCCCAGGCCACCAGGAGTCTTACTTGATTAAGGGACTAAGATGGCCCCTTACATTTACCCAACTAATTCTTACTTATATATCATGATCCAGGTAACCTGTTGTCTCCATTAAGAAACATTCAATGACACTTCTTCCTCCTCTCATAATGAACTAGACAACCATTCTTTGTGCTCCCATAGCACCTGGTATATTTATTTTAAGATACATACATTGTATTTTAATTGTTTCCTTATTAGTCAGCTTTAGGGGGCTGCTTGAAACAGAGTCGAACCAGTTATAACTTCAACAATTATGTGCTGAGCAACTTAATGTGCCAAATTGGACTTTTGACCCCAAGCTACATAACCTGGGCAAAAACTTAACCATCTTAAGTTTCACTTTTCTCATTTATAAGATTGGGACATTAACTGTACATGCCACACAGGTTGCAGTAGTGATTATATAATGTATAAAAAAGTGCCTCACATTTTTTGCACAAAGATGTTGGCTATTATTCTTTTCTTACAAACAAATTAAATGTATAAGATTCTTTAAATAAACTTAGAAAGAAAGGCTTAAGAAGATAGGCTGGTCTTTTTGTGGAGAAAAAAAGACTTCTTTTTTTTAATAAAGAGACTGCAAAAAGCTTTCTTAAAAATTTATGAAATTAGAACTACAGGTGGAAAGATCATTGAAAAAGTTGCCATTCCTCTCAATTTTTTACACTACTATATTATTAATCTTTTAGAAATATAGGTTTAATTTTATCAATATCTTGTTTAAAAGCTTAAATGGTCCCCCATACCTTATATAACCAAATATAAACTTCTCAACTTAGCATTCAAAGTCACCCAAGATATGACTCTATCTTTTAAATCTAAGTGCTTACTACTTATCTACTGTGATGAACACACCACACACACACACACACAAACAAACACAAGGCAGTTCAACTTGATCACTTGCATACTTTGATTACAGTGACTATACTCTCCCTGTTCATGCATACTGATGGTATGATATGACTGATGATATCATATGATCATATGATCTTGACTCATGTTATTTCCCTACCAGTAATTTTTTTTCTTCATGGCTATCAAAATTTTATATATAGCCTTTATTTCATTCCCACTGCTGAATGTTCATTTTGTGAGTTAAAGAATTAAAAATTCAAATTACTTTCTCAGCAGTTTGATGACACTGTGCTACTGTTTTTTTACATCCAACCTAAAGAACACGTACTTCTATTTTAAAGTCCTTTCAATGGTGTAAATTTTTTTGTCTG
Organism: Canis lupus familiaris; assembly: GCF_011100685.1. Classification (NCBI taxonomy): domain Eukaryota; kingdom Metazoa; phylum Chordata; class Mammalia; order Carnivora; family Canidae; genus Canis; species Canis lupus. The sequence goes on along the minus strand of NC_049253.1, from coordinate 12,887,195 downwards.
TTATTTCTTTTTTATTGTAGATGTATGTATTTTAAATATCTTTCTTTTTAATAGCATCTTAGTCTTTGCCCTAATAAATATAGAGGATGTCTGGGAATGGTCTCATAAAACACAACTCAACTACAAAGTGAGTCTTGCAGATAACAGAAGAAAACAGAAGAGAACAACGTATTTAGGGAAGAAAGAATACCACAGAAAAAGGAGAACAAGAACATATCAAAGAGTCTGTAAGCAGTTGTAGTGTAAGCCTTTCTAGAACTGCTTAATTTTTTACACTTAGTACAGTGTAAATGCTTTATACTTAGGAAAGTACAAATGCTTCTAAAGATACCAAGATGAGGGACACCTGGGTTGGCTCAATGATTGAGCATCTCCCTTTGGCTCAGGTCATGATCTGGGGATTGAGTCCCACATCAGGCTCCCGGCAGGGAGCCTGCTTCTCCCTCTGCCTATGTCTCTGCCGCTCTCTCTGTGTCTCTCAAGAATAAATATATAAAAAAAAAACTTTAAAAATATAAAGATACCAAGATGATATGCAAATAAATGATCAAATAGGAGTTTTTAACAAGTCAAATTGAGATTTAAACCTTTTTCTTCTTCTATCTAGTCAATCCACAAAGTAAAAACATATTAGCCTTCCTATCTGAAAAACCTATTCTAATAAGCACACAATTTCTCTTTATCAGCTTAGTATTTATTTATACATACCACACAAAGCTCAAATAAAATGATTCCAAGAGACCACACATCTGATTTGGGGCCAGAAGGCAATGGTTTTTCACTTGGCACATGATCAGTGGTTTTGAAAATTCCTTGTGCAATTACCTCGGGTGCCAAATATGATGGATACCTACAATGACATATTAAATAAATTAATGATTACTACAAACTACAAAGGGGATAGTAGTACTACAGTTTCACTAGCTGTATGGTAAGACCTATGTAAAAGTCTAGTGCAATTAAATTAACAATTAACAAGTAGGAAGATTTTAAAATAACCATCATTATATAGGTCTTCATGTCCAGAAATCAAGAGAAAATATATATGAGTATCAAATAATTTTAAAACTATTGTGTTTGTCTGAAGCATTGGTTCCTTTCTTTTCTGTCCTCTCTTTTTAACATACTGCTGTCTTGCACCATTCTGTTTCCAGGTGTTTTCCTTTTCTCCCTACTACCGGTCTTCTCCCTATACTTAACTATTATTTAAAGTACTTTTTATCTTTGAAAATAGTATGTATTCTTTTGAAAAGTAGGAATGTCAAAGTCTTTAAAAATATATAAATTAAAAAGTAAGACTATTTCATCTCTGTACTCCAGGCACCCATTCATATTTATAGATATAGATTAACTTGACCATCCATCACCATTGCTCACAGGGCAGCAGACTACACACACTATTTTGCCCTCCTTTGTTTTTTCACTTAAAATATATTTTAGAGATAATTCTATAAAAATAAGTATACGACTTATTATCTTTGAAAACTGCCAATAATTTCATTGTATTAATGCACTTTATTTATTTGACCAAACTCTGAAGAACATTTTGGAAGTTCCATTCCTATATGGATAATCAATTGAGCCTTATTCCATTTACTGAAAAGTCTAGCCCTTGCCGCACCCCCCCCCCCCGACAAAACTAGCCCATAGTACCAGTTTCTACCACAAATAAAATCTGTATATATTATGTTGGCTTGCATCTTGGCTCCTTATTTTGTTCCACTGGTAATCTTGCCTGACACTGTACCATTATACTATTTTCAGTCTATAACATTATATAAGTAATTGCCAATAATTGCCAAGATAAGTCATCTCAAAACACATGCACCTTTTCCCAAAATCTATAAAGAACTTATCAAACTCAAAACCCAAAGAACAAATAATCCTGTAAAGAAATGGGCAGAAGACATAAACAGCCATTTCTCCAAAGAAGACATCCAGATGGCCAACAGACACATGAAAAAATGCTCAACATCACTCGGCATCAGGGAAATACAAATCAAAACCACAATGAGATACAACCTTACACTGCTCAGAATGGCTAAAATTAACAAGATAGGAAACAATAAACATTGGTGATGATGTGAAGAAAGGGGAACCCTCTTACACTGCTGGTGGGGATGCAGTCTGGTATAGACACTCTGGAAAACAGTATGGAGGTTCCTCGAAAGCTTAAAATATAGCTACCCTATGACCCAACAATTGCACTACTAGGTATATACTCCAAAGTTACAAATGTAGTGGTAACCTGCACCCCAATGTTTATAGCAGCAATGTCCAAATAACCAAAATACGGAAAGAGCCCAGATGTCCATTGACAGATTAATGGATAAAGGAGATGTGGTTTATATATACAATGGAATATTACTAATATTACTCAGCCATCAAAAACATGAAATCTTGCCATTTGCAATGATGTGGGTGGAACTAGAGGATCTTATGCTCAGCAAAATAAGCCAATTAGAGAAAGTCAATTGTCACATGATTTCACTCATATGTAGAATTTAAGAAAAGCAAAAGGGAAGGAAGGGACAAATAAAACAAGACCTAATCAGAGAGGGGATAAACCATAAGAGATGGTTAACTATGGGAAACAAACTGAGGGTTGCTGGAGAGGAGGTGGGTGGGGGGATAGGGTAACTGGGTGACGGACACTAAGGGGGGCATGTGATGTAATGAGCACTGGATATTATATGCAATTGATGAATCACTGAACTGTACCTCTGAAACTAATAATACACTATATGTTAATTAATTGAATTTATATAAAAATAATAAAATGCTGAGTTTCCCCCCCCAAAAAAAACAAACCACACACACACCTTTTAATTTCTCTGTAGGAGTGTCTAGGTACTTTTCAGATGTTTGTTCTAAATATATATATATATATATATATATAGAGAGAGAGAGAGAGAGAGAGAGAGAGAACTATCTTGTCAAGTTCTTTTTCTTTCTCTTTCTCCTTCCCTCCCTCCCTCATGTCCTCCCTCCCCACCTGACCCCCTACCACAGAGTTGGAATTTTTATTGAAATTAGATCAAATGTAGAACAGGTTGCGAAGAATTGGCATTTTTCTCATTCTAACCTTAACAATCTATGAACATGTATCTCTGTTTATTGAGGCCTTTCACAATGTCTTCTTCTTCTAAAAAAGATTTATATTTCTTTCACAGAGATAAACATACCTGCTTAGATTCTTATTAGGTTTATCATATTCTTTTGCTGATATGTAAACAATTTCTTTGTATTAATTCTGTATCTAGCAACCTCACTAAACCCTTGGCATTTATGAGAGAATTCATTTGAGTAATCTTTGTCTTTCAGTACTTTACTGTATTCTGGTGATGTTATAGAGACTTAGTATAGGTTAATGTCAGTATATTTCACTGAAGATAAAAATTTGTATTTATAAAGTACAGGAAAAATTTTAGCAGAAAATTCAATGGTAAATATAAAGGAATTGGCAAAAAAAATCATATCATTGTACAAAATATTTTCCTGTCAGACTAAAACACTGTTAATGTTTTCTGTCTTCTAAACTCATAAATGTAAGTCACTTTATTTAATAATACATACAAAGTCTTTCTAAACAGTATATTCTATAAAATATATCAAACTTCAAACTGTAGCTTTCTAATAAATTCATTTTATGAATAATCCCACAAAGTTGATTTGCTGAGATGGAAATCATTTCTCCTCTCAGTGAATTCCCATGGTATTTTTTCTGTATCTTTTTTACAGTTCTCAAATGATTATATTTATTTTGCCTTTTTTAATATGTTATGTAATAGATTACACACAATATGTAATACTACACCTTTTTGTGTTTTGTTTTGTTTCTGTTTATATTTAAGTATACAAAAATTTACCCTCCTGTCAAACAAACAGGAGGGCGCTGGTGTATCTTATTCATTTTATAAGCAACTACCAATGAAATTTAAATATAAGATATACTCAGTAAATTTTTGTTAAAAAAATAACATTTCTAACAAAAATGCCAATGAAGACTGCCTTACAATAAATATCAGAACATATTGATAATGACTAAATTTAAATCCTATAGCCCAGAACCAAAAGAAACAAAAACAGATTTAGAAGAGAAATGAAAATGAGTGGAATTCTGCCCTACTTATTGCTTATGTACATACCCTTTCTTCATTTATCATCAGATTTAGTCATGAGCACAATTATCTGGATTTTTCAATTCCATGGACATTAGATTATTATGGCACCCTGCAATAATAACTATAATCAAAACATATTTAAGTATATGGAACATGTATGTAATATATACAATGTAGGCACTCAAATATTCCATTTCTCTTCCTGAATTATTCTGCAGCTACCTCCTCACACTATGATTGCCAGTACTTACATGTAAAATATAAGTCAATTAAGTCAAAGAATATAACTTAAGCTTAAATGGGTAAATTAGGCTTTTACATTTCTTTCCATTTTAATGCAATGATGATGATGATAATAATGTACACTTTTAATTTGCTCATACAAATTTGTATTTTGTCATTTTACCCTAAAGTGATCATATTGCTCTTCTAAATGACATCTCTAGAGAAAACTGAAGCCTAGTGGAAGAAGTATGGACTTGGTATTATGATACTTGTATTCTAGTTTTAATTGTAGCACATATTCTATATGTGATCAGGGTTTCTTAACCTGAAAATAGGAATACTAATGTTTACCTCACAAACTGTTATAAATATTACTGAGTACTGTTTTTATAAAAATGGAAAAAATGACATAAATGAAATGTGATATTTTTAATCATCACCATGATACATGATACATCTATGATACATGATGTACATGATACATCATAGAAGGCAAAATGTTTACTTTTAATCCTGATTTCACTTTATCTAAAAATAATAGTGTGGGTAGTGAAAGGCCAAGCAATACTATAGGTAAATCGTTATATCTATAATTTGATTGGTGATCTCTAGAAGCATAGAAGTGACCCTGGTTCCAAAAATTCTAATTTCCCTTCTAATCAAGAATTCCTTTAATTAATTAATAAAAATAATAAACCCTAGGATTGTTTTTAAATGTAAATTATTTCCTTTCCACAAGTGTCTCTTCTTTAGCATAGAATTTTAACACTCAAAGGAAATTATCAGAACTTTGCTGTGAGTATGACTGGTGAGGCTTTCATCATCTGTTTGATGTTTTAACAAGGTATTAAGCTACTGGCCAACTGAAATGAATGTCCAATTTCTAAATCTTTACAATATTTTGAAACAGATGTTAACATTTTACTTTGTTGTTCCTTAATATTTGTCTTTTGAATCAACTGCAAGTTTCTTCTGGTGTAAATATTTTCTTTCATGCTTTAGCTGTTTGATCACTTTATTTTTCCTGGCTAATGTTTCACATTTTGCTCTTTGATACTTTCTGGTCAGATCCTTTGGGTCCAAGACATCAAAGTAAACCAGACCAAATGACACACAAGCCCAATTCTATCCAAGCATTTTAAATTCAAATGCAGTTCTTCAAAATGCTTGATGTGCTTTTTGAAAAATCACTTCCGTTCTTCTATTTATCACAAGCAAACCTAAAGCACCTTTAAGTAAAAGGTAAAAAGGTAAAAAAATTAAAGTGATTTTTGTTTGCATTATGTTTTGGAGTTCTTTGTCATACAGCTTGATTTAGACAACATGAAGAAGCAGCAGCAATCACATTTACTTTCTGTCAGATTACTGCTTCCTAAAAGTTACTTCAAAAGGCAATTATCACATATGAAAGAAGATCTAGAGCTTTACTGTGAACTTATTTTTATTATACTCAAAAGGGATTTTTTTTAAACAAATAAAATGTAGGCTATTTTCACAGAATATTGTTTTCATGCTTGGACAACAACTGTTTGTTTCCTATGACCACAAGTTTTGGTATGTGAAACTGTAAGATTATTAATTTATGTACCTTCAGAAGTAGGCCATCAAAAGAGAAAATTTTCCCATTAAACAATGAGCTTTTTGAGGACAGTAACCTATCTTATCCATTTTTGCATATTCAGCAGCCAGAAGAGAAGGTACTAATAAATATTGTCTTAATAATTAAAGGAAGGACTAAGCAATTTATTTTAAGATTATTAGCAATTGTCTAACTAACAAAAATTTTAGGTAAGAAACCTATAATCTACCTTATAAAGATAAAGGGTAATTTGTAAATGAGTCCCTTTTTAAAAACATCTAATTAAGCAATGTTCTGCAGAAACACATTCCATGACTTCCAACCACAATTCTTGGTAATGGAGTGACAGAACTGATTTTAGAGAGCCAGAGGAGCAAAACACAAATGGATATTATTATGAAATAACAAAGCAATTGAATAACATAATTAAGATCTTTAGATGAGATAATGGTATTACATTAATCTTAATTTCCTTGTTTTAACATTTGTTTTGTGGTTAATTCCTTACTTCAGGAAATAAACTGAAATATTTAGGGGTAAAAGGGCATCATATACATTAGATACTCTTATATTAATATTTTTTGAATATATATAAACCTATGTGTGTAAAAAAAAGATACAAAGCAAATGTAGTAAAACACTGGCATTTGGGGAATTTAAGTGAAGGCTATGAAGGGATTCTTTGTACTATTTTGAAACTTCTACGTACTGAAAATAATTAAACACTAAAGTTAAACACTCAAAAAATAAAAGAATTATATTATTTAAAGGTCTACAAAGCAACCACATAATACATGTAACGCAAAAATCTGTATTATAAGTATCCATTAAGAACAGAATAAAATAAACTTCCCTCTCTTGGAGGCCAGCATAAACTGGAATTCCATATCAGAAGTGATCAAATACACCTCTCCTAACTTAAACATATACTTTCAGGTACAGTCTCTATTCCATTACCTCTGATACCTAAAATGACTTGAGTCTTAATATACAGTTATATCTTAGAGAACAAAGGATTAAATTTAGATACAGTAGAAAATACTATGAGAATGATTTTTCAAAAAAAAAGAAAAAGAAAAAGAAAAGAATGATTTTTCCTCAATCTTTTAAGGAACACTCATTTTAAAAAAAGAAAAAAAAAAAAGGAACACTCATTATCACTAAGTGAGAATCTGGCCAGCCTTCTTGCCTTAAATTTATCTAATTCTGGATGAAATGAAATTAATTAGTAAGCATTATAAGGTGAAGAAGGTTAATAATCTGTTAGCCTCTCTGCCCATTCAATGAAATATCAACATTAGATATCTTTTGGACACTGGGAAAAACTCACTGTCTATTCTTTTAAAAGTATACAGAAAATTAAAATATGTCAATAAAGCAAAGCTAGTTTTGTATCAGAAAGTAATATCACTAGTAATTAACAAAATATACATTTTATCAAATATTACAAAGTTGAAGACACAACTCAGAAAAAAGAAAACATATTCTTACCCAATAGGGAAATCAACATCATCACCGTGAGCTGTCATGTGATAAAGTCCAAATTTAGCCAATTTAACATGTCCCTACAATAACAATAATAAAAATCACTATTAAACATTTTGCTATTAGTAGCAGGAAAAAGTATTATTATACATTCCATAAGTAAGGAAATCACCAGTCAGGTACATTAAGAAAAAAATTAATTTACCATAATTTTACTATAATTTTATTAAAAACTATTTGCCAATATTTGAAATCTGCTTTATACTCGTTACAAATATATGTATATGCATACATATATGTATGTGTATCTACACATATTACTTATAGATCTCAAAACAACAAATAACACTTAAAATTTTTTGTTTATATTTTTCCAGGTATTTTGACAAAACAAAAAAAGCAGAAATGTTCCCATTTGTCTTGAATCCCTGCTTAGAACATTTTTTGGTAATTTTCACAAAAGAATTTTTTTCAAGAACTTGCAAGTCCATTCATAGTTATAATTTAACTGACATGAGAGTTCTTAACTTAAAAAGATGAGCTCACAAATCAAGATATTAGTGAATATGCTAGATTTCTAAGTATTTTTATATTGTTTGAGAAAAACATAATTATCACAAAAGTGAGATTCTTAATAAAAAGCAAATATAAATTTTTAGAAGTCTCTTAAGTTTTCCTCCTTTTAGATGTTTAAAACTTTAAAAAAGCAGATTTTAAGATGTTTCCTTTTTCTCAAGAACTTTACTTCTCAGCACTACAAAATGATTATTTATTTAAACAACACAGATTGGTTAGATACTTCACTGCCATAAAAATGATATTAATGAGAACCATTTTAGCTTCTATGAATACCCATTTTTAATATCATAGGGTATTTGTAGTAAAAGTCTGGGAGAGAACAGAAGAATAGAATAATCCCACAAAAAATAATTTCCCAGAAAAAGTACCTCAAAACTATTTTAAATGTTTATGAATTATACTACCCATAATTCTCTTGACCTACTTCTTATTAATCCTCCACAAGATTTCCAAGTAGAGAAGTAGCATTCCAAAGGAAAAGAAGCTAGGTATGAACAGCTGGTAAAAAAAAAAAAAAAAAAAAAAAAAAAGAAGATAAATGGAGAATGAAATTTTAAAAAATAGGGAAAAAAAGAAAAATAAAGAGAAAATAGAATACAGCTGTGTTATGAGAAAAATACTCTATGTAAATAGAGAAGCTTTCTTAAAATGAAAACAAATTCAGAGGAGGAATGGACTAAGAAGCTACCATGCTTATTTTTCAAAAAGCAAATGAAAGGAAAAACCAAATATGAAGTAGGAAAATGAATCTTGGGAAAAAGAAGAGTAATGCATGTGAAAAACATATGGCTTTATATAATTTAAAGATAGTTTTTTTTTTCTAACCACCACAAATATATCACTTTCATAGAGCTATTTCACTATAAATATTATTAAAACATATTTGTATTCTATAGTCCTTCTTATTGAGTGGGTCTGATTTCAGTAGCTTCCAACCACAAATAACAAATATTTAATGTATTATCTGACAATTACCTTTCGGTCCAAAAGAATATTATGAGGAGACAGGGCCCGATGTACTATACCATGCTTGTTCATATACTGCAAACCCTGAAGTACCTCAAATGCTATGCACAAAACCTTTGAATAGCTACAAAAAAAAAAAAAAAAAAAAAAGTCACAGAACAATAGATCAGTTACAAAGCAGATACAGAACCTGTTTTAAAGAATGAAATGAGGTTATAAAAATTCAGTTACATTTTTATTATTCCTCTTACAGTTCAGAGAAAATACAATCTATATATTCTATGAAATATCTATTATATACATATTTTGGATTTTCTGATTACAACAGAATTGATCTGGTAAAGATTCTACAGTTTCCTAAGGCTAATCTAATAGCAGTATTTGTTTTTCCAGGGAGGGAGTTGAATTTTGGTGGTGTGTGATTAACCTTCCGCAGGTTTGACTTTGTCAAATTATCAGAAAAGTTTCAGATGTATGGCAGAACTAACTCAAGGGAAACCACCTTTCTTGCTCAAGACAAAATACCTAAGTCCCTGAAAAATAGCTAAAATATATTTTATGATATATATACATGAGTTTACTTTCCATATCAATCCACAACCTCCAGCAATTTAATGATTTACAAACATTTTTCTTTAATTCTTTCTAAGCCATCTTCCACCATGATGCTCAGTTTTTCTTTCTCTCCATTTTTTTTTTTTAATCAAGCACCATTCATGTGGGAAGTCAGGAATGAAATACAGAAAAATAGGAAAGACTAACCTAAGCCCAAACTAGCGATATTAATATTTTAGTATAGATTTCTTTTCTACCCATTTTTTTCCATTTTAAATTAGACTTTCAAAAATTAAATTAATATCTGCAATCACTAACAGTAATTTTAAAAAAAAGGTTTAAGTAAGCCAACAGCAGAGATAAAATGGAGTTATTAAAAAAAAAGTCAACTCCAAAGCTGGCAGAATAAAAGGGGAAAAAAAAAGAACATAGAACAAATGGAACAACTAGAAAATAACAGATTTTAATTAGGATGTATCAATCATTATAGTAAATATAAATGTAAACATCTAAACTCACTCATTTAAAAGCTAAGAATTATCAGACTGGAATAGAAATTAAGACTCAATTATATTCAGGTTATAAGCTACCAACATTAAATAAAAGATATAAATTAAAAGTAAAAGTATGGAATAACAGGTCACTGATTTTCATGGGCTTGCTTGGAGGGACAGGCTGACTTCAAAGGAGTATGTGGAACTGTTATCTTGATTTTGATGATGAGTCTGTCAAGCTTACTGACCTGTGCGCTAAAAAGGTTATATTTTAAAATATGTAAAGTACAGCTCAATAAACATGATGTTAAAAAAAGTAAGCTGAATAAAATTTTCAAAAAAAAAACCTTGCAATATGACTCCCTCCTCTAAATTAAAACCATAAGAAAGAACAAGACATGAAAAGCTAAAATCCCTCTCCCTTCATCCTAGTCTGACTTTCCAGAGGTATCCACCCTTAGCAGTTTCTGTTTTCAATTCTTCTGGTGGTTAGACTTTTAGTTAATATAATTAAGGCTTTGCTATGCAAGATGATATAATTAACATACTTTTACAACTTTCCCACTTTATTTTCTCAACTTCTGATTTTCATTAGTCATATTATTTTTACATTATCAAATTTTATAAGTGAAATAGAAGAAATCTACATTCCTTTCTTGAAAGCTAAACACACAAGTAAATATATAATATGACATAGTGACAAAGTGCTAAGGATAAAAAATAGGGAAGAGAGAATGTGAGGAAGCAGGTTGCTAATACATATAGAGTGTGATCAAGGAAGGTCTCACTAAAGTGACATTTGTTAGAAATCTAAAAGAAGTGAAAAAGATATGCAGCTCTTTGAGAAATAAGTGATTCTGGCAGAGGGAACAGTAAGCAAGTCCTGAACTGGGAGACTGCACAGCAGTTCAAAAAGTGTAATAAAGACATTGTGCATGCAGGAGAATCAGCCAACAGTGTTAAAAGATGAGATTAGAGACACAGCAAGAAGCCAGATTATGTTAGGCCATTTAGGCCATTTTAAAGACTTCGGCTTTTACTCTGGGACAGATGAAAAGTGACCGTCACATTTCCATACCATCATTAGTAAATATTCACTGTGAACTAAGAAAAATATATATACCTAATCCTAACCCCTAGTTCTCAAGAGAAAATGTCTCAGTCATCAGGATTTAATAGATACTATAGTTTTATAATTATAACTATTCATGAAGATTGCCATCAGCTACCATTTTTTATACCTCCTATTAGTCATTTTGTATTTATACTTTTATTTAGCTAGAATACATCTATGAGAAAATTCTTCATAAATGTGGGATGAGTAGGACATTTTAAAGCATGACAGGTCTTAAAATGTTTTATCCTTATCTTTAAACTTGGAAAAAGATTTCTCCATTATCTTCGAGTGTTCTTTATTCATGGTAAGAAGTTCAATATCATTGAACTTGTTATTCCTCTGGAAGCATGCGATTCTTTTACACTTACAAAATTTTAGTCGAGTATGTCTAGAGTGTGGGCATTTGTGCATGTATGTTAGTAAGCAATAATCTTCTTTTAATCTGAAGACTCACATGTTCCATTAGCAGAAGAAAAAGAAGCTGACTTGTTAAGTCTTTGGCTGTTTTCTCCCTCTACTATATCTTTTAGTTAGAACTCTTAGTGGGCAAGTAAAAATTAGATCCATTCTCCAGATGAATGTTCTGTTTTATTTCTCATGAGGATGGCCTTTAGTCATATCTCTTCTATTATTTAATTTCCAGATTCTTTGTTCTGTTTCCTAGTTGTTCCTTTTCAATAGATCCTTTACTCTGGTATGGGTATATTATTCTTTCGAATTTCTGATGATAGTTACCAGAATTCTGCTAATTCAGGGGGGAAAAATGTTATCTTCATTTCCTTTGGGATACGTTTTTTTTGTTTTTTTTTTTTTTGTTTTTGCTTTTTCCCTTGGCTCTCTTTCTCTCAGACTATTTTTTCCCTCAAATATCTGATAATACCTGGTTGTCAGCCATATTTAAGATAAATTGATATTCTTCATGAAATATGTAAAAAAGAAACAATAAAAGTTACTATTTAAAGAATACTTATTTAAACTACTTCTCTTTTATTAAAGGGCCACAATAGTCACTCTAGAGCAAATAGGGAATGTGTGAAACAAAAACAATTTTAAATTAATGGAGTTTTCATAAACATCTTCAAAAAAGAAACCAATCATGTAAAGGAAGATTCTAAACTTTAAAACAACTACAGTAACACTGATAAATATACGCATATGAAAGAATGCAAATGTCTCTCCTTTTACAAACAAAGAAAAACTTTCCTTGAGATTGAGTAACAAAACATAAGAACCTAGTTTTCTAAGTTCTTCTGGCTCTTTGAGTCAAGTTTACAGTAGTAATCTCTTTTGTCCTTGTTCTTTTCTTTTTCTGACACACAGACACAATTCACAAAATCTTAAAAGTTGATGTCATTTTCAGCTGTGACACTAGAGGACCTCAGTCGCACACTGCTTTAAAATAAATGTCTTCCTTTGGAAATGAAAACCAAACCTTTAAAGCAATTTTTCCATTAAACCAGTTCTGAAACAGCTGAACACAGAAGACTGCATGTTCTATTTTGTCTACTTGCTTTCCCTGATTGTAAGATATAATTGGAAAATACTTCCATGTCAAAAAGCACAGTCATACTTTTTTTGTTCTTTTTAATTTGAGAGGTAGAGCATGGGGGAGGGAGGAGGTGCAGAGAGAGGAGGAGAAGCAGACTCTCTACTGAGTAGGGAGCCCAATGTAGGGCTCAATCCTGGACTCCAAGATCATGATCTGAGCTAAAGGCAGATACTTATCTGACTGAGCCACCCAGGTGCCCCCACATTCATGTTATTATCAAGTTGATGAGCATATATGCTGAAATAATTTTTAAAAATTCAAATATAAAGCTGAAGCTCATGCCAAACCTTTTCTTAGCTATTACTTGAGACTATTACATGAATTATAGCGATTCGACTCAGTAGTAATCAGTATAAATCAGAGTAAATCAGATTTGCTTATCTGCCCTTTTGTACTCTTAGGATTTAATTTAAAAAAAAAGATTTTATTTTTATTTATTTGACAGATAGATAGAGCCAGAGACTACAAGCAGGGGGAATAGCAGAGGGAGAGGGAAAAGTAGGTTCCCTGCGGAGCACAGAACTCAATGTCGGGCTCCATCCCAGGACCCAGAGATCATGATCTGTGCCAAAGGTAGATGCTTAACCGACTGGTTCACTCAGGTGCCCCACTTAGGATTTAATTTTAAAATTTATTTTAAAATATAAGGTATAAGAAGAAAAAAGTGCTATTCTATAATGAGAAGAAATCAGTATTTGTGAAATTCTGTATACCTTTTGCTTTTAAAACTGTATTCTTTAATACTGCTAATAGTTTAGATCACAGAATCTTTTAAAAAATTATTTTGAAGTAGCTAAAGTAATTATAACATAATAGCAAGGTAAAAAAAAAAAAAATCACATGTCCAGTAATAGCATGTCACAGTTAACTGAAAACAGACTCCAGAAGGAGAGTTAGGATTAAGAAAGTAGGATTCACACAATTAAAAAATATATATATATTGCCAGGGAATAATAGGATTTCATCCTACACAATTCCCAAGTTAGACTCTTGTTAATAAAGAAATCCATCACTAATCTAGAAAATGTAAATGAAAATTCAAGTCAGAAAATACTCTCTTCCTTTTGAAATTTTCAGTTACTACTGTTACTACTAGAGACTGGGAGGGGAGCATTTACTTTGTTACCACTGTCCTTAACACTCTGAAAAGTTTAATGAGCAAAATAATCTTTGGTGATTATAAATACATAGATATGGCCAAAAGGTAGCCTTCAAAATAATATGACTAATAATTTTTAATAAAGACATTTCAAAATACTTTCCTTTATATTTAAACACATCAATTAAGTGGCTATTAGCTGGTATTGTGTTTTTAAACCACTATGTTTTTAGGTTCCATGGATATCAAGAGAAAGAATTAATCTTCACAGTCAAAAAACCTACAGTATAGTTGGAAAGACAGATTTATAAACTGGTAATTTTAATACAATTGAATTCAATAGAATTTCAATATAATTCAATACTTAAGTTAGCAGAGAAGAATTAATCATCCATTTCTTCTGTGTTACAAGAAAAAGAAAACATAAACACCTATTTCTTACACTGGTGAATCCAAAACAGGTCTACAAAAATAAATCTTGGGAAAGTATAATTAAAAACAAAACAAAACAAAAAACACTACTAACCATGAGCAAGAACAATTGACAATAATATTAAGGCATGAGTTAACCTGGCTGTATATGAATTTTGTTTTTTTGTTTCTTTTATTTATGATAGTCACACAGAGAGAAAGAGAGAGGCAGAGACACAGGCAGAGGGAGAAGCAGGCTCCATGCCGGGAGCCCGACGTGGGACTCGATCCCGGGTCTCCAGGATCGCGCCCTGGGCCAAAGGCAGGCACCAAACCGCTGCGCCACCCAGGGATCCCTGTATCTGAATTTTGAACACAGCTTAATGATTTTCAAATCTAGTAGGTTAGTAAAATACCAAGTATATTTTGTTCCTCCCATTACAGATGTATTTCAAAGGAGATTTACACTGTGCTTCTGTTTCAATCATCCCTAAATAAACTATAGTTGTTTAGCTTAGTTGGTTAAAACGTATTGAGGCCAAGATCATGGGTTTAATATCTATAAGGATTGGTTTGCTTCACATGTTCATAGCCATAGATTTTCATCCTAACTACAGTCAGTATCGCCAAATTCAGATACTTGTCACAATGAGACAGTGCCCAACCTATTTACTTAAATATCCTGATATTCAATGATAATTTCCTATACTTCTCTGAAGACCTGCTCTTTAATCTCAGTAAGCCCTTGAGATCCCTATTCTCTAAGCCTCCCCTGTTATCTCAACCAGACCCCTTTTGACATCCTTCTTTAGTTTAGATCTATTCTGTCATTTCAACCTTTTATTTTTTTTTTCCAGAATTCTTAATGGATTCTCATCTGATGGCCTTACCTCTGGGAGAATTGTACTCCTCTCTATATTCTGACAGTATAGTTGCTGAGCTTATTAATTCCATAGTAATAATTTCCATATAGGTTTGTCTCTCTCAGTGTACCTTGAGGCAGGTACTAACTTATTCATCTTGCAATCCCTATCACAGTGACTGTAAGGTAGGGGTTCAATAAACATGTATCAAATAATAGGTGTTCAATATATGTACACAATGACATCCTATGATGGTGCAAGAGGGTGCAGAAAACAAGATTAAATTCTTCACCATTAATGAAATAACAGCTCAAAATGTATATTATGCTTCCAATGGATCAACACTGTCAACCTCATTTATAGAAGGTTCATTTCTTGTAAGCTGACTTAGAGGTTTTTTTGAAAGAAGGAAAATTCTGCCATTTGCAATAATATGGATAAATCTGGAGGACATTAGGTTAAGTGAAATAAGCTGGACACAGAAGGACAAATACTGCCTGATTCCACTAACATAAGGTCTAAAAAATAGTAAATTTATAGAAGCAGAGAACAATGGTTACAAGGGACTCGGGAGAGAAGAAAATGGGAGAATAGGGAGAGAGGAAAATTAATTGATTTAAAGTTTCAGTTGTGCAATATGAGTAAGTTCTGGAGATCTTCTGTACAACATAGTGTCAGTAGTTAACAATACTGTATTGTCCACGTAAAATTTTGTTAGGAGGGTAGATATCATTGTTAAGAGTGTACATAAGTGCTTTTATTACGCACAAAACTAAAAAAGACACAAGGAAATTGTTAGAGGTGATGGATATGTCTATTACCTTGATTGTAGTGATGGTTTCACAGGTGTATTCATATATCCAAACTCAAATGCATACATTAAATATTTATAGTTTCCTTCTATATCAACTATACTTCAATAAAGGTGTTAAAACATTAATAAGGACAAATTCCTATCAGCCTCAAACCATCAGTTCTTTTTGGTATTTGCAATGTTTCCAAGAAGAGATGTTATTCAGATTGCAAGAAATAGAGGCCAAGAAAGAGAAGAGAGGTCAGGGTTGCTGAGATAGATTTGGAAGTCATTCACAATAGGTGGTAACTAAAACCACACATGCTATTTCCTCTGATCCATAATCCACGATATTTCTAAGGGCCACTCCACAAGCCAAAATACCCATACTGTCAGCAAACCAAGAGAGGAAACACACTTCTGGATTCTATGAGTTCAAGATGTTCTTTCACCTTATAAAACCTGATCACTCCCACAGAAATTTTCCTTTTGGTCTAAAACTTTCCTAACTTGGTATCAGCCCGAAGTAAAATATTAAAGGAGAGTAAACACAGATGAAAATTAGTTAGCTACTGTGTGATTTAAAAAATGGAGAAGAAAAATGAAATACTAATGACTAATGTTCAAATAATAATACAACTGTATAACCCTGTGTTATCTTCAACCTAAACTCTCCTTCTGTAACTTCAAGACATAAGAACTCAAGAAGTATATAATTTTTAATGGCTCACTGATCTATAAGTGAAATTTGGAGAGGGGGTATTTTCAGTGGTGAGCTAATGTGTTTGAGGCTCTTATAATTTGCCACTTATCACTTAACATTTAGTATAATGTTAAAATTTAATAAATTTAAAATTTAATAATTTTAACAATGTTAAAATTACCACAGTATTTAACAGAGTAATCTTTTTTTTCTAAAAAAGAAAGAAAGTTTTTAGAGTTGAAAAAGGAAGTAATTTATTTCACTACTGGGTACACATGTTACCCAGTCATGCTAAATTTAATAGTTCATGTGTTCAGAGTCAGATTTTTGAAATGGAAGTTGCATTGATTAACTACTTACCTAAAGATTATTTTGTAATAGGTCTAAAAAAAAAAATCAGTCCTCTGTCCCTGTATTGTGCTATTGGGCATATTTTACAATTTGGTTCTCATTAAAAAAAAAAAAAAAAGATATTGAAAGCCATAAATCTGGAATGTGACTAATTCTCAATGGGATACAATAAACTGGGGGATTAATTTTTCAACCTGAATACTAGATAACTTTCCTTTCTCATTACAAACTTAATTTGATAAGATCAAAAAACATATGGAAAGTATAGGCTAGTGGCTTGAGGTTCAGACATAAAGCCAGGAGACTCTCACTAATTTGCTTTGCTTGGAGAATGTTCCAATTTCATCCCGCCTCAGTCTGCTAATGTATAAAGTGGAAATATAACACCAAAAAGGGGCTGAATGAAGATCAATGAGCTATTGGTCCGGCACAGAATCCTGGCCAATTGTAAAAGTAGAACAAAATAAACAAAAAGCCCAAGTCCCTCTCAAAAAAACAACAAGGTTTCTATAATAAATTATAAAATAACATTTTGTTATTCTATCTATCTATCTATCTATCTATCTATCATTTATCATCTATCATCTTCCATAAATTAACAAAGATTTTAATCTGGGCTAATCCAACTATTTGCATGAGTAAGATCAGCAAAAATGGTTTCCTAATTTATCTTTGAGAAAAAAAGATTGACATTTCATAAGAAGGATTGGAGGGTCTCAGGGTGAGCTGGTTATTTCTGCAACATGAATTTTTCTTCTTCCAAGCAGACCTTCTATCCTGGGACAGACACTCCAAAAACATTTCTTTCACCATAGTTACTGATATTGGCTGTACAAACACACTGGGCAATAAATCTCACTTCCCATGCCCTGGCAGCATTTGGGACTACATAAAATTGTAACTTTTCTCTAAGACAGAACCTATGGTGGCTCATGTTTGTTTCAACCTATGCCCTTGCTCATTCTACATTTTTTTTTATTAAGCTTAAATTTATTTACATATTACTATGTGAAAAAGAATGAATAAATTTCTATTATTGCTCAGAATTTTGATTTGAGACCAACATTTTCCTTTTAGGGAATCTGCCACCCTACCCCTAACTCATCACTACAAACAAGTGAACTGGAGAGGGCCTACATTTTAGGCATGTGTTTTACTTCAGTGTCTGCAAGATAGCATAGTGCAAAGAATAGTTTGTCAAACTATAATATTCAGTTCAATGATGTGTTGGTCTATCTTAAGAAAATTGTAAGAGATTTGGTTGATGAAAATTTCCTATTCAGTTTCTATTCTATTTATCAGAATTGGGTGATGCAGTGATGATATTTTGACCAAAGAATCCAAAAAATTCAAATTTTATTCTTAACTATGTCTATCAACCTTGCAAAGTTCCTATGATATAGCAATTGTCTGATATAGGAAATTTGCAAGGTTCCTATATCATAACTTTATCTTGCCTTATTCAGCCATCAAGGAGGCAGAATAAGGCAAGATAATATTAATAGTTGGGCCTTTGTCTCCAAAACTAATGTAGAATTCTAGAGAGCTTTGCTTACCTACATAGTTCCTTTTTTCCAAGACTGATCCACCTGAATGAGTCGGTTCTATTTCTCCTAAACTTCAACTAGAGTCATAGATTTCTATGATACAAGGAAAATTAGATTAATTCCAGGAAGCTATAGGAAAGAGAGTAGTATGTATATATAGACAGATACCCAGAGTATACCATAATAATACCAGAACACTGTTAAAAAAGTAAAGGACAATTATATTTTACTAAGTCATGGAAAAGCATTATATTAATGAATAATAATATCAGTTGATGTAGTCTAAATAGGGCCCCACTCCCACTCTCTTTGCCCCAATATGTCCACATCCTAATCCCCAGAACCTATGGATGTTACCTAATTTGGAAAAAGGGTCTTTGCATATGATCATCATGGATTATCAAGATGGGCACAAAATCCAATGTCAAGTGTTCTTATAAGAGAGACACAAAAGAGGAGCTATAAAGACAGAGATTGGAGTAATGTGGTCACAAGCCACAGAAGCTGGAGAATGCTGATAGCCACCCAGAAGTTGGAAAAGGCAAGGAAGGATTCTTTCTTTCCAAGAGCCTCTGAAGAGAGTGGGCCCTGTCAATACCCTAATTTCTGACTTCTGGTCTCTAGAACTAGGAAAGAATAAATTTCCGGTGTTTTAAGCCACTCAATTTGTGATAATTTGTTGCAGCAGTCATAGGAAACTAGTATACTTGTTTATAAAGATGCACATGACATCAAGGTGACTTGTTTTTCCCCAACATAATCTGAGTATAAGTATTCTCCTTTTCTTTAAATGATCTTTATTTAGATTAAATTACATGCAATAAAAAAACACTTATTTAAATATACTGTTAGAAGAGTTCTGACAAATGTATATATGACTGCAAACACTGCCACAGTCAAGAAATCGAGCACTTCCATCATTTTGAAAGGATTCTCTTGTTCCTCTTCCTGGACAGTCTCCATATCCCACTCCTGGCTCAAAGCAACCACTGGTCTGTTTTCTATTACTCTAGATTAAGTTTGCCTTTTCAAGAGTTTCAAATAAATGGAACACCACAGCATTATTTGTGTCTAGCTTTTTTTCCTACTTCACATAATATTCTTAAGATTCATCCATGTTGGGATCCCTGGGTGGCGCAGCGGTTTAGTGCCTGACTTTCGCCCAGGGCGCGATCCTGGAGACCCGGGATCGAATCCCACGTCAGGCTCCCAGTGCATGGAGCCTGCTTCTCCCTCTGCCTATGTCTCTGCCTCTCTCTCTCTCTCTCTGTGTGACTATCATAAATAAATGAAAAAAAAAAGATTCATCCATGTTGTTGCCTGTGCTACCAGTCCTTTATTCTTTTTTATTGCTGAGTAATATTTTACTAACTTGCTTATCCATTCATCTGTTGAAGGACATATTCTCCTTCAGACTTTTAATAGCTAAGAACAATATAGTATTTTGCCAGGAAAGTGGTGGACATATTTACAATGAAACTTCACAAGAAAATAAACAACAATACAGAGTCCCAGATTTTGAGGAGTGTCATATTCTTAAAACGTCATTATGGGAGAACAATTGAAAATTTGTGGCATAAACTAATAAGGATTCACATTAAAATATGCAAATTGGGATCGGTATGGTTTTTTTTTTTTTTTTTGGTCTAAGATGTATGTGGCAGATATGGGAACATCCAGTCATTATCATGATGATTCTGAAGCACTTGTCTGCATTTGGACATTGATGTAAATGCTGTAAAAAACAAACAGACATGAATGTTTTTTTAATGTCCTATCACCTAAGACAGATGACACCAACAATTGACAAAATGTCTAGCTAGTGAATAAACTAACATGTGAACAGAGAAAGTAAAGTACAGTTAGCATATTCACAGATACAGAATGCATTGACCTGAACCAGACTGCTTGCAGAAGAGAGCTATGATTTTCATTGACTTAGATGATTAAAAGAGAGAAAACTGCATTTCTCTTTTCTAGGTAATCCAGGAGGAATTTGTAAGTAGGATACCAGTCATTCTTCACATGACCACTTCGTTTTCATTTTAAGTCACTGTCTGAAATAGCAACCTATATTTACAACCCATCATCTTAAACAAGAGCACCCCACTTCAACCTTCCAAAACTGTTTCATAAAGAAAAATAGAAGAAGCAATCTCATTGCTTTCTAATGGATGCTTTTACTACTTAACTCTTCAAGTTCATCTCCTTCACCTCTCGTCCCATGGACCCTATGCATCTGCTTTATTCATTTGCCTGCATCTCAATGCTTTTTTTGCATATGCTGTTTACTCTGCCTTTCTATCTGGTCCACTTGGATGACACCTATACATTCTTTAAAATTCAACACAAGCATTATTTTCTTATAAAACTTTTCTGGATTCTCCTGGCTGTGAGGTATTCTGTCTCCAAGATAACTTGCATATTCTTCTGGCACATATTTATCAAAAAATGCTAAATTATAATTGTTTATTATGATTCTGTCTCCTCATTAGCTAGCAATTTCTCTAAAGATGGGAGTCTATATTTTCATCTTTCGTCCCACTAGCACCTAGTCCAATGTCTGAGATACATATGTATTTAATGAAGGAGTATGGAATGGTTATTGCATAGGTTAATCCTAATTTAAATCATAATAGGTCATCATAGAAAGGCTATACCTAGTCCACAGGGAATGCTAATTGATAATATTCAAAAATCATTTAGTATATTATAGTACTTACAATAATAACACTATTGCCACAACAGCCACTAATAGGAAACTTAGATAACTCATACTGTATCAATGTTGTTACAAATAATTCACATGAATTATTTCACTATCCTAGAAGGTATATTGAAGCACAGAGGGGTTAAGTAAATTAGCCAAGTGAGTAAATGGTAGAGTTGAGATTCAAACCCAGCAGGTTGGTGTTAGAGTCTGTCCTATGTTATATCGCCTCTCAGTGTTTAACAGTATAGAAAGTGAAGTCAAAAGAGAGGTTTTGAGCTCCAGCTATAACATTGTGATAGGCATGGTAAAAGTAATTGCTCTAAGCATCAGTTACCATACCTTATTGTTATGACCATTTTGCCATCATTAGGGGAGGATATGGATAACTTATTACAGGCATGTCTCATTTTATTGTGCTGTGCTTTATTGCACTTCAGATATTACGTTTTATCTAAGCTGAAGTTTTGTGGCAACATTGTGTTAAGCAAGTCTATTGGTGGTGTCATTTTTTTCAACAGCACTTGCTCACTCCATTTTTCTGTGTCATATTTTGGTAATGCTCTCAATTTTCCCAACTCCTTCATTATTATTATATTTGCTATGGTGACCTATGATCAATGATCTTTGATGTTACTCTTGCCATTGTTTGGGTGCCACAAACTGTACTCATATAAGATGATAAAAACAATTGGTAAGTAGTATGTGTGTTCTGACTGCTTCACTGATAGGCCATTCCCTGTCTCTCTCCATCTTCTTGGGCCTCCCTGTGCCCTGAGATGCAATATTGAAATTAGGACCTTACAGTTGCCTCTAAGTGTTCAAGTAAATGAAAGAAGCAAATATCTCTCACTTTAAATCAAAAGCTAGAAGTATCAAGCCTAGTGAAGATGGCATGTTGAAAGTCAAGATAGGCCAAAAGCTAGAGATCTAGCACCAAACAGTTAAACAAGCTGTAAATGCAGATGAAAAGTTCTTGAAGGAAATTGAAAGGACTACTCCAGTCAATACACGGATGAGAAGATTGTTTTGCTTTATTGCTGATACGGAGAAAGTTTCAGTGGTCTGGATAGAAGATCAAACTAGCTACCACTTTCCTTTATGCCAAAGCTTACCATAAAGCAAGGCTCCTCACTGTTCAATTCTGGGAAGGCTGGGAGATGTAAGGAAGCTGCAGAAGAAATGTTGGAAGCTAGCAGAAGCCCAAGAGGTTTAAGGAAAGAAGCCAACTCCTAACATAAAAGAGAAAGGTGAGGATGCAAATGCTGATGTAGAAGCTGCAGCAAGTTTTCCAGGAGATCTAGCAAGATAATTAATAAACATGTCTACATTAAATAATTTTCATTGTAGATGTAATGGCCTTATATTGTAAGAAGATACCACCTAGGACTTTCATAGCTAGAGAGGAAAAGTCAATGCCTGGCTTCAAAGCTCTAAAGGATAGGCTGACTCTTGTTAGGGGCTAATGTAGGTGTTCAATTTGAGTTGAAGCCAATGTTCATTTACCATCCTGAAAATCCTAGGATCCAAGAATTGTGCTAATTCTACTCTGCCTGAGCTCTATAAATGGAACAACAAAGCTTGGATGACAGCACATCTATTTACAACACGATTTACTGAATATTTTAAGCCCACTGTTGAGATTTACTACACAGAAAAGGATTCTTTTCAAAATATTACTGTTCATTGACAATGAACTTAGTCGCCAAAGAGCTCTGAAGGAGATGGACAATGAAATTCATGTTATTTTCATGCCTGCTAACACAACTTCCATTCTTTAGCCCATGGATCAAGGAGTAATTTCAACTTCAAGTCCTATTACTTAAGAAATACATTTTGTAAGGCTATAGCTGCCATAGACAGTGATTCCTCTCGTGGATCTGGACAAAGCAAATCGATAATCTTCCAGAATGGATTCACCTCTCTAAATGCCCTTAAGAACATCCCATGCCCCTTCACGGGAAGGGCATGTCAAAATACCAACATGATAAGACATTTGCAAATACCTTCTTCCATTCTGTTGGTTGTCTTTTGGTTTTGTCGACTGTTTCCCTTGCTGTGTAAAAGTTTTTTTTAGCTTCATGAAGTACTAATAGTTCATTTTTCCTTTGTTTCCCTTGCCTTTGGAGACATATCAAGCAAGAAGTTGCTGTGGCTGAGGTCACATAGGTTCTCCTGTGACCTGTGTTCTCCTCTAGCATTTTGATGGATTTCTGTCTCACACTTAGGTCTTTCATCCATTTTGAGTCTATTTTTGTTTATGGTGTAAGGAAATGGCTGTTTCATTCTTTGGCATGTAGCTGTCCAATCTGTCCAGCACCATTTTTTGAAGAGACTGTCCTTCTCCCATTGGATATTTTTTCCTATTTTGGTAAGATTAGTTGATCATAGAGTTGAGGGTCCACTTCTGGGTTCTCTATTCTGTTTCATTGATCTATTTGTCTGTTTTTGTGGCAGTACCATACTGTCTTGATGACTACAGCTTTGTAATAGAGCTTAAAGTCTGGAATTGTGATAGCATCAGCTTTGGTTTTCCTTTTCAACATTCCTTTGACAGACACAGACACATAGACAGACAGGAGGATGGTGAGGATGTGGAGAAAGGAGAACCCTCTTACACTGTTTCATTGGGAATGAATGCAAGCTGGTGCAGCCACTCTGGAAAACACTATGGAGGGTCGTCAAAGAAGTTTAAATGGAGCTACTCTACAACCCAGCAATTACACTACTAGAATTTACCCTAAACATATAAATGTAGGGATGCCTGGGTGGCTCCATGGTTGAACATCTTTGTTTGGCTCAGGTCGTGATCCCAGGGTCCTGGGATTGAATTCTGTAACAGGCTCCCTGCAGGAGCCTGCTTCTCCCTCTGCCTATGTCTCTGCCTCTCTGTCTCTCGTGAATAAATAAAATCTTAAAAAAAAAAACTACACACACACACACAAAAAACTACACAAAAAAGCCCCCACATACAAATGTTTATAGCAACAACTTCCACAATAGCAAAACTATGGAAAGAGCTCAGCTATCCATCAACAGATGAATAGATAAAGAAGATGTTAAATATATATATATATATAATATATATAGTAATATATAGTAAATATATATAGTAAATATATATTATATACAAAATAATATATAATATAGATATGTATTTACAATAGAATATTACTCAGCCATCAAAAAGGAGAAATCTTGCTATTTGCAATGACATGGATGGAACGAGAGGGTATTATGCTAAGCAAATTAAGTCAATCAGAGAAAGACAGTTGTCATATTATTTCAATCATATGTGGAATTTAAGAAACAAAACAGAGGATCACAGGGGAAGAGAGGAAAAAATATCAGAGAGGGAGTCAAACCACAAGAAATTCTTAATCATAGGAAATAAATTGAGGTTTGCTGGAGGAGAAGGGTTAGGGGGATAGGGTAACTGAGTAATAGACATTAAAGAGGGCATGTGATGTAATGAGCACTGGGCATTATATAAGACTGATGAATCATTGACCTCTACCCTGAAATTAATAACACAGTATATGTTAATTGAATTTAAATTTAAATCAATCAGTCAATCAATCAACATGAGTCAGTTTGGAAGAAGTTGATGCCAGCCCTCCTGGATGACTTTGAGGGGTTCAAGATTTCAGTGAAAGAAGTAAATGCAGATGTGGAAATAGCAAGATAACTAGAATTAGAAGTGGAGCCTGAAGGCGTGAATTGCTGCAATCGCATGACGAAACTTAACTGGATGAGGAGTTGCTTCTTATGGAAGAGCAAAGAAATAATCTACTTCTGGTGAAGATTCTGTAAAGATTGTTAAAATGGTAACAAAGCATTTAGAATATTACATAACTAAGTTTATTACATAAACTTTATAAAAGCACTGGCAGAGCTAGAGAGAATTGAAAGAATTCCTACTGTGGGTAAAGTGCTACATGCACTGCATGCTACAGAGAAATCATTCATGAAACAAGGAGTCAATCAATGCAGCAAACGTCATTGTTGTCTTATTTAAAGAAATTGCCACAGCAACCCCAACCTTCAGCAACCATCACCCTCATCAGTCAGCAGCCATCAACATCAAGGCAAGACTCTCTCCACCAGCAAAAAAGATTATGACTTCTAAAAGTTCACATAATAGCATTTTTTAGCAATAGAGTATTTTTAAAGTAAGATTTGCACATTGTTTTTAGACATAATGCTATTGCACTCTTTATCGTATATGGTATAGTTGTAAACATAATGTATATGCACTGGAAACCAAAATATTATTTGACTTGCTGTACTGAGGTGGTCTGGAACCAAATCCACAATACCTCTGAGGTATGCCTGTAGTTGTATGACCAGGAGAAAATTACTTACTAGATGCCTTATAGGGTCATATGCTTCCTCACACAGAAAATGGAGGTAATAGTAATAAATTCCATCATAGAGCTCTTGTAAGAAAGAAATAAGATAATCATTGTAGAGTGCTTAGGACAATGTCTAGAATATAATTATGTTGTTATCATTATTATTTTTGTTTAGTCCTTCCTCTTTGAGGTCCTGAATATTTATAATAAAAATCATTTCTAAAGTAAACTTTGCATTTGTACAAATATTTGTAATAGGTGGCTGAGAAGGCTAAGATGACATAGGAATTCATAAACCCTATGTGTATTCTTTTGTAGTATATGCTGTTTTCATTTCTTCACTCCTAAAATCTTACAAGAGAACCCATTTTGCCAAAAGTATACAGCTGACCTTTGAACAACACAATTTGAATTATGCCTACCCACTTATACAAGGATTTTTTTCGATAAATATAATACAGTACTATTAGTGTATTTTCCTTACAATTTAATAACATTTTCTCCTAACTTACTTTATCATAAGACACAGTATATAATTCATATAACATACAAAATATGTGTTAATAAACTGTTTATGTTACTGATAAGGCTTCTACTCAACAGTAGGCTAATAGTAGTTAACTTTTTGGGGAGTCAAAAGTTATACATGGATTTTTGACTACACAAGGGGTCAGTGCTCCTAACTCCCGAGTTGTTTAGGGTCAACCATACTAAAAAGATTTTGGTTATAATGAAACCATTTTTGCTTGTTTCTTTGTATGCCAAAATAAAAGTGGGTTCTCTGATTTCTGGCTTGATAAAGATGTCAAGAAACAAAGCAATCCCTATAAAATCAGCAAGATAGGCTGATAATTAATTATAGGACTCTGAACTTGGCAATTTAAAGCAGCTTGTTGCCACAAAAGATATTGTGCTTTTGGAATAGCACCTATTAGAAAAGCAGATTCTGGAATACTATTGTTCAAAGAAAGGCCACAGGGATGCCTGGGTGGCTCAGTAGCAGTTGAGCATCTGCTTTCAATTCAGGTTATGATCCCGGGGTCCTGGGATCGAGTCCCACATTGACCTCCCTGTGGAGAGCCTGCTTCTCCCTCTGCCTGTGTCTCTGCCTCTCTCTGTATGTTTCTTGTGAAAAAAAATGAATAAATCTTTAAAAAAACAAAACAAAAAAGAAAGGCCACAGTGAGAAGAGGCCAATTGGAGTCATAATTCACTGTTTATGCTATAGTTGGTCTTGGCTTTTTACATTTGAAGACATTTGTTGTTCTGTAAACCTTAGATAACTCATTAACTAGGATGAATAACTCTAAGGCTATCTATGAAAAGCATGTAGACAGGTAACTAGAACACAGTATGTATTTAATAAATACAAGTGTCACAAGTGTCCCTTCCTTTTTTCTATCCCTTCTGTTCATGAATGATATTAGTAAATGTTTTAATTTAAAAGTGCTCCACTTAGGGGAGGTGGGTGGGTAGATGGGGTAACTGGGTGATGAACATTAAGGAAGGTACTTGTAATGAGCACTGGGTGCAACTGATGAATCACTAAATTCTACCTCTAAAGCTAATCATACACTCTATGTTAATTAAATTGAATTTTAAATAAAAAAAATTTTTTAAGTGCTCCATTTAAATAATTTCTTAAAGTTCCTAAAATTGCTACTAATGTCATTAACTTATTTAACTCCTTATATACTATTTTCTCAGTGTATACTGAATGTGTAGTACAGACTTCTGAAAATGTACAGCTCATTCAGATAGCTCCTAAAAAATTCTGCCAATTAATTATAAACACAGTTTTTCAAATGTAAATTTTAACAAGAGGAAAAGAAAAAGTTATAGGTATAAATACCACACCTACCAACCATAATCTTACTTTCAATTAAAATCAGTTTCTGTTAATAAATTTTTTGGTAGCATTTTTGATATGTCATCTGCTTTTCTAACACCAACAATGATCAAATGACCAAACCATATGACACAAATATTATCTCAGGGCTTTTAAACATTCCTGAAAAAGCCTTTAAGGAAATATTATCGTTAAGACAAAGAAAAAAATGGGCACTGAGTAATGTATAGAATTGCGGACTCAATATGTTGTATACTTGAAACTAATATGATGTATGTTAATTATACTTCAACTAAAAAAAAAGAAAAAGAAAAAGAGTTCTCTCCATCAGGGCAAACATCTGCTTTAAGAAGAAAAGACAAAGAATTAGGGATAGTCTTTCCCCTGTTAGCTTGAAAAGCTTTTAGGTGAACTAGATCTATGCCTCCTGATATTACAGAGAGAGGTCCTCTAACATACTGATGACAGGACCCTCCATCCAGAAATAGCTTCAAGAAAATTGGCCAATTATTGTTTGAAAAGAACTTCTAACTTTTAATTATGCCAAAACTGAAATAGTTTTGGAAGGCACAGTGACATCTAGACCAATAATTTTAAAAAACGCCTTTCGACCTGTTAACTCATTTAGGTATCTGGGGGATAGTTTTGATATTTTGACAAATTCACTGAGTAGACTTGCTCACATTTTAAAATTTTACGGGGGACACATTTGGCTTATTCTATGATAGAGAAAGACATTTAGCAGTTTCTACTTTCAATTTTGTTTTAAAACAAACAAAATTTCTCCCATGTTTTATTTTGCTGTCCAATGGTGCTCAACAAAAGCACTTGTTCAAGAAATTGATCAGATCTAAACTTGCTTTCTGAGAAAAGTTCTATGTTAGCAATTACGACTATAGCATACATCTATGCAAAGATAGGATCATCCTCCATTCAATCAAAATGATTATCTTTGATGAAAACATGAAATATTTTTTTAACTTTTTGAGGAAACTCTATACTGCACCATATACTGGCTGCACCAGTGTATATTCCCACCAACACTATAAGAGGGCTCCTCTTTGTCCATAACCTCACCAACAGCTGTTGTTTTGTTTCTTATGTTGTTGATTTTACCTATTCTGACAGATGTGGGGTGATATCTCATTGTAGTTTTGATTTGTATTTCCTTGATGATGAGTGATGTTGAGCATCTTTTCATGTGTCTGTTAGTCATTTGTATGTCTTCTTTGGAGAGATGTCTGTTCATGTCTTTTGCCCATTTCTTAACTGCATTATTTGTTTTTTGGATGTTGAGTTTAATAAGTTCTTTAAATTTGGAAACTATCCCTTTATCAGATATGTCATTTGCAAATATCTTGTCCCATTCTGTAAGTTGCCTTTTAATTTTGTTGATTGTTTCCTTTGCTGCGCAGAAACTTTTTATTATTTATTTATTTATTTGTTTATTTATTTATATTTTTTGGAAACTTTTTATTTTGATGAAGTTTCAGCAGTTTATATTTGCTTTTATTTCCTGTGCCTCAGGAGACATTTTTAGAAAGAAGCTGCTATGGCTGACTTCTAAGAGGTTACTACCTGTGTTCTCTAGGATTCTTATGGTTTCATGTCCCACATTTAGGCCTTTAATCCATTTCAAATTTATTTTTGTGTATGGTCTAGTTTCATTCTTTAGCAAGCTGCTCTTCAGTTTTCCCAAAACCATTTGTTGAAGACACTGTCTTTTTCCCATTACTCTTTCTTGCTTTGTCAAGGATTAATTAACCATATAATTGTGGTTTATTTCTGGGCTTTCTACTCTGATCCATTGATCTATGTGTCTATTTTTATATTAGTACCATACAGCTTTGATCACTACAGCTTTTTGATATAAGTACCCTATAATCCAGCAATTGTACTACTAGGTATTTATCCAAAGAATACAAAAATAGTCATTCAAGGGATACATGAACCCTAATGTTTATAGCAGCATTATCTATAATAGTCCAAACTATGGAAAGAGCCCAAGATACACACACACACACACACACACACTCACACACACACACAAATATTACTGAGCCATAAAAAAGAATGAAATCTTGCCATTTACATGATGTGGATGGAGCTAGACAGTATAAGTGAAGTTGGTCAGAGAAAGACAACTACCATATGATTTCACTCATATGTGTAATTTAAGAAACAAAACAAATGAGCAAAGAGGAAAGAGAGAGAGAGGCAAACCAGGGAACAAACTCTTAACTATAGAGAACAAACTAATGGTTACCAGAGGGGAGATGGGTGGGTGGATGGTGGAACAGGTGAGAGGATTAAGAAGTGTACTTGTTATGATGAGCACCAGGTGTTGTATGGAAATATTGAATCATTATATTGTATACCTGAAATTAATATTATACTGTGTATTAATTGGAATTTAAATAAAAACAAACAAAAACATTAAAGAAGTATTTATCTACAATAAATAACTTAAATAACTTCATATCAAAACAAACAACCCAATTAAAAAAAAGGGCAGAGGACTTGAATAGACATTTTTTCAAAGAAGACCTACAAATGGCCAAGAGACACATGAAATGGTATGCAAAATCACTCATCATCAGGGAAATGCAAATCAAAACCACAAAGAGATACTACTTCATACCTGTCAGATTGGCTATTTTTAAACAAAAAACAAAAAATAGCAAGTGGTGTCAAAGATATGGAGGAAAGGGAACCTTCATACAATACTGTTGGGAATGTAAATTAGTTTTACCACTGTGGAAAACAGTATGGAATTACTCAATTAATAGTAAAACTACCAATGATCCAGCAATTCCACTTGTGGTATTTATCTAAAGAAAATGAAAATATGTATTGAAAGAGATATATACACCCCTATGTTCACTGCAGCATTATTTACAATTGCCAAGATAGGAAGCAGCCTAAGTGTCCATCCACAGATAAATAGACAAAAAAGATGTAGTATATACACACACACACACACACCAGAATATTATTCAGCCATAAAAAAGAATAAAATCTTGCCATTTGTCACAACATGGATGGACAACATGAAGGGTATTATGCTAAGTAAAATAAGTCAGAGAAAAACAAATACAGCATTATTTGTATTTCAATATAAAAAACAAAACAAATGTACAAACAAAACAGAAACAGACTCATAGGTACAGGAAATAAACTACTGGTTACCAGAGCAGGGAGGGGTTTAGGGTTGAGTGAAAGAAATGATGAGAATTAAGAGCAACAAACTTCTAGTTATAAAATAAATAGGTCATGGGAATGAAAAGTACAGCATTGGGAATACAGTCAATACTATGATAATAGCTTTGTATGGTGGCAGAAGTTAACTAGACTAATGGTGAGGATGACATTATAAGCATACAAATATCAACACCTGAAACTAATAGGACATTGTTAATTATACTTCAATAAACAGAAAGTATGATCCTCAAAAACAATGGCTTTATCATTTTTCCAACTACCTCATCTCAGATGACCATTAGATAGAACTTGTTGAGTCACTTTTTCTATAGCACCAGCCCTCAATTTGGTGATTTCTGGCACTCTGTTTACCTAAAACAGTTTCCCAAATTCTAGGAAATATAGGCTGGTAAATCTGCCCTAGGCCTCAAAACTATTCAAACACTATATTATTTGATTACTCTCTACCTCACTGGATCACCTGATCTTCCAAGAGGGAAAGTTCTTCTAATACACTTAGGAAAAAAAGTTAGATGCTAAGTAGTATGGGTGATTTACTGCTAAATAACCAACATATTCTAACATCTTATTGCCGATACTTTTATATTGGCTTTGTTTCCTGTTACTCACTTATTAATTCAAAGAGTTCTTTTGTAAGTGCTGTAGTATTTTCTACACAACCACAACATCATTGAATAGAAATAGATCTACAACTTTTCCTTCTCCTCCTCTTTCTCCTCTTCTTATTCTTCTTCCTCTACTTCTCCTCCTTCTTAAAATATTTATGCCTTATATTTTTTCTTGAACTATTTCATGCTTGTATTTTTATATTATATGCCTATGCTATTTGCAGTTTTGTATACTAGCTGCAAATAATTGGAAAACAAAATATAATTTTATGTAAAATTGTATCAAAACATAAGATACTTAGGGATAAGTTTAAAAGAACAGCAAAAACTCTACATTCTAAACTATTAAATATTGCTGAGAGAAATTAAGGTAGACTTAAAACTTTGGAGAGAAACAACATGTTCATTTACTGGAAGTCTCAAAAGTAAGATTTCAGTAGTTGCCAAATTGGTCCATTGATGCAATATAATCCCAATCAGAATACCAACAGACCCTATTAAAAACTGGGAAGTTTATAAAATTTACATGAAAATGTAAAAAACCAAGGATCACTAAAGACTAAAGCCATCTTGAAACAAAACAACAAAGTTGGAAAACTTGTATTTTCAGACTTCAATATTTACTATAAAGCTAGAGTAATAAAGACAGTATGGTGCTCACATAAGAATAGAAAATGATAAATAAAACAAAGTAGAAGGCCCAGAAACAGACCTATATTTACATGGCCATTTAATTTTTAATAAAAGCATCAAAGCAATTTAATGGAAAAAGGAAAGTCTTTTAAACAAATAGAGCTAGAACAACTGGATATCCATATGGCAAAAACAGAGTTAAATACCACATACAGATATTAAATTGAGAGAGATCAGAGATTCAATATGAATTTTAAAGCTATAATGCTAATAGAAGAAAACATATGAGAATATCTTCATGACTGGGGAGAAGCAAAGATTTCTGAAAAAAGATAAATGGTAATAACCAGAAAAGAAAAACTGGATACATTAGCCTTCATCATAAATAACTTCTGCTCATCAAGCTATACATTTAAAAAATAACTAGGCAATGCAGACTGGCAGAAATATTTGTTTTTGTTTTCAATGATTTTATTTATTTATTCATGAGAGACAAAGAGAAAGAGAGAGAGGCAGAGACACAGGTAGAGGGAGAAGCAGATTCCATGCAGGAAGCCCGATGGGGAACTCGATCCTAGGACTCCAGGATCACTCCCTGGGCTGAAGGCAGGCGCTAAACTGCTGAGCCACCCAGGCATCCCTGGCAGAAATATCTGTAAAAATATATTGTAAAAAGTACATGTATGGAGAATATAGAGATTATAAATTAATGCCTATAAGTCAATAATAAAAAGACAAATGATCTACTTAAAATGGGACCAAAAGACTGATCAGATATGTATGTCATGAGATGAATGCCCAATGAATACATGAAAAGCACCCAACATGTTTAGTCATCATGGAAACGCAAATTAAATCTACAATAAGATCTATTTTATATTCATTACAATGGCTAAGAGTCAAAGAATAAAAACACTAACTGCTGGCAAGGATATGGAGGAACTATAACTCTCATCCATTGTTATTAGGAATGTAAAAGGTACAATACTTTAGATAAAAGTCTAGTGATTTCTAACAAGAACAATCATATATGTATACCCTATAAGCCATCAATTTTATTGCTACATATTTATCCAGGGATAAGAAAAAATTTGCTTACAAAAAGAGACTTCTAGGAACATTTACAACAACTTCAGTTGAAAAAACCAAAAACCTGGAGATACCTCAAGAGTTCATAAACAGAACTAAACAAACTGTGGCATATTCATAAGCTGGAATACAGCAATAAAAAGAAATAGATTGTAATACATGAAAATATGTTAGGATGTGTGAAAGAAGCCTTATATAAAAGGGTATATACTGTATAATTATAATTATATAAAGTGCTAGGAAAAAACTAATCTAGGGCAAAGAAATCGGAAAACTGGTTGTCTCTGGGAGTTGTGTTGAACAGGAAAGATTTACTGGGAAGGGGTTATGAGAGGAATTTCTAGGATGATGGTGGTGATCTAATCTTGATGTGTATTTGGGTTACACAGGTATATACATTTGTCAAAATTCATCAAATGATATACAAGTTTTTGTACTTTCACTGAATGTAAAGTTTACTTAAAAAGAAAACAAACACATATTAGATTCTAGTTAATGATATATGTGCTCAAAGATTTAATACGGAAGTGCACTCATTATCTGCAACTCACCTTGAAATGCATCAAAATAATAAGATAATAAGCAGATTGTAGCATGGATAGATATGTGATAAAGCAAAAACTGGCCAAATGTTAATTGTAGAATATAGGTATATTTCATAATTCTTTCAACTTTGTACTGTTTCGAATTTTTTTTTTTAAAGATTTTACTTATTCTGAGAGACGGACAGAAAGAGGCAGAAACATAGGCAGAGGGAGAAGCAGGCTCCCCTCAGGGAGCCCGATGCTGGACTTGATCCCAGGATCCCAGGATCACACCCTGAGCCAAATGCAGATGCTCATCCACTGAGCGACTCAGGTGCCCCTTGAAATTTTTTATAATATAATGCCAGCCAAGAAAATAATTAAAGTGATATAAAGATATTTTTAGATAATCACAATTTGTGAGAATTTGTCCACATTGGAGATGCACTAAACAACATTTTAAAGAAAGTTTTTCAGGCTGAAGCAAAATAATACCAAATGAAAACCTGGATCAAACAAAGAAATAAAGAGCTCAGGAAATGGTAAATATATGGTTAAATGTAAAATAATTTTTCCTCATTTCTCAAGGTCTTAAAGATATCTTTTACAGTGAAAAACGATAATAATGCATAGTCATATTTATAATACATGCAAAAGTAACTATAAATTGCACAATGAATGATAATAATATCTACAGGATGGGAGGAAGGTGAACTGAAGCATATTATCTAAGATTCCTACCTTATATGTGAATTGGCATATTAATTCATGGAAGTTGGATAAATTAAGGATATATAGTGTAATCATATATATTATACCACAATCATATATATTATATACATACAAAAACAAGCAAGACAAAATAAAATAGTAAAAACCCTCTGAACCACTGACTCCAAGCACTTCTTTAATAGTAGTTCTTTTATGAGTTGACACCTTATAATTTATCAACTCAACAGTTTCTGCTTTTCAAATATTTCCATATAGGAAATTGTACTTACTAATTTCATCACTGTTTTGTTGCTCTTTTGTCTTTTACGAGTGTAGATAATACCACAGCATAAAATTAAAAGTGATCCCTTGAAATCAGTGCAATTGCTAAGTTGAGTTAGTTTACTAAAGAGTTCTCTTCTCACTTACTGAAGGAAATAATTTGTTTATTAGGGGGCAAAACAATGAATAAATGAAAAAAAAATGCTATACCAGTTGGCCGTTGAGGTTATACACAGGTGACTTCTAAATAGAAAGTTTTCATAGGTACAAATGATTTCCCCACACAGCCGACTTCTATCATCTCTCAGATGATTCCTAAATTCTCACTGCTATTTAAAAAAACAATCTTTCAAAAGTATATAATTTCTTACCTCAGTTGTAAAATTAGGATATGCAGATATTTCACCTTTTCTTTCCAAGGTGTTAAAATAAAGCTTAAAAACTACTACTTTTCATTCCTTTTCACAATGACCCCATCCCTTTAAAACAAAGCATAGAAGAAATATATCTTCCTCCACCAGTTATTTAACTTCTTATATCAGATAATTGCAAATTGGCTGTTCAATGGCTAAATTTAGCCCATTATTTTGTTTTGTGTGGATTGTGATGTTTTAAATTTTTTTAATTACTTGAAAATGTTTAAAATTGAAAGCTAGTACCACACTGATGAATGAAAAAAAAAAAAGTCTTTACACAAACCCAACTGAACAAGAACAGCAAGTATTAGTTTACAAAGTCATAACATATTTCACAAATTGCTGGAAGTGGCTATAAAATCTGTTTTAATACCTCTTCAAAAATGAATCTCATTAGTCTCTTTGTGTATTCCCTCAAAGTGCCTATTTTCCTGACTGGCCTTTTGTGGCCTCCTGGGAACTGTGCTCTTGGAAATGTTCTGATAAGAGTGTTTTGCCCATTTGAGGCTCTGAACTACTCTAGTTTATCTAGAGATAGTTTTTATAAACAATATAATTTATGTGGAACACTTGCTTTCCTTTCGAGGTCTAAAGCATCATTAACTGCAGTCAATCACAGAGGCACTATGTGCCTTTGTGGCGAAACCCTAATAATTTAACTTCTTATATCAGATAATTGCAAGACTCAGACAAGCTTTTCTAATGGGCAACACTTGGCACATGTTGTCACAACTTGTTGCTTTTGCAATTAAGTACATCCTCTACAACTCTCCCGGAGAGGAGTCCGGAAAGCTTGTGGCTGCTTTCCTTCATTCTTTGCCCCTTTATTTTCCCTTTATTGATTTTGTTTTGTCTCCTTTTGCTATAAAAAAAAAAATTAGTGTAACCATTGAGTATATGACTTTCGAGTTCTGTGAGTGCTTCCAGTGAATCAGTGAAACTGGGAATGGTCTTGGTGATCCCTGACACACCACA
Organism: Canis lupus familiaris; assembly: GCF_011100685.1. Taxonomy (NCBI): domain Eukaryota; kingdom Metazoa; phylum Chordata; class Mammalia; order Carnivora; family Canidae; genus Canis; species Canis lupus. The sequence goes on along the minus strand of NC_049253.1, from coordinate 12,851,381 downwards.
GTTCCCACCATCTCAGCCACAATAACTTACTAATATAGAAAAGAACACCAAATATCATACTTCCTAAAGACTATAAAATTTTCCCTAATAACCAAACTATGTTAGGGAGAATTTTAAGATGGTCCCCAAGATCCTTGCTCCCTGATATATACCCTGTATAACCCCTAAGGCTATGAATATGATGGACTTTACTCTTATGATCAAGCTGTTACATGGCACAGTTGACTTTAAAAAAGGGAGATTGTTTGGGTGAGCCTGACCTTATCATATGAATCCTTGGAATCTGGATCTAGAGATTAGAGACAGAGGAAATATGAAACATTCTAGGCATGAGTGAGATGTGATGAGGGAGATTCTCCATTGCTGACTTTGGAGATGAAGAGGGCCACATGACAAGGAGTGCAGATGGCTTCCAGAAGCTGAGAGCAGCCTCTGGTTGATAGCAATCAAGGAAATAGGGACATCAGTCCTATCATAGGAAGGACCTGGATTCTGTTAATATCCTAAAATGAGTTTAGAAGTAGATTCTTCTCCAGAAGAATTCCCCCCAGAACCACGAGAAAGGAAATGAACAATTTGTTTATTCATTCTATGTTTAAAAAATATTTCCAAGAAAATAATAAACAAATCACCAAGATAACATTTACATCAGACTATCCAACCAAAACTCATCTGCTGGGAAATAAAATTATGGCACATGATTAAAAGGAAAATAATAGGGAAATATAGTTTGAACTGTATGACTAAACTAAAAGCATAATCAGTTCATTCAATTGTTTATTTACAACACTTTAACTATATGCAAACTCCTATGCTGATAATTTTAGGAGACAGAAAAATTTAAAAATTATAGTATGCATGTTAAAAATTGTATGGTTGGTTAGGGAAGGCAAATCATAGCTTCCTTAATTTTAAAATTACAAGCAAACAATTATTTTTATTTATTTATTTGAAAGAGAGAAAGCGGACACACATGCAAGTGTGAGTAGGGGGAGAGGCTGAGACAGAGAGGAAATCTAAAGCAGACTCCCCATTGAGTGTGGAGCCAGATGTGGGGTTATCTCACAACCCTGAGACTGTGACCTGAGCTGAAACCAAGAGTGGATGCTCAACAAACTGAGCTATGCAGGTGCCCCTGTAGACAATTAAATTATAAGCTAAAAGGGAGAAGGCATCTTACAACTGGAGAGATACAATGTAATAAAGAAATTTGGAGTAGGAAAATAAAATTTTTGCTTTGGTTTAGTGGTATGGTATAGAGATGGAGGTAAGTGAGCAACTTAAAAAAGTGCTATACATCATGACAAAGATTGGAGATATACTTTTAGATAAAAAGACAGCTCTTCATGTTGTATTTCGATTGTCTGGCACTCCGTCTTCTCAACGATCTATGGGTAACAATAAAAACTACTGGCATAATTCAGACAATATTTCAAAATAGTTTAGAGAGTTCGATTGAAGTCAGATCAAATGCCTATAAAATGCACTCCCCCCCAACCCCGCCCCACACACAAATGGAGAGCCACCTAATGTTTTATAGCAGGAAATGGACTGATTTTTAAAAATAATACAGCAGCAGAAAGTAGTAACAGTATACTAACGACTAATGGCAGGAAGACCAGTTAGGAGAATGTTGTCATGAGATTGTCAAGCAGTTTGTTAGTGAAGGCCTGAACCAAAGAATGCAAAAGCAGTAGAGATGTGGGAAATACCACCAAGGTTGTATTAAAGATACAGGACGGTTGATATTATATAGAGTACAGGTGATGGAGAAAGCAAAAGATAGCTGCAAGATTCCAAGCCTGAGTGAAGAGCATTTTTAGCATTATTTTCCATCCTTAAACAAAACAAGTAAAATAGGAAGAAAAATATACATCAGTTATATAAATCTCTAAGTTACTTGACTACACTATAATGATTTCAAATGAATTTTGAAACTAGGGGCCTTGAAAGAAAAAAAAAATGTATGAAAGCCTGAACTTCCACTGTCAGGTTATTTCTGAAAATAAGAATATCTACTATCCATTTCTCATGACTGTGACCTGTGGCTCATTATCCATCTGTAGACTGTACTCTAGAATATGTCCAAAATTCTTTGTGGAGTATCTAATTCAGTGAGTAGACAATCTTTTAATAGGGGCAAATAAAACTTACTCATCCGAGTAAGTCTGATCATGTTTTCCATCAAGCTAGGGAACAGCTGCAGACATAGCCTGCTTCCCATCAAAGTCTCCATGTATAACCATGTATAACCTCTGCTATGCTGATGGTTCTCTGGTAAATTTTCAAAACCATAACCCTAAAAACATATGACAAACATTTTATTAAAGAAACATGCCTGCACTACTCACCCTGCCTTCACTTGCAAATTTAAGGACAATGCAGAAACTTTACTCCAAGTGCCAAAACACTGCTGAATATCTGTCTATGAACTACACTTGCTGACACTGTTACAGATTAAGCAAAAGTACATGCTCTGAATAACACTAACACAAAAGGGAAATACTTTCCAAATAGCACCTAGTGTTAAAAGGCAAACCATTTCCTCATGCTTGCTTTAATAGAAGTGATGAAGGTATGTCTCTCTTTTTTAACATTCTCGGAAAATATTTCAGAAAGAAGTTGAGACTTAAGTTTCCCCACTTTTCAGTATCTTGAATATGGCTTTAGGGTAGCAATTAAATAGATTCACAGGCACCAAATATGAGATGACTTCAAACAAACCTTCCAAATGCTGTACTTTGTTTCTTGAAACCTACTGGTTATAGGAGTTTAATTGAATTCTATGCTTCTATGTTTCCAACAAATAATTTTGATCATTTAACTGAAACTGGAGAGAAATATTGGCAAGATCAAACTCTGGCACAAGTAATATATAAAAGCCACTGAAGAGAGAGCAGCATTCTCCAAAGATTAACTCTTCATATTCAAGCTTGAATAAACTATAATGAAAATGGTGAGTTTTCTCTTTCAAACCAGATCAGCAAACTATCTGTACAAATAATAGTATTTTATAAGAGACTGACTTGATAAATACCTCCAGGTCATAGCACAAAATCATTATTTTCTATTTGGATAACATGAACTCTTAAAAAGAGTTTTAGAGCCATTAAAATGATAGGGAAAAAAAGGATACTTGATTTTGTAGTAGGATCTTAAACCTCAAGATAGTCTGAATATATTTGTAATATGAATTACTACTATGATGTTTTAGTCCAAAATTGCTTAGTTCAATGATATTCAATGTGTTATGAAAAAAAAGTGAGTAAATTGGCATTAGGTGCTTCACTCAAAGTTTCTAGTTTTCATTTTCCTACTCCCCATGTCACTAATTTTACAAGAGTTAAATTTTTCTTCAAAATATAAATCTGTAAGATACATACCTTGGATGATGTTTAAGTTTAGACAATGAACTGCAAATAACTACCAGACAACTGGCAGCTTACAGTTTTACAACAGTTAGAGACAGATGGACAAGTGAAAACCATGGTCTCAAATTGCAAGCCCATCTAAGCAGATTTCCTGTTTATTTTGTATCAGCCTCTCTTACAGGTGCAGGGTGCTTACTTCTGGCAGTATGGGAAATTTATATGATTTGTAAGCCATCAGAACATCTCACTTTCCGTAAACAGGTTATAGAATTAATTAAAATTGCAGCACAGCAACTCTGCACATGAAATCTGTTCTGTTACTAGTGACAAATGTAATCCAAATATGTGGAAAGTCAAATGGTTTTCAACAAAGCTAGTTTAGATGGATGGATCAGATAACAACTTGGATCTGAACCTGACAGAATCATGTCTACTCAAAGGCAGTAAATGCTGAATGTTATATTCTAAAATGAATGAAGAAAATACTGAATTTTAGTCTGTTATGAGAATGATTAGAAAATAGTACTTACAAAATGTTTAAATATATCTTACTTGAAGAAGTTACAAAGATCCATAAAAACTACTGTATGTTCTATGGAAAAGACTATTAGAAATATAAATGGCACGAAAGACAATATGAAACCTGCATTTAATCCAATCCTACTCCTATTTATCTATCTACCCAACGAATATGCTTCCATCTGTAACATTTTGTCCTCATGAAGACACATAGAAAGGCATTAAAGAAAGGTGGCTTCTTTATACCTTCATATTATTCAAACTACTATCAGGGTCATCGGATTTATCTCTAAAACAAAATAGAGGATGATGAACACAGAAAAGTAAAACTTTCCACAAGCTTCTGGATTTAATCTTATTGGCAAAGCAGTATCAATTGTATTCTTATATAGTAAAGTAAAAAAAGTAAAAGGAAAAGTAAAAAAAAAAAAAAAGTAAAAGTAAAGAATGAGGTAAAATTATGAACATGGAAATTTGTCTTCTGAGTCTCCAGCTTTTTCTCTTCTGTCTCAGTTTTTTTAGTAAGCAAAGGAAGGACAAGTATGGGCAGAGAGGGAAATTTCAAGATCAGAAGGAACATTCTATGGTTACTATCACCCTGATGACCAGAGAACTACTCTAGTTGTAGCTTATAGGATCCTCTAGAATGGCTGGGAGCACAAGCCCAAGGATAACATCAATTTTCAGAATGTAGATCAATTCTGATCTCAGTAAAGCCATGTCTATGAAGACCATATTCTACCTTTAGTACTTCTGGATATTCCCTTAATTCTCTACCTTCTCTTCATAGTACAAACATCTTCCTTTCTTCTGTCTCAACTAGCCTAAACCAATACCAAATAATTTTAAGAACTTTATTTTTCAATTAGTGTTCATTGTTGGCTAGTATTTCACTCCCATTTTTGTTTGTTGTTTTTAAAGTACTTGTATGATCTCTAAGACTTCTGTGATAGCCTGCCTGTAAGGTGATCCCCAATAAATGCTGACTTCTGAGATTCACATTCTTATGTAGTCCTCTGCCACAGTCACAAAATGCACTGAAGCTTCCACTTTGTTTTCTTTTCTCTCTTAGATTGCTCACTCTGAGACAAGCCAATCCCATGTTGTAAGGATACACAAGAGACCAGTGGAAAGACCCGCAGATGGGGAAGAATTAAAGATTAATGTCAAAAACTGGCACCAAATGAGTGTGCTATCTTATTAGATCACCCAGCCTGTCAAGCTTTCAGATGACTACAGAACCATTTGAGTACAACCTCATGAGATCCTGAGTTAAAACCACCTAGCTAATTCATTCCTGAATTCATTCATTCTTGACCCAGAGAAATTGCATGAAATGATAAATGTTTTTAAACCACTAAGTGGTGAAGTAATGGTTAAGCAGTACAACTAATTCATACTATTTCTTCTTATTGAAAGAAAGAAATACAAATAGGTATGCCATTGGATCGAGCACCTTCATTAACAATATTGTTGCTATATGAGGGATTTAGAACTCAAGCCAAATAAATAAGGAAAAAGGTTTTTTTTTTTTTATTGAGGCATAATTCACATAGGTGAAATGCACTGCACACATCTGATGTGTATATTTCAGTGAATTTTGAGAAGTTTAAAAAAATTTTTTTTGAGAAGTTTTGCAAGAACATGTACCAGACAAGTAATACCTTGATCATGATGTAAAAAGTTTCCATTGCTCCAGATAGTTTCCTCAAGACTATTTTGAATCAGTTCTTTTATTATCACTTCCCCTAACCAGAGTTGAGTACTGTTTTTATATTTATCACCATAAATTTTGATCATTCTAGAACTTAACATAAACTTTCGTTATTCATTAAAGGGATATTTTTCATGATTTTTAGTTAGTTTCACAAAATGTGTAAAGAAATCATTTAGTAGTATATTCGTATCATATATACCACATACTCTTCTTGCCAAGAATGCCTGAGACAGAAAGTAAAGTTCCTGAGTCAATGAAATAATTGAATTTAAACTATATCATTAGATTCCACCCAAGCTATGATTATTATTTCTCTCTACTCTTCAACATGGCCTTTCCTTAACACAGTTCATTGTGTTCCTAAGAATACCAGCATAGTAGTTATTAGATACCACTCCCAGAAAAATACTCTTAATCTCAGCTAGAGAAATGCTTAGTACTAAAAACATTTCAAATTTTCATATATATCATCTCTTTAGGAATTCTTTTTATCAAGTACTTTGGAGAACTCCTACCTCACAAAAACTGAATGCTGGACAATGTCAATTTTGGATATCTTTGGGGCCTGTGCATTAAATTTCCCAAAATAAAAATTTGCACCTGGATTTTATCATTAAACAAGTAACAGAAGAAACGAAAACTCTACCGTTTCTTGTTACATCTTTTTGTTTGCCAATTTCTGCTTTTCATTTAATTGTCCTGATATTACACAGTACCTCACGGGTTTCCTTTCTCGAAGCAAGTCTTCTAGACTCCGTTCACAGTGTTCAGCTACCACCACCAGTCTTTCTGAGTAAAACAAAGCAAATCCACTTTATATCTGATTAACAAAACATTTAATAACAAAATAATATAGTTCATTAAAAATACAGTATTAGTAGTACTGTAAGAGTTTTTCAAACTCTATGTTAACTACATAATTGTCAAATCTATATAACACAATAAATGTGTAATAAAACAACACATTAAATAAGAATTTCATGTCATCTTGTGTTTTTGTCTAGAGTTTCTCCCATGTGCATCAGGAAAAACAGATGGAAAGTTTTACCTTCGGAAGAAAGGAGTAACCCTTCTGACACAGATTAGGAAAAGGAAAAGCTTGGATGAAGATATAAAGAAATTTTGAAGCGAAGAGGAAATTGGGAGCTAGGGACAAATTGTTTTGGCAGTCTGGTTCAAACACAAGGTTTTGCAACTGAGTTCAGAAACCTGAGAAAAGTAGAAATGTTCTGAATCATGACTATGAAGAAAGAACAGAAAATTGATTTGGGATTATTTGTAACATCATGGGACCTGCTGAGATTAAGTAATAATATAAAATTTTGGTGGGCATCACCAATATCATGATGTAACTTTTATTTTCCAACAGATTAAAGAATAAGATAGGATAGTTCTGAAGATCAAACCATACATTTCTTTTTTCTCATCAGTTATCCTTAATGACTAACACATTGTCTTTTTTTTGTTTTGTTTTTTAATGAATGCATGTATGAGGAGTGAGAGAAAGTACAACTGGGCCTCCAAGTGGTTGGGAATCTGACAAGGTTATTTCAGGAGAGATCAAGGGTCTAAAAGAAATTGGAGTTCTGTGAATATCTATGCAAAATGGGTTTTAAGTTAGATAAGGAAGAAGGTTTACACAAAATATAGATGGCAGACTAGGATGAAACAAAGAAGTAAGAATGCAAAATGGTTGGGAATATGATCACTGCGAAGAGTTTTGATGAAAATGAAAAGTAGGAAAGGTAGAAAAGGCCAGAGAGCAGAAGATGGAAAAGGAGAATTCCAGAGCAGGGATCCAGCAAAAGGGATAGCTATCAGTAACTACTAAATCAAGGTATAGTCTTGCATGTGGGAGCAGAGATGAAGGACAATGGTACACAGGTGATCATGTAAGGTATGAGGGCAGTATATTGCATGGGTCAAATTTTGGAAGCTTGAAGCTGTGAAGTGGTAGCATTATACAGAATGATCTGAAACAGAAAAATTAAAAATGCTTTAAATGAAACTGAAAGACTCCAAGTGATCTAAACAGGAACTTAAAGGAAATTAAATTTAGAAGAACACTTAATTGGGGGGGGTGGGGGAAGAGAGTAAAAAAGAAAATCAGTTCAATAAAGAAAAAAAGCACACAAATTGGAACTTGAAGCAATTGAGTACAACTATAAAGTTCTCAGAGGAAAAAGCAAATACAATCAGAAAACCAAATGGGAAACTGCTGCATTCCTTCACTTTTATCTTACAACATTTAGTCAGTTTTCCTAACTGGCTGCTTCTCCTCCGTCTCCTCTGTACAATGGCACTTCTTCTACCCAAACAGAATGCTTCTAGTTCCTCCACCTTTGATTCTGTTCTTTGTACTGTGTTTTCTCATTTATTCCCAAGGCTGAAAATCTGCAAATTTTATTCCAAGTCCAGAACTCTCTTCTGCATTCCAGTCTTTTATAGATAATTTTTTGCCTTGATATAAAAGTCGCCTCAAACTAGATAACTCAAACTGAACTTACACTTTGCTCTCCAAGCCTGTTCTTGAGTGCTATTTCAGACCATCCTGCCAGCTGCTCTGGCTAGAAACTTAGGAGTAATCTACCTTTCTCAAAAAAAAAAAAAAAAGTCCCACTATTCCTATCTCCCAAATGCTTCCAGAATCTGTAGTTTGCTCCACTCACCACAAAGTGGGTCCAAGTCAGTATCATCTAAATATTAGATGAGAGTACAATGTGCCCTAATTGATCTCACATTAATTCTTATTACCCTCCATTATATTTTCACACTAAAGTCTACGTGATAAAATAATAATAGTAAATCTGAGTACCATAACTCCCTCTCTAGCTTCATCTTTTGTTACTTTGGTTTATCAACTTCCGTTCCCCCCGCTGCATCTTGCTGAAGGTACCAGCACATGTGTTCCCATTGCCTGAAATGATCTTCCCCATTCGCCTCATGATAGGAGCTCATGATAGGAGCCAACTCCTATCATGAAACACAGTGGTTAAGAGTGGACTCTTCTGTTTAAGCTCAAATACCAGGTTTGACCTCATTAGCTATGTGACCTTGAAGAAGTCAGCTATCTTTCTATGCCACAGCTTCCTCTTTAAAATGAGGGAAACAATAGCGTCTATCTCACAGAGTTGTTAGATTGAAGTAAGTTAATACATAATAAGGATCAACAACAGTACCTGGTGGGGCGCCTGGGTGGCTCTGTGGTTGAGTGCCTGCCTTTTGGCTCAGGCTGTGATCCACGGGTCCCAGGATTGAGTCCCACATCAGGCTCCTTGCCCGGAACCCGCTTCTCCCTCTGCCTATGTCTCTGCCTCTCTCTGTGTCCCTCATGAATAAATAAATAATATCTTTTTTAAAAAAATAGCGTCTGGCACGTAACACTCACAATCTAAGTATTTCCAATCATTATTATTCATTCTTAGTTAAATATGACTTCCTTAAGGAACTGCTTTACTGGTGCCCCCCAAATCAATTTGCTCCTCCTGTAATATAATATATTCTACACTGTATTTTTCTTCAGCGGCACTTATTTCAACTCCAAGGATTTGTATACGTTTTTATTTAATGTCTTTTTTCTCCACTACATAATATGTTTCATGATGGCAGGAACATGCTGGTCTTATTCCAAATGTATCACCAGTATCTAGAACTGGCACCTCAAACATACAAGTATCTAATCTAAAAATACTTGTTAAATAAACTTGAGCAAAAGCACAATGTAGTTATTAGAAATGAGTAAGAGTCTTATATGATCTAAGTCATTATCTAAATAGAGATCTGTTGGGACACCTGGGTTGCTCAGTGGTTGAGCATCTGCCTTTGGCTCAGGGCATGATCCTGGAGTCCTGGGATCAAGTCCCACATCAGGCTTCCTTCATGGAGCCTGCTTCTCTCTCTGCCTGTGTCTCTGCCTTTCTCTCTGTGTCTCTGATGAATAAATAAATAAAATCTTAAAAATAAATAAATAAATAAATAAATAAATAAATAAATAAATAAAGATCTATCCTGTGTAGAAAATTATACGCCTGCATTGTAAACTAGGCATAATAATACCTCAATAGTGTTAATTATAAAAAACATCACAATTTGTTAAAATGTGCAAGTTCCATTAGTTTATAAATCTAAGTTGGATAATAAGTCTCCATATCCATGAGAGACTTCCAAAGTGTTTGGCACTAGCCTAATTTGTCAGGCTTAAAATAATTTAGAAAAAAAAATTGTCAGGCTTCTTCTGGAAACTCCTTCAAAACATCATCAACCAGAGATTGCCAAAGCTTCAGGATTCTATGGAACTTTGAACCATTATTTTAATACAGCAGAGACCTAATCCTTGGCAGAATATCAAAGTTTCTCCCAGAGGTAATGGAATGTATACCAAAACAATGTTTCTAATATGAACCATTTTTTCAAGAAATCATTAGAGAGTCTTCATCCTGAAACTCTGGACCACTGTTTGAAAATAACTTCTGTTTGTTATAAAAACAATATAGTTTCACAGAATAAAATATGACAAAAATATCTGGGAATCATAATGTGCCAAATATAAGTCAGCAATGTAGTGGCATTATTTATAAAAAACAAATGTGACACTAAGATGAACTTTAAAGAGTAGAAGATGCAAGAACTGTGAAATAATCTTTCTTCTTACAAATATTTGATGAACGCAAGTATCACTGTGGTGCAAATACAGCCTGCACTGTATCTCTTAAGTCACTGCTAAGAAACTGAAGAGAGTACAATATTAAGCAAGAAAGACAATAAAGGAGTTGAATCAGGAGAGGGACTAAAAGAAAGATTTAAATTAATTTTTTTTAATTTAAGAGAAAGATTAATGGTGAGTATGTTAAATGAAGGTTATTAGAATACAGTTACTGCATCATTCTTTTATTATTCACAATAAAAACAGACTGGTTCAGCAGGTTTAAAATATTTTAAAAATATTTATTTATTTATTTATTTTTATTTATTTATTTATTTATATTTATTTATTTATGATAGTCACACAGAGAGAGAGAGAGGCAGAGACACAGGCAGAGGGAGAAGCAAGCTCCATGCACCGGGAGCCCGACGTGGGATTCGATCCCGGGTCTCCAGGATTGCGCCCTGGGCCAAAGGTAGGTGCCAAACCGCTGCACCACCCAGGGATCCCTAAAAAAATATTTATATAGTAAAACTGACAAATATAAATTGTGCTTAGATTTTAATTAAATTAAAATTTATTAAATTAAAGTAACAATATTGTTACTAGGTCATCGTGATGGTTAGTTTTACGAGTCAATATGACTAGGCTGGAGTTTTCAGTTATTCAAACACTAATCTAGGTGCTACTGTAAAAGTATATTGTTATAAATGATCAGGATCTATAATTCAAGTAAGGAAGATTATCCTAGACAATCTGGGTGATTCTGATTCAATCAGTTGTAAAGGCCTCAAGAGCAGAATTGAGGCTTCTCTGAAGAAGAAATTCTGCTCATGGACTGTAGCTTATCCAAGAGTGATAGCCTGCCTTGTCCTTCTTGATGGCCTGCCTCGCCCCATCAGCCACAGAAGCCAATTCTTAGTAACTAATATCTTAATATGAATATCCTACTGGTTCTTCTTCTATGATGGAACTCTGAATTGATAGACACACTTAGGTTGAAAATTGCAGCTAGAGATATAAAATAAATTATCTTATAGGTCCTTAACAATTCTACTATTCTCCACCTGAATTTCACATCTATTAATTAAAATAACTTTGTTTTTTATTTCACTACCAATCGCCAAAAGATTTCTGGGTAAATAATATCAAATAAAATGGGATGCATTACCACTTATAATCCTCATTCTGTTTCTAAACACTGCTGAGATTTCAAAGTCGAAAGAAAAAAGAATAAATTTGTTAACTTACATATTTTCATGCTTTAGTGTTTTTTTTTCTTTTAAAGATATTTTGTTCAACTTTTCTTTTAATAAATCAGGTTCTGAATTCTAATAAAATGTCCCCTATTCTTGAGTTTCAATACTTCATTCTGAGTTAGGAAGAAACTAACATTATCTTGAATCAGTTTTGAATAATCTACAGAAAAAGTGAAAGCTAATCTAACATGAGAAAACATAATGTTACTAAAACAGACCACATGTCATACATAACCCCAAGTGAAAATGGAAAGGTGAGGGAATTGACAATGCAAGATATGAGATAACTATGCAGCAAGAACAAAATAAAAGGGGGAAAGAGAACCAAAATCAAAATTCTTTGGTGAGACAATTAAGTGGAGTCCAAACCAAAATCATGTGGTGTTACATCATTGAGAAATATGCATTGTTCAAGGATATTGCTGAATAGAGCATTTTCAACTAAATGTAACTGAAATCACAGGAATGCTTTGGAACAAACAGACCTTTATATAAACTTATCAGTGATTTACTCCTTATGCATACAAGTTTTCAGGACAATGAACACTGCCAATATAAACAAGATAATCAAATTCCCTAACCTTTTGATAATCACTGATATTTTCATTCTAAGCAGCCAAACTTAAAATATACAACTACTATACATATCCATGACCTATGTTACCCTAGAAAAGATGGCTGCTGAGATCTAGGAGCAGGACAAGCAGGGGAAGGAATGTAACCAGCAATATGGTGGATAGGCCTAAGGGGACAACCCAGATTGTTGAGCTAGGTTCAACACTAATAGAGTCTAATAGTTTCTACAGAGATCAGTTTCTGACACTGATAACTAGAAAGAATGTTCCTGTGAAAGTTAGTAATATTGTTCCCCAAAGGGATTATGTCATAAGGTTCTCCCAAGTTCACTGTTTACAGGGGCTCATTTAGGTAGAGGGTGGAAAACAAGGAACTCAAGAAATATCTAGGACGACTGACTCAATTATCCCAAGAAGAGGAAGTCTAGGAAGAACTGGATAGAAGCCAAGACTCCAGTCACATGATCTGAAGGTCTGAATAGTCTTCCAGACTTAGTAGAAAGAAATAAAAGGCACTGGGATCCCTGGGTGGCGCAGCGGTTTGGCGCCTGCCTTTGGCCCAGGGCGCGATCCTGGAGACCCCGGATCGAATCCCACGTCAGGCTCCCGGTGCATGGAGCCTGCTTCTCCCTCTGCCTATGTCTCTGCCTCTCTCTCTCTCTCTATGTGACTATCATAAATAAATAAAATTAAAAAAAAAAATTAAAAAAAAAAAAAAAAAGAAATAAAAGGCACTTTAGGATACAAGAATGAAGAAATCCTAAGAACTAACTGGCAAGAGTTTGGGGAGATAGGCATACTTCAAAACTGCAGATGGAAAACAGCAACACTAATTATGGTCAACTACAAATGATAACAAGGATCTACGATATTGCCAAGCTTTGCTCTGAGTGGTTTTGAAACTGAGTCAATGTAATAATTGTAAATTATTTAGAATTTGTAATTAGATTGGTAGTGGTGGGAAGAGATGTCTGAGGCATTCAGGGATTGACAATATCTACCAATTGTTTGGTGATATAAAAAGCCCCAAATTTTTCCTATAATTTAAAAATATTTAGTTAATGTCATTGAAGCCATTCATCAAATAAAAGTTTTAGCCAAGAAAAAACATTTTTTTAAAAAACAACAAACTTGCCAAAAGTTCCCTTCTAGACTTTTGGCAAATGGCTAGAGCTATCTCTAGTCTCCTGTAGGTACAGTTACCACTCATCTTCATAGCTATACATAGGCAAATTAGAAAAAGTACCTCTCCTCTCCAAATGAATTAGAGAAAAAGATTTCAGCTCCTCCTCATTGCATTAGTCAGAAGGTTTTGTGCAAAGCTCTATACAGTGTCTCTGAATGTGGGTCTCTGGATTGGTAAACATGTGATATGGCATACCTGTAGATACAGGTCAAATCAACTTTGGAGGGTTTATTGGCTACATTAGAACTTCTCCAGATTGTCTTTAAATAAAGAAAAAAATTCTCCCCTTTCTTTACATTATGAATCCTTCTTGAGAATCTGATTAAAACTATGGACTCATTTTCCAAAAAATGCTTGTGCATACACGTACAGACATAAACAAAATTGCATCTAATTTCGAGGTTCATAGATCTCCTGCTGACCATTCAAAGGACCCTGTGGCTCTTGGGTGTATTTTAAACTGTCAAATTTAGTGTACCTAGACGTTCACCCACAGAAAAATTGGGACAAGAAGCTACAGAGATTTCCACTAAGAGATCAATACAAAAAAAGAATAAAGCAAATTTAGCCGATGTGTTGAAAACTGTCCATAACAGCAAATGCAGGATATCTCAGATCCCATCCCCATACCACAGAAATTTATATACTAATGTCTCCATATAATACCTGAACATACAATATATTGTATGAACATTATAAAGCTCACAGGTGATCATTTTTCCAGATTTAAGTAAAAATTTAAAAATCAATTTAACATTATTTTAACTATTATTTTTTTTTAAAGATTTTATTTATTTATTCATAGAGAGAGAGAGAGAGAGAGAGAGAGGCAGAGACACAGGCAGAAGGAGATGCAGGCATCATACGGAGAGCCTGATGTGGGACTTGATCCAGGGTCTCCAGGATCACACCCTGGGCTGCAGGCGGCACTAAACCGCTGTGCCACCGGGGCTGCCCAACATGTTGACTATTATGAATGTAATTTGAAGCAGATTTCCTTCTTTGCCTTGACCTATGAGAATTCTACAAAAAAATGTATGGTCCATGTGAAGAAACTATGTACTAATATGGTAACTTAATATCCAATTCTTTGTTTCTTTTCTACCCATGCTGATTATATATATTTTTCACATACATACTGTATACATAAAATATAATGTGTATGTATACATAATACTGTATATATATCAACTTTTTTAGAAAAAAGTTTATAAAAAGTTAAGAAATGTAAATTCCTTTAAAAAGAATAAGAATGATTAATTAAAAATGATATTAAGATTTTCTTAGGAATATGTCAACAATAAAGGGCCAGCATATCTCTTAAAAATCTGCTATTCAATTTAGGCCACTGGTACCATTAAATGAAAGTAAATAAAACTTCACAGACAGAAAAGCTATCCCTCTGTGTTCTAAAGTCCCCTATCCCACTAAAACTCTCTATATGGGAGTTTGATGAATATTTATATTCTTCAATGTAGAACTCAACATTCTTTCCTTTGTACTCCCATGGCACAGCACATTGTACATCATCTGCTATAACAACTATTACTATATGATAAACATGTTTTTATTTTTCCCTCTACTACTTCTAGAGCTGGGCAACTGGGATCCTATCTTCCTCATCTTCATATATCTGGCATCTAGCACAAGGAGGGCCATAGTATTAGGCGAGAAACTGTTAAAGCATTTTAACACCAGTGGACTGATGTTACTTAGGTGTAGGACAAAACACAATATAAGAAATGTCAGAGTAGACAAGAAAGACCGGTTCCTAAACAAATCTTCAACTCATCAATATCTTTATAACTTAAATCTTTACTTCAATTCTAGTTTTTCATCAGCTCTGCCCTCCAAGTTTATTCCCTGTGGAGAGAGAACCTTATGGCCTTAATATGGCCCACCCTACATTCTCTCTAGAAAGGTTAGGCTTTTGTTGAATAGATCAAAGGCAAACTTGCATAGTAAAAGAGTTTCCTATAGAATAATGTATACTTTAATATGTCTGTGTGTGCATGAAAGCATATGTGTACATACATATAAATATGAAAAATCACAAATGTTTATTATCTGCAAAACAATTAATTCTTTTTATCACCTTCTTTCTCATGTCTCTTAGCAGGCCTCCTGACATACCTAAGTATTCAAGACACTAGGTATGTGATAGAGCTCTAAAGTATTTAAGGCATCAAATAGCTCTGATTGCTTGAAGTGTCAATATTTGCATTAACATACACTTATCTTAGCCTTAAAAATCTTCAGAAATATAATAAAATGTATTAGCATTCCACCTCTTACTAGTTGTGTGACCTTAGATTAGTTACCTAATTGCTCTGTATCTCAGTTTCCTTATATGTAAAGAGAATAATAGTCCCTTTCTCATGGTAATGTTATGAGGATTAAGTTCATTAAAACATGTAAAGCACTTAGAAAACAGCCTAAAACACAATAAATACTCCATAAATATTAACTTAATAATATTTGTTATACAACATTTTCTACTCAAAGTCTGTAACATGTAAATGTTTTCAGAGCAAATATTTTTTGAAAACCAGACTACTTGAAAGTATGATTTAGCCTATTTATCAGCAAAACAAAGGAAACGTTGTTTGCATTTTTTGTAATATTAAGTTCAAACACACAAAAATGCCATTTTTATAGGAAAAATATGTCTACATCAGCAAGTAGTTAACTTTCTCAAAGTATTTTGTTGGAAAATTAAATACATTTCACTAAGATGCACTTAAAATAATTTTCAGCAATGGAAGCTTAGCATGCAATTAAGTTTCCAAAAACAATTTTAAAATAATTAAAATATTGCCATCATAAACACCTTTAGGAGTCATGTAGATTGTATATTTGTGTCTTCCCGGACACCCCATTAATATGTTGAGACCTAATCCCCAGTGCAACAGTGTTTGGGAGTGGAACCTTTGGGAGATAATTAGGTCCTGAGGGCTCCGCCCTCATGAATGGGATCAGTGCTTTTATAAGAGACTGAGAGAACTCCCTGGTCCCATCCACCATGAAAAGATGGCTGTCAATGAGGACGTGGGACTCACTAGACACGGACTCTTGTGGTGCCTTGATCTTGGACTTCCCACCCTCTAGAACTGGGAGAAATAAATGTTTGCTGTTTATTTGGTTTATGATATTTTGTTATAGCAGTCCAAATGGATATGGAATATGGAAGAGCCTGACTACACTACTAAAAAGGTAGTAAACATCTTCCTGGTGAAACACTGACTTTTTAACCAATAGGATTCAACTTTTCTACTTTGATTTCCTAAATGTAATTTTGTATGAAAAGACTAATGCACCTCAAAAAAAAAAAAAAATTAGTGACTCCTTTTTCATTTGAAGACAGCCCAGGTTAAAAAAAAAAAAAAAAAAATGAAGACAGCCCAGGTTATTACTTTCAATAATAAAATACAGTTAAATAGATATTTCCAAAGTTTCTGACAATTAGAACTGTCATTTCCTTTTTATAGAAGGAAAGAAATACACTTAGGGAGAGGTGATTTCCCTGAAAGAGAAAATTAAAAATCCTGATTCTCAGATCTGAAAAACATGAATCCCTCAAATGTAGTCATTCAATACTTTTTTCACCCAACAAACATTTACTGAATGCCTCCTGTGTGCTCAGTCCAGTACTGACTCTGAGGCCAGAGGTAAAAGTCATTAGTCCTTTTTTTTTCGTAAGATTTTATTTATTTTTTTTATTTTAGAGAGGGAGAGAGAGAGAACACACATGAGGCCTGGGTACGGGGAGAGGGAGAGAGAGAATCTCAACTAGACTCACTACTGACCGTGAAACCAAATGTGGGGCTCAGTCCCAGAACCCTAAGATCATGACCAGAAGCTGAATCAAGAGTTGGATGCTTATCTGACAGCCACCCAGGTACCCCATTTTGTCCTTTTCTTCAAGAACTAAGAATTCTCAGAAGAGACAAATTAAATAGAAATGAATAATAAAATATGATAAAAGTTATAAAAGAATCTAGGAAAGGGACTAAACTCAGATTGTAGGGAATGGAGCACAGTATAATCCAAGAAAAAAAAAAAAAAAAAAACAGCAGACTATAAACCCAGGCACATGTGAGGGGCCAAGACAATCAGGAAAGCTCAAAAGACTCAGTTTGGCTGGACTGAAGGTGAAGGCATACATGCACACACATACTGATTACTGCGTGTATTCAGTGCATATCTGTAACGTAATCAAGGTAACAGAATAAATACAAAAACAAAAAAGAAAAACTTACCATGCTTTCCTCTAGAAATATCCACATACTGGCAAAGTCTGGGATGGGTGATGGTCTTAAGGATTTGAAATCGCCCTAAAATTTTGATGGAATTTGGTGTAAGAGGAAGTCCATTACTTCCACAAACGTCATGTGGCAGAGCCGAGGCAAAGAAGGTAAAGGCACCCATTTCAGCATCCTTTAGGGGAAACATTTCAGAGTCCTACGTCTTCCAAGATGATCTAGAAAAGGAGAGAATTTTATGACACTTCAACCAAAAATTAAGTCAGTGTTTTCTAACCTTAAATATGATTAATATATAACTTGGAGAAAAATGCCAATCAGAACACTTCACCATAAAAAATATCAAAGTTAAAAAGTTACAAGATAATATCAAAGAGGAAAAATCACCTAATTATAAATTTATATTATAACTCTAAACCATCATCAAAGATTTTCAATGGCATAAAAAGGAAAAATAGAACATTTCTTCAATGACACCTGACAGTTTTAAGAGTTCAGAGGAAGTCTGTTACTGCATATTCATATCAATAAGGATCTTCTGTTTACCTAAAGCTTGAGTAGAGAAAAGACCATAAAGAACTTTTCCTTCTCATAGAGTGAGTAAAGTCAGGAAAGTGTCAATAACTTTTCCTTCTCACAGAGTGAGTAAAGTCAAGAAAGAGGAAATATAGATACCAACCATTAACTTTAAATTATCAGCGCCACTATTTTAATAGTAGTAAAAATTAAACTAGGTAACAGAGGCCTCTACAATGTTACTTAACAATCAATATTTGCTTTTGTGCTAGATATTTTATATGTGACCTGTTTAATTTATTTACACATTTTATTTATTTGAGAGAGAGAGAGAGAGAGCAAGCATAAATGGGTTGGGGGAGGGGAGAAAAGCAGAGGGAGAGGGAGAAGCAGGTTCCCGGTGAGCAGAGAACCTAACACAGGGCTCAATCCCAGGATCCTGGAGATCATGACTTGAGTTGAAGACAGACACTTAACTGACTGAGCCACCCAGGCACCCCTACAAGGGACCTGTCTCAATTCTCTCAACAACCTTCAGAGATGTTATTGCCTCCAGCTTATAGATGTTTCATGTATATTTATCCGGAATGGTCCTATTGACATGGCCTGCAAAGCAAATAATACCCAAAGTAACCTGGAGATTAAGGAACTTGTTCCAAATCAGTATGAATTGCATTAAGGCAATCACAACAACAAAAAAAGGACAAAAAAAAAATCTTTCTCTCACCCAAGTGTCTCACTAAAAAGACATTCCATTGGTCAAGTACTGCATGCTTCCATTCTGAGCTTTCAAAATAAAAAATGCTGGAATTCTAAGTTGAAGTAATGGACCACTTTTCATGTCTGGAGAAATCTCATTAAAAACATTAAAATGATACATTTTAAAATAAAGAAGAGAACTGAAAAGGGCCATGAGCTAATGAAAGACTTCAAAAAAACTCCAATATAGCATTTTTTCATTCAGGGGAGTATTGTCAAAAGAAGCAAAAAGCAAAAAAAAAAAAAAAAAAAGAAGAAACTACAACCTGTATTATAGTCAAGAGGTCTGTTGGGCCTCTTTGAATTCAGAGGCTTCAGATCAGAGAAGCAGAAATAGTGGGGAACATAAGTCAGAAGAGGATTTGAAATTAGAAAGATAATTTAAAGGGCTGAAGAATAAAAGACTTAACTCTGTCACTGGCCCTCCCAATCCTGGGTAGCTATTTATCCTCAAAGGAAAAAAAGGTAATATATAATGGGCGAAAAATAAATTAAAAAAAAAATGTTGCCCTGAAGGCAACTGAAATAACATATGGAAAAGAAAACAACAAAAACCAAAACTGGGGACGCCTGGGTGGCTCACCGGTTGAGTGTCTGCCTTCGGCTCAGGACATGATCCTGGGATCCAGGATCGAGTCCCACATCGGGCTCCTGCATGGAACCTGCCTCTCTGTGTGTCTCTCATGAATAAATAAATAAAATCTTTAAAACAAAAACCCAAAACTGGCTGAAACACATTTAGAAAGATTTGAGATGACATTACATCAGGAAGAATGGCAAAACATATTTCACAAAAGAGTAACAAAGGAATTGCTGATACAGATGAACAGCCTCATTAATATTCAAGAAACTACAAAGGAATTTATACTTGCCAGATAGTAAAATTAAGTAAAAATTAAGATATTTGATAATATATGTTAGGGGGATATGAAGAAATAGAATGTAAATTAATATAGTCACTTTGGAAAACAGTTTGACACTGTTTTGCTATTCCCTCTGCAGAAACTCCTACACACATATAGAAAGGGACACATATGAGAAAGGTCAGCATGGTATTGTTTCTATTATTCACAAGCTGGAAATTTAAATGTCCAAAGACATGTGAATGGTTACATACATTGTGGTACATTCATCTGATAGAAGAGTATACATGAAAGAAAATAAGTAAATTGCAGCAACATTTAGCAGCATAGATGAATCCAGAAATATAATGTTGAATAGGAAAAAACAGCATATAAAATGTATGTCAATATTCATAATATTCAAAAATAAGAAAAGCTAAATAATAAATAATTCAGAAATACATTAATATGATGTAATATATTTTAAAAGTACAGGAATAATAATAATAATAATAATAATAATAATAATAGTAAAACTTGAGAATAGAGTTACCACTGTATGAAAAGCAGGAGTGAGATTAGGGGAGAATCCATAAGAAGCTTCAAAAATCTTGAGTAATACATTAGTTCTTAATCAGTGGGTTAATAGGTGCTCATGTTATTAATATGCTCCATAATTTCTATATTCCATATCTATATATGTGTGTGCTACATATCATGTTTCATATATTCTTTAAAATTCTGAGATGAAAAATATAAAAAATACAATGAACTGTTTTTCCACAAAGGCCAAGAAAGTCAGTAGAGAAAGGACAGTCTTTTTAGCAAATGGTCCTGGAACAACAAGATATACATATGGATAAAAAAATTAACTCTAAAAAAAAAAAAATTAATTCTATTCCTACTATTATATCCATGGAAATCTGCAATGGATTTTACATCTAAATATAACGTAAAAGACTATCTTTGCAACCTTAGGGTAGGCAAAGACTTCTTAGGCAGTATTAAAAAAAAAAAAGTGCTAACTATAAAAGACAAACTTGATAAAGTAAACTTCATTGACATTAAAAACATCTGCACAACAAAAGGCACCCTTGAGAAAATGAAAATCCAGGCCAACAATAAGGAAAATGTTATTTATACTTATAAATACATATATATTACATTATATGTATATATATGCTGTTTTTATCAAATACATGTACATGTATATATGTGTATATATGATAGTAGACTTGTACCTAGAATATATCAACAATGCTTACAACTCAATAATGAAAAGAAAATAAGTCAATACAAAAATAGGCAAAATCTTAAACATATATTTTCCAAAAGAGAACACACAAATAGACAATAAGCATAGGAAAAAGGTCTTAATCATAATTATCAGGAGAATGCAAAATTAAAACCACGAAACCATGCAATTTTACACCTACCAGAATGCCTAAATTAGAATGACTGGAAATACCAAGTGCTGAGGAAAATGTGGAAATGGAGGCTATATATTGCTGCTGGTGGGAATGTAAAAATGACACAAGAACTTTAGAAAACTTTTCGTAAAACTATTCCAAGGTTAAAAATACCCTCAGTTTATGACTCGGAAATCCCACTCCTACTAAATACTTATCAAAGAAAAATGAAAGTAGCTGTCCATAAAACTACTTGTATGAGAACGTTCATAGCAGTTCTATTCACAACATCCCCAAATTGGAAGCAATGAAAATGTCACACAAGTGAATGTATAAATAAGTTGTGGCTTATTCATCTAATGGAATTCTACTCAACAACAACAAAAAAGAAGCAAACATGCCAAAATATATGTATCTCAAATACATTATGTTGATGAAAGTAGCCCCAGATCAGTTCACATTCTACAACTCCCTTTAAATGTAGTTTCAGAATTACACTTCAAAACTAGAGTGACAAAAATGATACATAGTGCACTGGGCAAGGAAGATGGGATTGGGTAAAGAAACCTAGTTTCTTTTGGAGAGTAGTGAAAATGTTCCACATCTTCACTGGGGTGGTGGTTGTCACATGGATGTTTACATGTATCAAAATTCATCAAACTACTAATTAAAATCAGTGCATTTCAATATATATATACATTTTATCTCATAAAAAATAAAAAAAATGAAATAAAATTAGGAGACTACGAGAAAGGAAAAATTAAAAATGAGTGGTTGGAAATTAAATTATTACCATGTTTTATAGAAGTGTTGGAAAAGAAAGTTGAGACAACTTCTCAGAATATGGAACAAAAAAGCAAATAGATGAAAATGTAAGAGAAAAGATAATAGACATAGTGAATCAAACCAAGAATTCCAAAACCACTTTACAGGAGTTTCAAAGAGAACAGAGGAAAGACCAAGGAGAATAAATTATGAAAGACAGAATAGGAGAAAATTTCCCACAGTTGAAGGAAAATATGTACTTCAAATTAAAAAGGCTTATAATATTAAGGAGGATAAATAAAAATAACCACACCGAGACATTTGTCTTAGCTCCTTTGAATGAATTCATTGCAAGAAGAATAAAGGCATAAGACACGTCATCATAACTTTTCAAACCATCATACAAAACTAAAATTTTTTAATCACTCCAGAGAGTGGTACTGAACAAACAGTTCAGGTACCAACAAATTAAGATTAAGACTGTCATTCTCATCTTTTCATGAGCAATAGTGAAAGAAGACAAGGAAGCCTTGAAAGACTTAAAGAGACATAATTCTGTTTCTATACCCTGCCAAACTACCAATCATAATAGCAAAAAACAATTTACAGCCATACGAACATTAAAAAATAAAATTACCATCCACATATCTTTTATGAATGAATAAGTATCCTTAGGATGTATTCTATCAAAAGAGAGGAGAAAAATAACAGAAGATGTGTGGTTAAGAAACAATGTAACCTACCAAAATATAATATGTTCAAATTAAACAGAAGGTTGGCTTCAAGAGGTACATCTTCAAGCAGAGAAATGGAATAGAAGCTTCTCATACAAAAAGTGAGAGGACATGGTGAAGAAAGCCTGATGGGAGCACTTGGTAAAAAAAAGCACATGTACCTGTCTCCCAAAAGAAAACAGAAAGTCCTTTGTAAAAGTGAGGAAGGTTAAAAACTATATAGGAAGTATGTGATCCAAAAAATAAATTACACTTAACTATGGCATAATTTTTTGTCATCATAGAGGAAGAAAGAAGAAATCAATTTGATGTTAATATTACAAGTCTTCTCCTCAGCGTGCCATAGAAGTCACGAAATTAACACATTGGTAAGGAAATGCATCATGGCATCCTTTTTGGCTCTGGAATTAGAAATACTTACAAAGCCATAGTATTGTAACGCTGTATTGGTTTCTAGCACATAATAAAGCAAAAAAATATATAGTCAAGAAATATAATGTAAATATTACTCAATTGACAATGTATAAGGAAAGGTTCAGATAAGGGAATGTAAAAGTGGTGGATGTAGTTTTTGCAGTGGCAGAAAAGAAGGTAGAGTCATTACTTTCCTCATTTTACCAAATAAGGAGCCAAAATATATTTTTGAAAATTGACATGAAAAAATAATTTTTATACATTATTTTACATTTATTTATTATAACATTAATCAATATGAAAACTAAAAATTATAATAACTATTCAAAACTTTGGAGAAGAGAGGCTGAGGATTGTATGGGTTACCTTAAGAAGTCAATTAAAAAAAAATGGGCAATTTAACTTATTACTCAATATATAGACCTAAAGTTAGAAAAGGTTAAAAGTGGTCATTTCTGAAAAGGTCTAAGGGTAGGAAGGGAGACACTAAATTGTTGCATTTTATTACACAATCCTTCTATATTATACTATTTGGTTTTCAATTAGGCTGCCTCTATCCAACAACTGAAAAGCAAATAACCAAATATAGAAATTGCAAATTATTCAAAAAGGTAAGACACTAGCGAGCATAAAACATTTCATCAATGTCCCACGTCAACTGCCTTCTAGATGGGTGCACATAAAAAGGCTCACGTATAGGAAATACACACATGGACTTGCTCACATTTGGTGGGTAGGAGAAAACTAGTAAGAAAAAAAAAAAAAAAACAACAGAGCTGAGGTGAGAGATTGAGTAAAAACAACAACGTAAGCAGAGGGATCGAACATTCATTCATTCAACAAATATCCTGAACCTCGTTCAAGTCAGGTGTTTTTTTCAGCTGCCCGGCCAGGGAGAGTGAATGAGACCATCTCCGCCCTCAAAGAACTTGGGAGTCCGAAATAAGAATGGGGACGGAATAGTACAAAAGCCGCCAACTTCATCATAAATAAAATAGTCCACATATTTCTCCAGCGGGCAAGTAATACTGGTTCGTTTATTGCATGCACCTTCCGTCAAAAAAAGTGGTCTTTGCGCCCCAAATACAAAGAACCAAGGGGCCTTGAAAAGCAACCACTGACCATTCCAATCGTCACCTTCTCCCACGCCGCGGGGGACGTTCCCTCTCAAGCATTGACTAAGCCTTTGAAACCTGAAGCCAAACCAAGGACTTTGTATCGACGGTGGGTATCGGAGAGGTGACTCCACATCCCTAACCTCTTCTTTAAATCTTCCTTTGAAACAGGGATGCCTACAGTCCGTCACCAGGGACTGCGGGGTCAACGTGTGCAGGGGGAAGGCTGACGTTAGCGAGGGATGGGCTCAGAGCCCTGCAGCCCGCAGCTCCACAGGTTGGCTCCTCCTCCTGTGGGCAAGCGGGGCCACTCGCCGCACCTGCCGTTCCTCCACCTCCCGCCAGCCCCACCCACTACGACACACGGAACTGACAAACCCGAATACCTGCCTCCGAGTCTGCGGACGCAGGCGGACACGAAACACAAGGGGATGGAGCTTCTACGCAGGGCCCCAGGTTGTCGCTGTGGCTCTTGCCTCCGCTGCGCTACTGCTTAGTGCACCAGACCCTGCACTTCAGGTGCTTCTACAAAAGAGGCCGCTCCGGGGGAGCGCGGCGATTGCCCTTTGCCTGCGAGCGAGAGCCGCCGAAATTTCCAGCTCGGAATCCGGCCAGGAGCGCGAGTCCCACTCTCTCTCCACTGACAGCTCGCAGCTCTCCCCGCCCCCACCCCCACCCCCACTTCGGCCCGGCCGTTTCCGCTGACCTCACAACCCCCACGACACAACATTGACGAAAGACCCCGACGCCCAGCGTTTTGCCCCTTGCCCAAACTGGTAGCAAACATGTGGCCACCAAGGAAGAAGTACAGGGTGCGGGTGGGGTTATTGGCGAAGGAAACAGAAGATGAAGGGCTTGAAGCGGCTGCACACAGGATCTGGGAGACAGAATTTGGAGTCAAATCCGCGGAGCGCTCAGGCGTTCGGTGGGGACGCCTCGGTGGGTCCTTTCTCACTGCTGTCGCCGGCGGGAGGGCGTTCCTAACTGCTTGGGACCGACGCTGCCCGGGTGAGTCTTCCTGGGTCGTGCTGTCCGCCGATTCATGTGAGTGACGCCCCTGGAGGGGTCCTGGGTAGGCGGGTTGAGATCGAAAGAGTACCCCTCCCTTCCCTTACTCGTCTAGGCGACATAGGACCTGGCCTGCACGTACTAGTGGAAGGTACGCTCATACCAGTGCCAGTCTTGGCATGTGGAGGTAGGGCACAGCTTGGGACCTTTTGAAGGAACCACGTTTGAGAAATGGGATGCGGGGGCTGGGGAAGGGATGCTGCTGGAGAAAAGATATATTCACACACACACACACACACACACACGTTAACTTTCATGTGTGCGCGCGCACCCACGTGTGAAAGGACTGGGGTGGGGTTGGGGCAGCAATTCCTCCTTCCATTAGTTAAGCGACCAAGGCTTCGGGTATTGGGTAAAGAAAGAGCAATGAGCGAAACAGAAGCCCCTGACTTCCTGCAGTTCACATTTTATTGTCGAAGACACATAGTAGACAGAATTTTGGAAAGCATGCCATGTTGCAGGTTGTAACAGGCGCTGAAGAGAAAAAGAAAACAATAAAGCAGAGGAAGATACAGTTTGAAATTTTGGTGTGGCCAGGGAAGGTCTCACTGGAAAAGACGACTTTCGAGCAAGAGCTTACATCACTGAGAAAACTAACCCTACAGATGTCTTGGGGAACTGCAGTCAGGTAGAGGGACCAGCCGTTGCAAAGGTCATGAAGCGGAAACTCCCCTGAAGAGCAGGGAAGATTGGATTGGAGCTGAGTGAAAGGGTTAAAATTGGAGACAAAAATCATAGAATGAAGAAGTCACGAAGGGTATTGAGGGCACCTGAGTTACTGGAGAGCTTTGAGCAGTGGACCGTCGGATATAATCTGGCTTCCTTTTAAAAAGGATCTTACTGGCAGCCGTGGAGAATAGACTGAAAAGAACAGGGTGAAAGACCAGTTTGGAGGCTTTTATAGTAATCTAGAGGGGACACGATCGTGGCTTCAGTTAGGGGTGTAAGAAATGGCTGGCCAAGTTTTTCGTGCTCTTAGTTTAGGTGTGCAAGAATATTGGTGGATGGTGAGTTAATCTATTTTAATTAAGGTTTTGGGAAGCACTTTAAAAATGTAGTGTGAATTTTGGAGTGGCTAACACAAGTTGAAAATCGTAGCCTTGACATTTAATATTTGAGTTTATAATGTTTGGATTCAGACGAGTCGTGTAATTTCTCTGAATTTTCCTATGGAGTGGAAAATGTTATCCCACAAGGTTGGAAATCTCAAATGAGTTCATTTGTAATGTGCCTGGCCCATTAAAATAGTGGCTGTTGTTACTAGCTGTGTTCTTGGATAAGAAACGGGGAAAAAGTACTGAGTGTTTCTGTGGATGGAAAGGGATGGTTAAACCCTATTGAAGAAAATCTGAGAGATCTAGACATACAGTTTTTAAAAATGTTATGCGTGTTTCACTGAACAGAAAGGTTTTCTCTGTTAATGGCCATAGTACCAGAAATATATGGACTGTCTTAGAGCAATCCCCTCTTACCCATCCTTAAAGCCCTCTCGGACCCCCTGTGTTTTTATTAGTAAAGGAGGAGGAGGCATTCTGTTGAGTAAAGAAAACAAAATCAAGAATAAAAACAAATTTCCAGTTATAAAATGAGTAAGTCAGGGATATAATGAATAGCCCAGTGACTATAATTAAAAAAATACTGTATTTAAATGTTTGAAAGCTGGGAGAGTGGATCTTCAAGGTTTTTATCACAAGAAGAAAAATAATTTTTTTAAAGATTTTATTTATTTTGGACAAAGAGAGTTAAGGGCCCACAAGCACAAGTGGGGAGAGGGGAGAGGCAGAAGAGGAAGCCAACCCTGCTGAGCAGGGAGCCTAATGTGGGGCTGAATCCCAGGATCCCAAGAACATGACCTGGGCTGAAGGCAGATGTTTGACTCAGGTGCCCCCCAAAAAATCTTTTGAACTATTTATGGTGAAGGATCTTAACTGGGCTAATGAGATCATTTTGCAGTATATATAAATATCTAGTCATGTTGTGTGTGCATCTAAAACTAACCTGATGTTGTGTCAATTATACTTCAAAAAAATTTAAATAAAAAAAGTAATACAGCCAATAAGTAGCAGAGCTAAAATTTGAATCTATTCCTTGAACACACCAAATAAAAATAAAAAGAAATAAAAAAAAGAGAAACATTCACAAAAAGAACAGTTTTAGGTTGATTTTCTATATTTTGGCAAAAGTTGCAAAAACACCCCTGGAGTTACTGCCAGTTACCACTGTTAAATGAGTTATCTCTGGGATGCATTGTTCTCAGAATATTTAATTTTATTTACCTTTTTAAAAATTCTGACTTTTGACACGTTTTAAATTGTAATAGTTTTAACCTAGTTCTAAATCGTACCACATTATGTAGCATGGTCATAAACATATTCTTCATATGGGGTGATTTGGCAGTTAGATTACAAAGCAAACAGAGGAACGAAGATTGGAAATTTAGATGAAGTATTGATGGTAGCAGGAAAAAACTGATTAAAGTTACTATAGTTTATTAATCCTGACACACATGCTTTTCTCATATTTACTGAAATAGTGGTGCATTTTACAATTGTTGATGTCTTAGAATCACTATGAAGTGGGACTCCTGACATGCTTGTCAGTGACCATACTTATGCATACTTGGTCATAATTGTTAATATTGTCATCAGTTTAATTATATATAGTATTGGTATATAGGGTATATAGTAGTTGACTTTAATCTCCATTTTAAGTATCCTTTTTATGATGACTTACCATTAAAATGAAAAGTTGCTGTGTATGAAGAAATACAGGGAAATAAAAAGTGATATAAAAATCGGGCTAAATTTAAGAGATTCTTCAAATATTACAGGATGTGTGCTTTTTTCTTAATGGTACATAAAATGACAGAGCATCTGGGGATCCCTGGGTGGCGCAGCGGTTTAGCGCCTGCCTTTGGCCCAGGGCGCGATCCTGGAGACCCGGGATCGAGTCCCACGTCAGGCTCCCGGTGCATGGAGCCTTCTTCTCCCTCTGCCTGTGTCTCTGCCTCTCTCTCTCTCTCTCTCTCTCTCTCTCTCTGACTATCATAAATAAATAAAAATTTTTAAAAAAATGACAGAGCATCTAATTGGAGCAATTTTACAATTGGTGGCATTTAGATTTGATAAAAATATAATACTTATAGCATCTAGGAAGAGTATAAACTTCTACCTAACTGAAGTTCTGAAACAGTGAAATCAGGTGTTTTAAGAAGTTAGACACTTCCAAATTGTAGTAGAATTCCTATATTATAAAGTAAAATTGAAAACTTGAACTTAAAACTTCCATTTCAAAGCAATAGCTCATTTTTTTTAAAAGATTTCATTTATTTATTAATGAGAGACACAGGGGGCGGGGGTGGGGGGTTAGAGGGAGAAGCAGGCTCCATGCAAGGAGCCCGACGTGAGACTGGATCCCGGGTCTCCAGGATCAGGCCCTGAGCTGAAGGCGCCCCTAAACCGCTGAGCCACCTGGGCTTCCCAAGCTCATTTGTTTATATTTAATCCCTAACGTTGAAAACGTGAGACAGGGAACTTGTTATTTAAAAGGAATTACTGGATATAATACTGATGAATCCCTGAACTCTACCTCTGAAACTAATAACATACTATATGTTAATTAATTTAATTGAAAAAAATAAAAGGAATTACTGGCAATTTAGAATCAGTGAGAAAAGACTACTGAGGAAATTGCTGAGGTAAAGGAAAGTCATTTGGTAATGACAGAAATCTCAGTCTTTTGTGTTTTTTTTTTTTTTAAAGTTTCAGTTTATTTTATTTATGATAGTCACACAGAGAGAGAGAGAGAGGCAGAGACATAGGCAGAGGGAGAAGCAGGCTCCATGCACCGGAAGCCCGACGTGGGATTCGATCCCGGGTCTCCAGGATCGTGCCCTGGGCCAAAGGCAGGGGCCAAACCGCTGCACCACCCAGGGATCCCATCTTTTAATGATTAAGATGTTTAAGTTCATGTATTTCATAAAATCAGCCTCAGTTTTTATGGTTAGTGGCGTCTTAAAATAGCTTTTTTCGTAACCAAAATTAATGTTAATAGGCAGAATAATTTAGGTAACACCTTTCAAATTTGTCATAAAAATTAGGTCGTCATTTTTTTAATTTATTAAAGGGGGAAAAAACGTCTATATTTAAACTCTCCAGAAACTCTTACTATCCAAACAGAACATAACTTGTGTACTCTTTTTTTCTCTATGTGTTTTACATTTGTAATTACTGTGCGTGCAGTTAAGTATTATTTCTTTTTTCTTCTATGTGTTTTACATTTATATTTACTGTGCATATGATTAAATATTAAACCTGTTCTAATGCCCTAATCATTAAATGAAATTTAGTACAGATGAAGTCAGTTTTCCCAATTGTTTTAGAGGATACTAGTTCTAATAAATGTTAATAGGTGTTCTTTGGTTAGCATTCTGTGGTTAAACACATTTGGAAACTCTACATAATTATGTCTTCTTTAGAAATTACAGCTTGGAAGTTAAAAGAGCTGACTCCAGAATCAGACAGACAGTAAACTTTAATCCTGTTATTTACTAACTCATCACATGACCTAAGGCAAATTGATTTTAATTCAAGTTTTCTTCTCTGTATAAAATAGTCTTCATATATGATCTATGTAACACATTTAGCCAACTCATGGTAAATACTTTGCTAATGTTATCTGCATATTGTTAATGATAATATTAATAATATTGTTATTTAACAATTATTGTTATAATAATAACAATATTATTAACATTATCATGTGTGAGAATCCCTAAGTCTGTCAGCACATTAAAAGCTCTGGGGAGACTAAGGGAACTTAAAAGTTATGAAATTCAGTAAGTACTCAATGTAAAATTGAAAATCACTGTGGAGCGGTTGGCTCACAATAATGAAATGAGCGCTGGGTTGAATGGTATAAGATTTGTCTGAGCTTTAAGTTACTAAACTAGCACTGTTGCCCTAAATAGTCTTGTTTAAAATTTTTTTTTCCAATTTAATGTGTTTACCTCATTTGTCTGAAAGCTTAGTGAGTACAAAGAACATGTTTATTTTTGCTTTTTACTGTAAACTAGGCACATGGCTCAAAATCAGGAAAAATTGGGGTCAGGAACTTAAGTTTTTTTATAGGGGCCTGGCAGGTAGCATAAATGAGAC
Source organism: Canis lupus familiaris (assembly GCF_011100685.1). Taxonomy (NCBI): domain Eukaryota; kingdom Metazoa; phylum Chordata; class Mammalia; order Carnivora; family Canidae; genus Canis; species Canis lupus. The sequence goes on along the minus strand of NC_049253.1, from coordinate 12,821,072 downwards.
AACAGAGAGTTGTGCACTTTTGCCTTACTTTATTTTTATTATTTTTAAAAGATTTTATTTATTCATGATAGACGTAGAGAGAGAGAACAAGAGAGAGAAGCAGGCTCCATGACGGGAGTGGGACTCGATCCTGGAACTCCAGGATCATGCCCTGGGCCAAAGGCAGGCGCTGAAACTGCTGAGCCATCCAGGGATCCCCTTTTGCTTTGCTTTAAATGGCACTCACCTTCAACTGTTTTAAACATTGTTAACCCTGAAACACAAAGGCTTCTCTGATCACTGTGGTGATAGTTTGTAAACTCTAGAATTGACTATTGATCAGGACCAAACTCTGAAAAACATAAGGATTTAAAGGGACAAGTCAAGAAAAAGGAGCCCTAGAAGGACATGCCAAAGAAGTAGAAAGTGAAATCAAATGAAAGTATCCTCGTTTTGTAAATTAGGAAAATGAAACAGAGAAGTTATGCAGTTTTGCCAAGGTCACACACAGCCTCCTAGGTATGTCATTCGACCAAGATTTGTTGGCTGTAAATAAGGAAAAAAAAAAAAAAAAAACTGCTCTGGTGTTAGTAATCCATATCTGCATAAACTTCTGCATCCTACTTATATATTTAAAAGTTTAAAGACAGTTAAACAAGTACTAGAAAACCTATTTCCAGAGCGTCTAATTCTAAAAATAAATAACTTAGAATTTGAGAAGTTTGTCAACATATAGATCTGACTACAACCTAATCCAAAATATCTCAAAAGGCACGTTAATTGTGATATCATGAATAATATTGCCAAAATAACCAGTTATCTAGGAGTAAAGAAAAAGTAGAGGAGGAGGGGCAAGATGGCAGAAGAGTAGGGTCCCCAAGTCACCTGTCCCCACCAAATTACCTAGATAACCTTCAAATCATCCTGAAAATCTACGAATTCGGCCTGAGATTTAAAGAGAGAACAGCTACAATGCTACAGTGAGAAGAGTTCAGCTTCTATTAAGGTATGAAGACGGGGGAAAAAAAATAAAAGACATCCAAGGGGGACGGCCCGCGACCAGCCGGGCTAAGGCTGGGGCGAGTGCCTCCAGAAAAAGTGCCCCGTCCTGGAGAAGCAGGAGCTTCACCAATCTTCCCCTGACGGAAGGGAGCTCGCAGGGAGTTAGAGCAGGACCCCAGGAGGGCGGGGATGCCCTCAGGATCCCTGGGACACTAACAGACACCTGCGCCCGGGGAGAGTGCACCGAGCTCCCTAAAGGGCTCCAGCATGCACGGCTGGACCCAGGAGCAGCTCGGAGGGGCTCCGGCAGAGGCTCCACGTGGAGGGGGCTGCGCGGCTCTGGGAGCACCTCGGAGGGACTCGGGCGACGACTCCGTGGAGAGGCAGCTTCCCGCCGGGAGCGCAAATCCAACAGCACAGGACCCGGAGCACAGGGCGCCGGGGACACAGCCCAGGATCCCGCCTCCCCCCGGGACAGGCAGAGGCCAGGAGGGCCCAGGACAGCAAGGACACTCCTGCCCCGAGCTGAGCAGATCAGCGGCCCCGCCCCGGAGCCTCCAGGCCCCTGCAGATGGAGAGCTCTGTAGTTACTGCGGGAGCTGACTCCACGGCTCCAGAGCTGGCCGTTGCCACTGTGGTTGTTCCTTCTGGGGCCTCACGGGGTAAACATCCCCCACTGAGCCTCACAGTGGCCTCACAGGATAAACAGCTTAAATATCTTTCGCTGAGCAGCTCCCCCAAGTGCTAACACCTGAAAATCACAGCAGGCCCCTCCCCCAGAAGACCAGCTAGACAGACAGTGGAAAAACAAATTATTGACCAAGCAGCACTGGAAAGGTCCAGGGGAAGTCAAGGAACTTACAGTATACAGAATCAGAGGATACTCGCCCTTGTTTTTTTTGTTTGTTTATTTTTTGTTTTGTTTTTGTTTTTTCTTTTTGTTTTGTTTTTTTTGTTGTTGTTGTTTTGGTTTTGATTTTTGATTTCCGTTTGCTTCCCCCCCTTTTTCTTTTTCTTTATTTCTCTTTTTCTTCTTTTTTCTTTTTTTATTCCTTTTTTCTTTTTCTTTCCTTCTTTCTCTTCTTTCTTTTTCTCCTTTTCCCAATACAACTTGTTCTTGGCCATTCTGCACTGAGCAAAATGACTAGAAGGAAAACCTCACCTCAAGAGAATCAGAAACAGTCCTCTCTCCCACAGAGTTACAAAATTTGGATTACAATTCAATGTCAGAAAGCCAGTTCAGAAACACTACTATAAAGCTACTGGTGGCTCTAGAAAAAAGCATAAAGGACTCAAGAGACTTCATGACTGCAGAATTTAGATCTAATCAGGCAGAAATTAAAAATCAATTGAATGAGATGCAATCCAAACTAAAAGTCCTAATGATGAGGGTTAACGGGGTGGAAGAACGAGTGAGTGACATAGAAGACAAGTTGATGGCAAAGAAGGAAACTGAAGAAAAAAGAGACAATTAAAAGACCATGAAGACAGATTAAGGGAAATAAACGACAGCCTGAGGAAGAAAAACCTACGTTTAATTGGGGTTCCTGAGGGCGCCAAAAGGGACAGAGGGCCAATATATGTATTTGAACAAATCATAGCTGAAAACTTTCCTAATCTAGGAAGGGAAACAGGCATTCAGATCCAGGAAATAGAGAGATCCCCCCCTAAAATCAATAAAAACTTTTCAACACCTCGACATTTAATAGTTAAGCTTGCAAATTCCAAAGATAAAGAGACGATCCTTAAAGCAGCAAGAGACAAGAAATCCCTGACTTTTATGGGGAGGAGTATTAGGGTAACAGCAGACCTCTCCACAGAGACCTGGCAGGCCAGAAAGGGCTGGCAGGGTATATTCAGGGTCCTAAATGAGAAGAACATGCAACCAAGAATACTTCATCCAGCAAGGCTCTCATTCAGAATGGAAGGAGAGATAAAGAGCTTCCAAGATAGGCAGGAACTGAAAGAATATGTGACCTCCAAACCAGCTCTGCAAGAAATTTTAGGGGGACTCTCAAAATTCCCTTTAAGAAGAAGTCCAATGGAACAATCCACAGAAACAGGGACCGAATAGATATCATGATGACACTAAATTCATATCTTTCAATAGTAACTCTGAACGTGAACGGGCTTAATGACCCCATCAAAAGGCGCAGGGTGTCAGACTGGATAAAAAAGCAGGACCCTTCTATTTGCTGTCTCCAAGAGACTCATTTTAGACAGAAGGACACCTACAGCCTGAAAATAAAAGTTTGGAGAACCATTTACCATTCAAATGGTCCTCAAAAGAAAGCAGGGGTAGCCATCCTTATATCAGATAAACTAAAATTTACTCCGAAGACTGTAGTGAGAGATGAAGAGGGACACTATATCATACTTAAAGGATCTATCCAACAAGAGGACTTAACAATCCTCAATATATATGCCCCGAATGTGGGAGCTGCCAAATATATCAATCAATTAATAACCAAAGTTAAGACATACTTAGATAATAATACACTTATACTTGGTGACTTCAATCTAGCGCTTTCTATACTCGATAAGTTTTCTAAACACAACATCTCCAAAGAAAACTGTAGAAGACTTCTGAAAGAAATTGAGGAAGACAGAAAGAGATGGGAAAACATTCCATGCTCATGGATTGGCAGAATTAATATTGTGAAAATGTCAATGTTACCCAGGGCAATTTACACGTTTAATGCAATCCCTATCAAAAAACCATGGAGTTTCTTCAGAGTTAGAACAAATTATTTCAAGATTTGTGTGAAATCAGAAAAGACTCCGAATAGCCAGGGGAATTTTATTTTATTATTATTTTTTTTTATTTATTTATTTTTTTTTAGCCAGGGGAATTTTAAAAAAGAAAACCATATCTGGGGGCATCACAATGCCAGATTTCAGGTTGTACTACAAAGCTGTGGTCATCAAGACAGTGTGTTAGTGGCACAAAACACAGACACAAAGATCAATGGAACAGAATAGAGAATCCAGAAGTGGACCCTCAACTTTATGGTCAACTAATATTCGATAAAGGAGGAAAGACTATCCACTGGAAGAAAGTCTCTTCAATAAATGGTGCTGGGAAAATTGGACATCCACATGCAGAAGAATGAAACTAGACCACTCTCTTGCACCATACACAAAGATAAACTCAAAATGGATGAAAGATCTAAATGTGAGACAAGAGTCCATCAAAATCCTAGAGGAGAACACAGGCAACACCCTTTTTGAACTCGGCCACAGTAACTTCTTGCAAGATACATCCATGAAGGCAAAGGAAACAAAAGCAAAAATGAACTATTGGGACTTTATCAAGATAAGAAGCTTTTGCCCAGCAAAGGATACAGTCAACAAAACTAAAAGACAACCTACAGAATGGGAGAAGATATTTGCAAATGACATATCAGATAAAGGGCTAGTTTCCAGGGATCCCTGGGTGGCGCAGCGGTTTGGCGCCTGCCTTTGGCCCAGGGCGCGATCCTGGAGACCCAGGATCGAATCCCACATCAGGCTCCCGGTGCATGGAGCCTGCTTCTCCCTCTGCCTATGTCTCTGCCTCTCTCTCTCTCTCTGTGACTATCATAAATAAATAAAAATTAAAAAAAAAAAAAGGGCTAGTTTCCAAGATCTATAAAGAAATTATTAAACTCAACACCAAAGAAACAAACAATCCGATCATGAAATGGGCAAAAGACATGAAGAGAAATCTCACAGAGGAAGACATAGACATGGCCAACATGCACATGAGAAAATGCTCTGCATCACTTTGCCATCAGGGAAATACAAATCAAAACCACAACGAGATACCACCTGACACCAGTGAGAATGGGGGAAATTAACAAGGCAGGAAACCATAAATGTTGGAGAGGATGCGGAGAAAAGGGAACCCTCTTGCACTGTTGGTGGGAATGTGAAATGGTGCAGCCACTCTGGAAAACTGTGTGGAGGTTCCTCAAAGAGTTAAAAATAGACCTGCCCTACGACCCAGCAATTGCACTGTTGGGGATTTAACCCAAAGATTCAGATGCAATGAAACGCCAGGACACCTGCACCCCGATGTTTCTAGCAGCAATGTCCAGAATAGCCACACTGCGGAAGGAGCCTCAGTGTCCATCGAAAGATGGATGGATAAAGAAGATGTGGTTTATGTATACAATGGAATATTACTCAGCCATCAGAAATGACAAATACCGCCATTTGTTTCAACGTGAATGGAATTGGAGGGTATTGTGCTGAGTGAAATGAGTCAATCGGAGAAGGACAAACATTATATGGTCTCATTCATTTGGGGAATATAAATAATAGTGAAAGGGAATAGAAGGGACGGAGAAGAAATGGGTAGGGAATATCAGAAAGGGAGACAGAACATGAAGACTCCTAACTCTGGGAAATGAACTAGGGGCGGTGGAAGGGGAGGAGGGTAGGGGGTGGGGGTGAATGGGTGACGGGCACTGAGGGGGGCACTTGACGGGATGAGCACTGGGTGTTATTCTGTATGTTGGCATATTGAACACCAATAAAAAATAAATTTATTATTAAAAAATGAAATAAAGAAAAAGTAGGCACTGGTTAACAACTAGTGTGTTTTAGAGTCATTCTTGTTTTATTTTTGTCAAGAAAACTTGATTATTACGAGAAAAATGACTGCAAGCAAAAGTCCTCTCTTTTAATGAGGCTTCCTTTGTAGTATTTTTGTTGATACTGTGGCAGTTAAGGTATTAGAAATAACCTATCACTATAAATTTTGGAAAATTATTGGTTATTGCATAACCAGAGTTTGTCATAAGTAATTAGGAGGTACAGTATATTCAGGTCTTAAATTCATACAGTCTTAAGTTGTCTTAAGTTTGTGATTTCAGTGCATTTTTTTAAGACTTTATTTTTTAGGGCGGATTTAAATTCACAGCAAACTTGAGCAGAAAGTATATAGTGAATCTTAATTTTTTTCTCATCCTTAAATCAGAACATCTTATGTCATTTTCATAAAACAATTTTTCTCTTGGTATTCTTAGCCACTTTGTGCCTTTGGCAAAATGGTATGTATTGGCTCTTGCTGGATTGCTTTGCCTTCTGAGCTAAAGCTGGGAACTAGTACTATTAGTCCTTTGAAGGCTTTGACAAAGCATTCAGAGTGAAGTCTATATATCATTGAGTGTTCCTTCTTTGTGTACCATTTGTTTAAATAATGTTAAGTGTTGCTTTAGAGTTTTTGTAATTATGACAGTATCTATTCCTCGGGGAAGGGACAAAGATTTTTCAGTTGACTGTTGTCTTACTGTATTCCCCTGCACAGGAGTCCTTGGATATATTTTGTATACTATTATAAACACAAAATTTAGAATTAATGTAAATATATTATCACCCCCATAGACTGTATACCACTCATAAAGAAATTAAGGTGTGTTTAGCCACATTATATGGTTTCATTCATACAGGGAATATAAAAAATAGTGAGAGGGATTATAGGGGAAAGGAGAGAAAATGAGTGGGAAATATCAGAGAGGGAGACAGAACATGAGAGACTCCTAATTCTGGGAAACGAATAAGGGGTGATGGAAAGGGAGGTGGGCGGAGGAATGGGGTGACTGGGTGACAGGCACTGAGGGGGGCACTTGATGAGATGAGCAATGGGTGTTATATGTTGGCAAATTGAACTCCAATAAATATTCCAAAAAAAAAAAAAAAAACGGTGTGTTTAGCCAAATTATCTAAATATATTTTTAATATTAATGTGTATAATTTATATTTTTATTATTTGCTATGTTCTTAACCTTTAAGAAAATGTAAAAATCATACCTAAAGATCTACAAAATATCATGCCTATAGGAACCCACACTACTGTGAGCTTCTTAAAGTTGGGGATTGTACATACATCCTTTTTTGTGTTCCCAAAATTGTGCTTGATGCCTGTCATTTTTCAGCTACAGTTCATAGTATTCTATATAAGGAGAACATTCCTTATGTACCTCATGGTGTTGTGGTAATTAAATAAGTTAATATTGTGAAGTGCTTAGGAAAGGACCTGGCAAATACTAAAGACAAATGAAACAGTAGGTATTATTATTACCCAATAATACCTATCAGGAAGTTTGAGATGGCTTCTGTCATCCACAATTATTTTATATATATTTGAGTGGTTTATTAGGATCACTGTCTTCTCTCTCTGTTCTCAACATTTTAAGACTTCATGGCATATAGGGCTCCTATGTGCCGTAGTCCTTTAAGTATCAGACTCTTAATTTTGCTTCAGGTCTTGATATCAGGATTGTGACATGGAGCTACACGTCAGGCTCTGTCTCTCTCCCACACCCTGCTCCTGCACTTTCTATCTCTAAAATAAGTAAATAAAATCTTTTTTTTTTTTTAAGGCCTTCATGGCTTAAGTATGTTTTTCAGTAACATTTCTCTTTCTTACTAACATGTTTTTCCTTTATTTTTCATGTTTTATTTATATACTTTGGCTAAAAATGAATCCATGTTTACTGAATATTTCAAGTGATAACATTTCTCAATCCTAGTTTTATTTCAGTTTAGAGCTAGACCTTAATCTATGTATTTGTAGAGTTACAGCCAAATATATAAATTTTATTCCTTTTATATACATAATAAATATATAAAATATAGAGGTACACATTTTTCATCAGTATCATTCAAAGTATTACCACTTCCTCTTATCTTACTGTTTCTTCTTAGTGGCTCTATGTATGTGTTTAATATTTACAGCTCACTTTTGTAACTGTATTTTGCAGATAGTTAATAGATTTATCAACTCAGTAAGATTGTATCTGTTCTTTCCCTTAGCCTAGGTTTCATGATCTCTATTTTGTGAATTATTGTGAGTCTTAGTTTTGAGATTTTTTTATGTGAGTCAGGACACGAATTTCATGTTTTGCTTTATTACCACCTTAGCTGATACTTGTGAAATGACTTTGTACCCATTGGCAAATTCACAACACTTACACTTACTTAAATCCATTTGTTTCTGGCAGCCCAAGTGGCTCAGCGGTTTAGTGCTTCCTTCAGTCCAGGACCTGATCCTGGGGACCTGGGATTGAGTCCCACGTCGGGCTCCCTGCATGGAGCCTGCTTCTCCCTCTGCCTGTGTCTCTGCCTCTCTCTCTCTCTCTCTGTCTCTCATGAATAAATAAAATCTTAAAAAAAATCCATTTGTTTCTTATCAGTTATTTACTAGGGATTTTTCTAAAGCATATCATTAAGATCACATTTATTTTAATATCAAATTTTTCTTTGCTATAAAAATAAAAGCTAACAAATTATGCTAAATCAAATACTCATTACTTTTCTAGGGATAGCTATTTTCACATATTGAGTATACTTGATTGCTATGTTAGACTAAATAAAGACATTAAACTAAAAGAATGCTGTAAGGAGGATACTAAAAGTCCAGAAGAACATAGCTTTTTGTTTGTTTGTTTACTTTAACTTTCTTCATCTGTTAGTTTGTATTTTTCTCTAAAATTCTAAAACAACATTTGAGGAACAATAACAATATTCAGTATTCATGTTGTAAAAATTGGCTAAATATAAAGCTGGTTATCTTCATTTTCAATTTTTGTATTTTTTTTGCCTGTATTTTTTTAAACTGTTAAATAATAGCTCATATAGAAAATGAGCAGTTTACTATGTACTTTTTCAGATTAACTTCATTTATATTTTCTTCACTTACTACCATTTTTATTTTTTTCAGTTTTTTTTAGTGATTCTGTATTATAAATTGTCAACTTTAGCATAAAGTTTTTTGAAAATTGGTTCTTTTTTTAATTAAAAGGTAAACATTTCAGAATGTTCCTTTTTATACATATCGCATAATTTGAAATGTTCAAATGATCTTGTATTTGTTCATTATTAGCCAGTTTTTTCCTTTATCAAAAAATTTCACCATTTTATTGTATATCGCTTGTTTAAAGTCAGAATTACTTCAGCAACGTTTGTCTCATTACATTTTGTATTATAAATTGAAGCTAAACAGGTAAAAAAAGAACAATTTGTAGTATTAATGATTAATCTTTTTGTCAGTGTTACTATTTAATAGCAGTTTAAACTATAACATTGTGAGCTAACCTCAGAATGTTTGCTTATATGCATTTTTCTGCATAATGACAGGATGTTTTCTAATTTCTATGAATTATTATAAAATTAAAATCATAACTTTAACAAGGGTCACAGTATATATGCTGACATTTCTGAGTCATTAATATTGATATGTTAATTGATGACATTTTTCTTCTTTCCTAATCCATGTGTTTCTTCTTAAAATTGTACATAGTTAAACAGTAGAAATATCCAATATATAAAAAATAACATGTAAAGAGGGAATTCAGCAATTCTTAACTTTGGAACACTTCTAGTTTAGTTAAGGTTATTGTTATTCTTTTAGTATTTTTGTTTTGTCATGTTATTCAGCTGCATTTTATTATTTATTTATTTATTTATTTATTTATTTATTTATTTATTTTTTATTCAGCTGTATTTTAAAGCTTTCCAACCTAAAATGTGGTTAAGTAACATCTTTTTTGCATTTAGGGAAAAAAAATTGCCTCTTCCAAACATATTGAGAAATTAGTTGTTTAACATTTCTTCCGTTTGTTTGGTTTATTGCTGTGTATAGGAAAAGTGTTTTTCCTAGTGTATTGATCTGTTAGAGTAGAAGATGGTTTTCCTTTCAGACTCCTTGCTTATACTGTCCTGTACAATAAATTTATTCCTTCTACAGTGTTATTTACCACTTATGTTTTTCACTTAGGATTTCCTGCCGTTTCTTGGCAAAAATGGCAACTAATGGTACTGTTCTGAAGAGACTGGAACAGAAGGGTGCAGAAGCAGATCAAATTATTGAATATTTAAAGCAGCAAGTTGCTCTTCTTAAGGAGAAAGCAAGTAAGATTTTGCATTTTTGAAGAAGTTACTTAAAATGAATTCCTATGTTGACGGGACAAAAACTGTGTTTACCCCCATAAATTTACTTCATCATCTTGATCATAACTTTTAGATTCCTTTAATATTTTCATTTTGAGTAAAATGATTTTCTGGGATTAGGATAAATTAGAATTGGTATATAGTGAATGTAATGTAGAGAAAACAACGTATTATTTTAAGAATGCTAAAGGAAAATTAATGTTTAAAATAAGTTAGTTATAAAATTAGAATTTAAAATGAAGAAAATTGGATAAAATCAAATATGAACTCAAATTTATCTCTTCTAAGAATATACACTTGTATCACCCTCTGCTAAAGCATTTTCTGAAATGATTTTTCATTTTTTCCAATACTTCTTTAAGTTTACATAGAAATTGCTTATGTACAAAAATATGTACAAAAATAACATCTGAATTTCTGCTTTTAGGATTTACATTAATTTTTGTTTACTTAAAAGCAATTTCTCAATGGCTAATGTTAATGATATAATGAACATTCCCAAATCTTTTACAGTAACAAATAGAAATCAATGATTTTCTTTGCTGTATAAGATTGTGAATGGCTTACAGAATCAGTTCCTCTTCAAAATAATTTTTCTTTATTTTCTTTATTAATTTTACAATACTGCTTTAATTATTTCTTTTTTATAATGTTTTATAAGTGTTTTTTTCTTAAAATTCCCATCAATTTCTCTTATTTAAAATTTTTAATATTGTTTTTCATTAGTAAGATAAAGAAAGAGATTAATCAGTGCTTCTGTGAATTTTTTTTTCAGATGGATGGCTATTAGTGGCTATTAGCTTGACTAGCATTTCATTTTTGCTAATTGAAATAAAAAGGAACCCTCTTATATTTATTGTATATTTATTTTTTACCTTTATTATTATTTTTTGGTAGCCTATCTTGGATGGTTCTCAGTCTCATTGTTCCTGTATTATAGTAAATATTTCATAAAATCTTTTAATACTCTGTAAAGAAGATATTTCTTAGATAAAATGATCTACCTATACTCTTAATTTCAAAACATACAGTAACTATGTAATATATAGGAAAATTAAAAAGAAAGTAATTTATAAATAGTAGTAATAATAAAAATATGCATTTTAATGAGTAAATACTTAGGCAGGACTGTCCTACCAGGCATATGAGAGAGTCATATGCAATGTGGTTCCCATACATGGAATCACCAAGAATGCAATAGAAATGCTAATTGGTATGAGTGTGTATTTAGTCTGCCTTTATGTAGGCAAGTCTGATGCCAGAAGCAACTTTCAGTTGTGCTATTTATTTACTCAGAATGGTGGATAATTCTTAGGGAAAACTGTGAACAAAACAAAGTAGAGTCTGCTCTTGATTTATATGATACCTGATTTATAGAAAATTCAGGGTATAATGAAAATGTTTAATAATATTTTGTGTTTATTTATAAAAAATAGAGTCTAGGTTCAAATAACAGGATTTTTACCTACACAAATGTACAATGGGTTACTAGAAAATTCTGCAGAATGTGAGACAGCTTATTATTTCAGAGGTGTATCTAGCATATTTCAGGATATCTGACATTCCTGACTTCTGCCCATTAAATGCCCGACATGACTCTATTATTTGTGACAACCAAGAATACCCCCACAGATTTTAAAAGTCCTACCTAGGGAGCAGTATCAATCGCACTGAGAATCATTGGTTTTCTTTTATTCTTTTGTATGCCCTATTGCTCACCTTTAACACACATATCATATTTTGAGGAAATCTTTGAAGCTATTTCACTCATTGAACGTTTGGCCAGCTCAGTCTGAGACATTAGGAGTAAAAGATTATTCAGGTACTTTTAAAAGGTAATGATTAAAAAGAAAGAATAAGAATAGTTTTTTTTATGGTTTGCTATTAGATCTTGGCTTTAAAAAAACTAATGTGTCTAATACTTGCCTCATGCTGATAGTTTATGGTTGACACTTTTAGTCTGTTTCTTAAGTTGTCGTTAGCATCTTTATGGAAGCTAGGAAATGATTCATAAGCAAACTTTTCTGGTCCATTATTATTTCACAGATAATAATCTCTTTTTCTCTTTTGTCATGTTTTCTAATAAATACTAAATGATATAAAGGAATTGGCAAACATTTGGTTATTGGTATTATCCTAATTATGTTAATATAGCTATGCCCTTCAAGTAGTATTATAAGAAAACTTTTAGAAAACATGGCTATATCTTACTAAGATTTTCTTAATCCTAGTTTTGCAGGCAACTTTGAGAGAAGAGAAGAAACTTCGAGTTGAAAATGCTAAATTAAAGAAGGAAATTGAAGAATTGAAACAAGAGCTAATTCAGGCAGAAATTCAAAATGGAGGTGATTAAATATAGAAATAATAGGTTATTTTGATTTATGATAATAGTATTATATCCTTGATTGTTAAATTAGATATTATGCTTGATTTTTCATGTTATCCCCGCAGTAGCCCTTCTCATGCAATCATCTTCTTTTACAGAAGAGGAAATGGAGACTTAGAAAAGGCAAATGATCTTGCCTGAGCTCATGCAAAAAAGTGCAGACCTATGCTTTTAGTGATGTTGAACATGTTTTCATGTGTTTGTTGGCCATCTGTATGTCTTTGGAAAAGAGCATTATTCTGGCATTCCTGACTTCTGCCAATTCATGTGCCTGTGCCTGAATTCATTGGATTATTATTTTTGTTTATTTTTGGTGTTGAACTATAAAGTTCTGTGTGTATTTTGGATATTAAGCTCTTAGCAAATATATCATTTGCAAATACCTTCTGTCATTCAGTTGGTTGCCTTTTTGTTTTGTCAATGGTTCCCTTTGCTGTGGAAAAGCTTTTTATTCTGGTATAGTCCTAATAGTTTAGTTTTGTTTTTGTTTCCCTTGCTTCAGGAGACATATTTAGAAAAATGTTGCTGTAGCCAATGTCAAATTACTGCCTATGTTTTTTTCTAGGAATTTTATGGTTTCAGGTCTCTATGTCTAGGTCTTTATCCATTTTGAGTTTATTTTGTATATTGTGTAAGGAGTTTCATTCTTTTGCATGTAGCTGTCCAGTTTTCCCAACACCATTTGTTGAAGACTTTTTTCTGTTGTATATTGTTACCTCATCAGGGAAATCCTATTGTATGCCGGAAACTAATAGAGAGAGCTATATATTAATTATACTTGGATTTAAAACAACTATGCTTTTAATCTCTGTGCTATATACTTCAACTTGATCATCACTGTTCCCTATTAAATAGTTATTGAAAATAAGTTGTAATAATATGTAGCTGACATTTATTACGTTTTACTATATGCCAGGCACTGTGTGCAAAGTGCTTCATGTACATTATATATTTTATCCTTGATATTTTGTGTATACAGATGTCCTTGTTTTATACATGAGGAAATAGAAGCTTACGAGTATAAAGTAATTTGCCTGAAATCATAATTTTTAAGTTAGCCAACTCAGCATATAATTATAATTTCAAATATTATATTGGAAATAAAAATTTTAAATTTACTGAATTATTTTAAGGGAATCTAAATAAATTTACATCATTTTAAAACAACGATAATAATAGCTCCATTACAATTTCAAAGTACTACACAGAAAGGCATATAATTGTATTATAGAAAATCCTTCCTAAGTGAGTTAAGGAGGCCCAAGTATGGTGAAAGTCTCTTACTGCTTCCTTTTGAACTATCCTGTCAGTGAGTGAATTATTTTGAATGCTGTAGTATGAGCTCTATCCCTAGTGAGCTAGACAAAATTAAAGAAAAATCAATGTGTGCTTACAGCTATCAACTAAAGAGAATATCATTTGTCAGTGGAAGATCTGATCCTTTCTAAGACAAGGAGATTTGGAATACAGGTATAGAATTAAACAGTTTAAATATTAACAATGTAAATTACTTTTCATTTTATCAGTTCTAAAAGATTGCCCTGGAATATTTTAAACTCTGATCTTTTTAATGAAGTACTAAAGCAGATCAACAATTTGAATTAATGTATTGCATTCTGTTGAATGGTGAAACAAAATAAGGGTAGGGTAGATGGAGTGTCACATTACTAAAAGAAGCAAGAGCCTCCAGGGAACTTAAAAATACCTCAGAAAAGTGGTCTGAAAATTGGCCAGAATTTAAGCCACATCAAAATCCCTCACAGGATTATGTTTTTCCATACTCACTAGGCTATGAGAGTGTTTTTAACATTGCTGAAGAAGTTTTCTTCCTTAAAAAAGTTGTTTTTTTGACATAGAATGGACATGTCTCTCCACTAATTCTGATATTAAAATGACTATTATTTAAACACTTTCCCAGTTGTTTGTGCAATATAAAAGAAAACCTGAGTGAAATGCATGCTATCTTGCCAAACTATGAAAGGATAGTCTCAGAAGACAGGCTGCTTGAGTAGAAATTCTTATTTTCCTACTGACTGTGTGTATGATGGGCCACTTTTTTAACTTCTGTATGGCTCATGTTGATCATCTGTAAATAGGGATGTCAATAGAAATTACTGCTTTTGGTGAATTTATGAGAATTACAAGAGTTAATTCATGTAAAGCAGTTTAAAAAGTGTCCGGGACATAGTCCATAATAAATATTAGTTATTGTTGTTATCTATGTTTTTCTCAGTTATTAGTGATTAAATGAGAATCGCTTATTTAACTTTTATCTTGGTTAAAATGTACTTAATTTCTTGGCAGCCATTCTACAGTCTTGGTAGAGACTTGATAATCAAATGCAGTGAATTTTTCTTTCATAATGACTCTATCTTAATTTATTTTCTGTATCAGTGAAACAAATACCATTTCCATCTGGTACTCTGCTGCAAGCTAATTCCATGGTTTCTGAAAATGTGATACAGTCTAGACCAATAACAACTATATCTTCTGGTGCCAAAGAACAGATAGGAGGAGGAGAAGCAGAAGAAAAGAAGATGAAAGAGAAAATTGAAGTGAAAGGTATTTTTAACCTTTAAGGTTATTTGGCTCTTGACTGATTTATCAGATGTCATCACTTTTGATAATAATAGTGGTGTCAAAAAGAAAGTTGAAACCTTTATTAACTAGAATAAAGTTAGGAATAGTATGATACTACAGCATGGAAACTGGGCTCTAAAGGATGTGTGAAGACTGACCAAGTCGATAGGGTAAGAATGTTGTATTTTAGGTAGAGTATATTTTAAGATAACTAAAAACATAGAAAGTAGAGATTAAGCATAGAGGCCCATAGTTTGGTATGACTAAATTTTAGTGTGTATTTCAGTTTCAGAGAAGTCACAGGTAGGAAGTTACCTTGGGACTAGTTGTGACGAAAGGAAAAGGGATAGTCTAGTCAAAGGAGAATGTCTGAACTAACTAAGGTATAGGGGTGTAAACATTTTAGGAACCCATAAAAACTGGAATGGAAAGTATATCACCATCCACTTAGATTGCCAGACTAGAAATGTTACAGTTAACCTATTGCCCTCTCTCAATTTCCATACCTAATTGGCCACCAAAACATATAATTCCTATCACCAAAACATATCTAGAACCCAGTTCCATGGCTCCATTTTGTTAGGTGCTACCTTTCTTCAACTTCTCCTGATCTGCCATTTGAATTAATGTTAAAGCCTCATCTTTTCTAATTAATTCTTACCTTGCTGCTAAAGCTATTCTAATCATAAATCTGACTCCTTCTTTATATCTCTTCTCCTTTACTCCTTTGGAGATTTCATTTTTCCAAGAATGTCTAAAGAATAAATGCTTTTATAATTCATTATATGCACCTCTCATAACACACCCACTTAAGAGTTTTTGGAAAATATAAAATGGCTGAGGAATTTGTGAGTTAACCTAAGCCAGTTTAGCATCTGACACTTGTCAGTTCCTTTTACTAAATATCAGTAACCTTTCTTAGTAGTAGGTAGGGGCTATATACCTTCTACATAACTTCACCACTAGGTGGTATGGTTACAATGAAAGCAAATCCAGCTAATTCTTTCACTTTATAAACTTTATTAAGAAGTACATAAAGACTCCTAACTCTGGGAAACAAACTAGGGGTGGTGGAAGGGGAGGAGGGCGGGGGGTGGGGGTGAATGGGTGACGGGCACTGAGGGGGGCACTTGACAGGATGAGCACTGGACATTATTCTGTATGTTGGTAAATTGAACACCAATAAAAAATAAATTTATTAAAAAAAAAAAGAAGAAGAAGAAGTAGTCACAATTGGGCCACCCGGGTGGCTCAGCAGTTGAGTGTCTGCCTTTGACCCAGGGCATGGTCCTGGGGACCCGGGATCAAGTCCCACATTGGGCTCCCTGCATGGAGCCTGCTTCTCCCTCTGCTTGTGTCTCTACGCGCCTCTCTCTCTCTCTCTCTCTCTCTCTCTGTCTCTCATGAATAAATAAAATCTTAAAAAAAAAAAAAGTCACAAAACAATCAGACAGCCTGTTCTAAGTATGATGAAGTTCATAACCCAAAGGAAGATATATTGCGTTTGTGACTACAGGATTAATCTTCTATTTAAATGAGACAATGGAGTCTTCTTTGTGGGAGGAGACACCACATAAGACCAAATAGAGCTCTATGTCTAGAATGCCTCTGTCCAATGGTACTTTTCTGTAATGATAGAAATGCTGTATAACTGCATTATCCAACAAAGTAGCCAGTAGTCATGTATGGCTACTGAACATTTTAAATGTATCTAGTATGGCTAAGGAACTGAATGTTTATTATTTTAAATTTAAATGTAAACTAGCTGTATGGGGTTGGCATCTATCCACATATTGAACAGTGCTGGAATAGAAGGCTGTTCCATTGGTGTTTGACTGCTAGAATTGCCAGATTCCAAAATTCTGTTCATGCAGAGGCTGTGGATATGATACAGTCTTTCTAGTGAGCATCACTCATTTTTTAATTAAACATTCCTAAAATTTTTTATGATGACTAAGTTCTTGGTAAAGATTTTGATACAGTTACCTCTGGAATGTGGGTTCCTGATAAAGGTATTTCAAATGCCTAGGAAGTAGATTAAAATTAAAAATATGGGATCCCTGGGTGGCGCAGCGGTTTGGCGCCTGCCTTTGGCCCAGGGCGCGATCCTGGAGACCCAGGATCGAATCCCATGTCAGGCTCCCGGTGCATGGAGCCTGCTTCTCCCTCTGCCTATGTCTCTGCCTCTCTCTCTCTCTCTCTCCATATGACTATCATAAATAAAATAAAATAAAATAAAATAAAATAAAATAAAATAAATAAAAGTTTAAAATTAAAAATATATATAGATACATTGTTATACTGCATTATGTTAAACATATAATCACCCAAAGGTAACTTTTACTAAGATTTTGGTTTATTTTCTTCTAGTAATTTTGTATATTTATTTCTATATCATTTGGGTTTTTTTCCATTAAAAAAATCTTTGCTAATATTTTACACGGAAAATGGAATTTTAAAAAATTCATTAGATTAAAAATCACCTGTTATTTTGAGCTAGCTCTACCTCTTCTTTTGTAAACTGTCTTTGTATAAATTGCGAATGTCCTTACATAAAATGATTCTTTCCCACTTCAGGCACTGTCTCTTATTTCTATATTTCTATGTGTATGTAATGTTTGTCACGTACTCATTATATATACCTGCCTTAAAAGAGATTTTCAGTGCATTCATAGTATGGGCCGCTCATCTTACTATTTCCAGTGCCTTAGATTTCAGTAAATACTTGTTCAAGATTAAACAAAGTTGAGAAGCTGGGCATCTAAGTCACAACTACATGCTTATCTCTACCCAGTAGATTGCAAGTAAATAAGTTTTTATTTTGTTTTACATTTTTTCCTGCCAGAGAAGCTAGATGTAAACTTCAGGAATATGAACTCTTTACAGGTTGCATTTGACTCAGTGGCCAAAGTAGTCAAATGCTAATAAGAGTTAGGTTATTGACACATATAAATAAGCGGAGGATTTTTAAAACATAATCAGAATAAAATGTTCTCTTCTGCTCAAATAGTTGCTCTGAATAATAATGTGCTAATAAGTCTTCTGAAAAATATAAGAAGTGGAGAAATTCATTGTATACTTGTTGGTGTGTTTAACTAAAGAGAGAAACATTTTATCAGTGAAATTATATTGTACTTCATTCTCTTAGCTGGTGCTAATTATGGAGTTTTTTCTAAATAAAGGATTTTTCACTTTCTGAAGAGTCACAGTAAAAATTTTTATGGATTTACTCCAGCTCTGTTACAGGGAAAGGCAAACTTGCTCAATAAAGGTCTATTTAGTAAATATCTTAACCTTTGCAGACCATAAAGTCATTGTCACAACTACTCTGCCACAGTGCAAAAGCATCCATAGACAATATGTAAATGAATGAATATAGTTTACCCATCTCTACTTTATGTCTTTAACTAGAGATTCAGGCAGTTCTTGAAGAGAGAAATAGCCAAAATAGGATTCAAGATGTTGTGACTTGAATAATTCTTTACTTTGTTATTATTTAATTGAAAGTAGGAGATAAACACTTTCTTTTTTAAACTCATCAGTATTGATGTTAGGGAGTTTTTCATAGTTTATTTTTGTTTTACTTCTGATGTTTAACCATTCATAAATATTTTTAAAAAAATAAAAAAATAAATATTTTTTAGGAGAGAAAAGGGAGAAAAAACAGCAATCAGTAGCAGGAAGTGCTGACTCTAAGCCAGTGGATGTATCTCGTCTGGATCTTCGAGTTGGTTGTATCATCACTGCCAGAAAACACCCTGATGCTGATTCTTTATATGTAGAAGAAGTGGATGTTGGAGAAACAGCTCCAAGAACAGTTGTCAGTGGCCTGGTGAATCATGTTCCCCTTGAACAGGTAATCTGTACAGTAAAACTTACTTTTCCATATGTGTCACTTTTTCCTACTGTTTTTCCATATAATTTTGTTAGGTGACCATACAACATGAGCCAATATTGATTAGTTCATGTGATTAATTTTAATGCAATAAATTTCACCAAAAAAGTACATAAAACTACTAAAAACTTGCAAAAGAGTTGCAAGTTAGGATCAAGTTCATGAGGATAGAAAAACAAAAGATGCATTATTTTTTCTCGTTTTTTTTTGTTTTTTTTTTTTTAAGATTTGATGTATTCATGAGAGACACAGAGGGAGAGAGGCCAAGACATAGGCAGAGGAAGAAGCAGGCTCCCTCTGGGGAGCCCAGTGTGGGACTCTATTCCAGAACTCCAGGATCATACCCTGAGCTGAAGGCAGATGCTCAACCACTGAGCCACCCAGGCGTCCCTTTTCTCAGTTTTTAAAATGTTTTTAGGTTTTTGTATGTAATACAATGTAAATATTTTTAGCATTGTTCTGTCATGGAATTTTGTTACTCCTCAATTTTTTTTAAATCACTGTTATACAAACCCAGAATGCATCAACCTAATAAGTAAGAGTAAAAAGTCATGTTTTGTTTTGTTTCTTTTAATAACTCAAATATTTTTATACTTGAAGTAAAAAGATGGGCTCATAGAGCTTGAACTTGTAATTTTTAGTGTTTTTTTTAATAAAAACTGAATGTTTTGTATTTTGTTGTTAGGTATTTAAAATATGTGTATGTGTATATAGACACACACATGTATGTATTTCCAGTGACAGTGGAAAAAATTAGGCAGTAATGGTTTTAATTTGGTTTTTCAAGATGTCTTCTACAGTAATTTGAGTTACCTCTTTCCTCTACCTTGTGGTGCTTCTGAGATACTGCAAAGGCTGTAGACTGTTTTTTTTTTTTTTTTGTTTAATTTTTTTATTCATGATAGACACAGAGAGAGAGAGAGGCAGAGATACAGGCAGAGGGAAGAAGCAGGCTCCATGCCGGAAGCCCGACGTAGGACTTCATCCCAGGACTCTAGAATCACACCCTGGGCCAAAGGCAGGCGCCAAACTGCTGAGCCACCCAGGGATCCCCGCAAAGGCTGTAGACTTTCATGTTAAAATAGTTCTCCTTTGTTCATTGCCAACTCCATTGCTTATTGGCTTTGTGAATGTGGATAAATCCCCACATTCATTCATTCATACTTTCAGATGCAAGTCTTTATTGGATACCTGCAATGTACAGGCACTATTCCAGACAAGGGATATAGCAGTGAGTTAAGATGATAGATAGATGATAGATGATAGATAGATAGATAGATAGATAGATAGAGAGATAGACAGATTTGTTTAGGAAAAAAAAAACAAAAGAGCTGTGTTTGTGAAGCTCACAACCCTATGGAGAGTCAGAAAATCATGATATATAATATATTAAGTATACTATAAGTATAAAAAGTAAGTATAAAAAGAAAAAGTAGGAAAAGAATCTAGGAGTTGTTGGAGTTAGGATGATGTCATTTTCTATAAAATGGTTAGGGAAGGCATCATAAAGAAAGTGACATTTAAGGAAAGGTCTAAGAAAATGAAGAGAAGCAGTATCACTACAGCAAAGTAAAGAAGGGGAAATGTCATGCAATATGAAATCAGAAATAAGGATGTTTAATGATACAGGATATTATAGATCATTGTAAAGACTGGCTTTATTCTGAGTGAAAGCCATTGGAAAACTGTTGAGCTAAAGGAGAAATGTGGTCTGCCTCATATATTAATAGGATCATCTGGCTGCTCTGTAGAGGGGAATAAATGGAAGTGAGATTAGCAAAGAAGTTTCTCTTGTCCTTAAAAAAAGGTAGACGTGGTTCATGTGTGTGCTTTTTTTTTCTTCTGTTTAAAATTCGTCTTATGTAGAACCAGGACTTTTTCATGACTGCTTATGAAATTAGTTTCCTAAGAAGCCCTGGAGAAAAGTATCAGTTGATCTTGAACCAGCTCAAATTGGAAAAACTCCTCCTCCCTTCGCTTCATCTTTTTTGTTTCCATAACTTGCAGACTGTTTCTTCTCTTCCAACAGCTGTCATTCATAGCCTTAAGCAAAGCTATTTATATACACATCTGTATCTAACCTATCAAGGCAGTAGTATTAAACATTCTATAAAGCAGGAGCACTTTGCCCCCACAAATTGCATACTACGCTATGTAGACTTGTGTATTTTTCTAAGGTAAAGGTCCATGAGTATCATCTGGTGCTTTAATAATTGCATCTAGCTCACCCCATTGTTTTTTTCTTATACATAGTGACTGTATTTTTTTTTTTTCTAATGTGGTATTTTAAGTTATTTGTGTGAAGATCTTTTCCATGAAGACCTCTGAAAAGGAGGCCTTTTGAATTTGAGTCTTAGGTCTACTGCTGTTATTTTAAATCATAGGATTTGGGGTACATTTGCCATAACATTTGTTTATAAAAACCATCTTTTATTTAGAATATGCCTTTTCCTTTTCCCTGCAGTGATAGTTCTCTTGTATGCTATTTTCTTTTAAGCCTATTGAAAGAATATAAACAACTATTTTCCTTATTTTTGCTAATTGGGGAAAAAATTAAGACATTTAACTTTCGAAGATTAAAGAAATTTCTATTCATTTCTAAAGCAAATTGTAGAAATAGCCCTACATGTTAATTGCAGTGTACATAATGCTTGAAGAGTTAAATGATCAGTAGTATATTTTTTAATATTTGTTATTGAAATATAGTTGGCTTGCCATATTATATTAATTTCAGGTTTGTGATTAACATTTCTGTGCATTATCAGTGCTCTCCACAATAAGTGTAGTCACCATGCAAAGTTAACTAAAATATTATTGACTATATTCCCTATGGTGTACTTTTCATCTCTGTGATTTATTTTATAACTGAAAGTTTGCACCTTTAATCTCTTTCACCTATTTTACCCATCTTCTTATCCATTTCCCTTCTGACAAGTTTGTTCTCTGTATTTAAGAGTCTTATTTATTTCTTTGTGTTTTAGGTCCTATGTATAAGTGAAATCATATAGTATTGTCTTTCTCTGTTTTATTTCACTTAGCATAATACCCTCTAGGTCCATCCATATTGTCTCAAATGGCAAGATTTCTTCCTTTTTTTTGTGGCTGAGTAATATTCCATTATATCTGTGTTCCACATTTATGTACATTACACACACACACACACACGTGCACATACACACACCTTTATCCATTCTTCTTTCTTTCTTTTTTTTTTTTTTTTTTTTAAAGACTGTATTCATTTATTCATGAGAGACACAGGGAGAAAGGCAGAGACACAGGCAAAGGAAGAAGCAGGCTCCATGCAGGGAGCCTGACGTGGGACTCGATCCTGGGTCTCCAGGATCACACCCTGGGCTGAAGGCGGCGCTAAACCACTGACTCGCCCGGGCTACCCTTTATCCATTCTTCTATCTGTGGACACTGGGATTGCTTCCATATCTTGGCTATTATAGATAATCCTGCAGCAAATACAAAGCTGTATATATCTTTTTGAATTAGGGTTTTCATTTTCTTTGGGTAAATAGCCAGTGGTGGAATTACTGTATCATATGGTATTTCTATTTTCGATTTTTTGAGGAACCTCCATTCTGGTTTCCACAGTGATTGCATTGGTTTACATTTCTACCAACACTGCATAAGAGTTCTTTTTTCTCCACATGCTTGCCAAAACTTAATTTCTTGGCTTTTTGATACTAGCAATTCTGCTTCGTGTGAGGTGATGTCTTATTATGGTTTTGATTTGCATTTCCCTCATAAATAGTTATGTTGTGTGTCGAATTGTAGAAGTTCTTTATATATTTTGGATATTAATCCCTTATGGGATATATCATTTGCAAATGTCTTCTCCCATTCCATTCAATAGGTTGCCCTTTTGTTTTGATGATGGTTTCCTTTGTTGTGCAAAAATTTTTTATTTTGGTATAGTCCCAACAGTTTAATTTTGCTTTTGTTTCCCTTGCCCCAGGAGACATTATCTTGAAAAATGTTTCTATGGCCTGTGTCAAAGAAACTACTGCCTATGTTTTCTTCTAGTTTTATGTTTCAGGTCTTATAATTAGGTCTTTAATCCATTTAAGTTTATTTTTGTGTGTGGTGTAAGAAAGTGGTCCAGTTTCATTCTCTTACGTGTAGTTGTCCAGTTTTCCCAGCACCAAATAATGAAACCACTCTTTTTTCCAACCATTATGTATTCTTGCCTCCTTTGTTGTAGATTTTCTGGGCTCTTCATTCTGTGCAATTGATCTATGTGTCTGTTTTTGTGCCAGTACCATACTGTTTTGATTACTACAGCTTTGTAGTATATCTTGAAATCTGGGATTATGATATCTGCAGTTTTGTTCTTTTTCAAGATTGCCTTGGCTGTGGATATGCTCATGGCTAGAATGACTTTCTTTGCACTGGCAGGATTTACTTCCAGTGCTGTTGAAGGACTTGTGAGCTCACTGGTGTGCCAGCATTCATCTTAACTGTCTGCAGTTAGACTCTGCAATAGTTGCAGGTGTATAAAGGGCAAAGCTTGCTTCCTGTACAGCCTGTGAAGAGGCCTCATTGCAGGAATTGTGGTTGTGCTGGTGTATAGGGTTATCGCTCCTTCTTTCCAAGGCAGTAGTCACTTTGGAGTGATCTAAACCCTGCCTGCCTGCTATGTTTGACATGATAGGATCTACTTTGGAAGGGTGCTTCCTGATGCAAGTAGATTGGATAGTACTTGTCTGTGGTGGGGGATGCTGGGGTAGGAGGCATATGATGCTGGTAAGTTAGATGGAGCTAAGTAGCTTCTGCAAGCTTCAGGCCATCTAAGTGGGAGAGGGCAAGAAAAATGATGCTCTCTAGCACTTCTTTCTTTCCCAGAGATATTTCCTGTAGATTTCTGTCCCTCTAGCTCATCCTAGGATTAGTTAGTATATCTCCTATACATATACCTCAGGCACTTATCAAACTGCTACTTTTGTACTGTGTCTGGTGATGACTCTTTTAGTGTGGGAACTTAATTTCTTGTCACCCCCTGGTTTTCCCAGATAAGCCTTGCTAATTTTTAAAGCTCCTGGAGCTAAGTCCTACTGATTTTTGGAGCCAGATATCATGAAGACTCATTCTCCCAGTTTGAATTGGTCTGTGTTTGTGATACTCCTCCTGTTTGTGGTTATTTGCCAGGATTCCTGACTGTGTTTCCACCGTCCTATCCTTTTCGATGTTCTCTTCTTGCTAGGTGTAGATGATGTGTTCTGTCAATCTTCAGGTCAGTTTCGGACTTGCAGTAGATGTAGTTTTCATTGGTGTGTCCATGGGAGTAGATTCCTCTAACTCTGTACCTTCCCAAGAATGATAGACTCCCAAGAGTAATTTTTAAACTAAGAAATGAATCTTGCATAGTATTGGAAATGACTAAATATGTAGGGAGAAAAAGAATTGTTCACTTATTTTAGTGCTAACGCTAAGCTAAATATGTAGGGAGAAAAAGAATTGTTCACTTATTTTAGTGCTAACGCTAAGCTAAATACTTTACATACATAAAGAGCCTAGAGATGGCTCTTTAAATTTGATATTTTTTCTCATTTTGTGAGGAAAAACAATTCATTTTTTTTAACATTTTTTTTTATTTTTAGTTATTTATTATAGTCACACAGAGAGAGAGAGAGAGAGGCAGAGAGATAGGCAGAGGGAGAAGCAGGCTCCATGCACCGGGAGCCCGACGTGGGATTTGATCCGGGGTCTCCAGGATCACGCCCTGGGCCAAAGGCAGGCGCTAAACCGCTGCGCCACCCAGGGATCCCAGGAAAAACAATTCAACTTTAATTTCATTGCTAATATACATGGTAGCTAAATTCAAAACCAATCTGTTTCAGCCTAAAAATTACTGAAAAGTCTTGCTCTGCTCCTTCAACTATAATGCACAGGTAGTTCATGGAATTTTTTTTTTCATGTTTATGTACAACTTCATAACAATAAAAGAATTTGGACACAGAGACAAAAATACATCTACAAGAGTAGAACATTTTATATTTATTCGAACATTAGATGTACCTTACTGTATTCTAGGTATAATAATTTAAATCTCTGTGCATCTTTAATCACCAGTTTGTGTTTCACACAGATGCAAAATCGGATGGTGATTTTACTTTGTAATCTGAAACCTGCAAAGATGAGGGGAGTGCTATCTCAAGCAATGGTGATGTGTGCTAGTTCACCTGAGAAGGTTGAAATCTTGGCGCCTCCTACAGGGTCTGTACCTGGAGACAAAATTGTTTTCGATGCTTTTCCTGGTAAGTTTTTATTAATCATTACTTAAAACATTTTGGGAACCATTGTTTCTCTTGTTACGTTTAGTTTAAAATCAATCTTGTGTATGACTCCAAGGCTTTACCTTAAGTGACCATTATTGAGAATTTATTATTGAGTTTGTTGAGATTGGTTCAATATTGCACATTAAGCACAACCATCTAACCAGCACCCTCCCTATGGATGCACACATTGCATAAAACACTAGGGAGAGTTTGCTGATAATTCTTACATAGCGGAAGAGTGTGATATGGATAGAGAACCAATTAATGTGCTACAGAGTCCTTGAAGCTGTAAATTATCTCAGAATGCAGCATAGAAAGACAAAAAAAGAAAGTTCATACTTGGGGAAGAAATGTGTAATTCTCAAAATCCATCAGATAATCTACTTGCATAGGCTTTTACTTGACTTTAGGATATAAAGAAAAACTGAGTTAAAACTTGTATTTCTTGTAATAATCTCAAAGGAAGTTGCTTTTCATTTTGCTTGTTTTTTCCTATAAAATTCTCCTGAGACAGATGAAGCTTCATAATATGTGAAAAAGTTTCTTCAAATAAATCTTTGAAGTAAAAGAGAAAGGATATTTATAAGAGAATAAATATCGGAAATAGTTAGAAATTAAAAGATTGCCTTTAGCTACAGGATGTTCATGTGACTAGAGTAATGGGAAAAGTAGAGATAAATTAGGGTAACAAGTAGAATCAGATCTAAAAGTTAGAATTGATTTGGAGATATATTTGTAGAAATAGCTGAATTTAAATAGCATAGCAAGGCTGATGTGATTAGATGGGCCTGCTTTTTTTAAATCCTGTGTTAACTGTGATTTTTGAAAAAATACCAGGATATGAAGGATTTTAACATTGAACTAAGATAAAAAATATAGATGAAAGCATGGGTTAATTTCCTTGAATTCAACTCCCCCTTCCTAATCAAAAGTAGACTAATCTAAAAAACACAGATTGTTTAGCAAGTATCTGTGACTTTGAATGCATGTATATGTCTTGAACTTTGGCAAATTGGAAACCATAATGGTCTGTGCTCTAAGAATCTTTCATGTTAATCTAGGTGTTAGAAAAATCCCATTTAGAATCATTTCTTAAAGCAGCATGATGGCTTTTGGTTCTTGGAGCCTTACGATCACCATTCTGCTGCCATAGTATCAAAACATTTCCCCAAATCTCAAACTTGGGGTTCATCATCATTTATATACCTGACAAACCTGAAATTCTATTGAGAAGTCTTAATCACTAAATTGGAATAGAATGACAGTAAAAGTAAACTTTCTTTTAAGATTCAGCATGCATTTTTTTAAAAAAAATGCATGTTCATTAATATTTGCCTTTCTATTTAAACACTTAAGATTTAGTATGTTTTAAGTTTTATTTTCTGATGTAAATTGTAGAGTTATATGTTTAGAACTAGAAGAAATAATCTACTTTAACCCACTATTTTACAGATTTGGTTTGAGGCCCAACAAAATTTAGCTACTTGCTTAAGGTTATATAGAGTTAGTGAAGAGATGAAACAATAAATGTGCCTGAATTTCTAATACTGTAGCATTTTTGTTTGTTGATGATTGCTTGCTGTGAATTAATATGGACTATTTCATTAATGAAGGCTTATAATTCTTTTATTGCTATGATGGCTTTCATTCCCTTATCTCAAAGAATTACCTGGTATTATTTTAGAACTTGAATCAGGTTTATCTGGATGCTCCTGTTGAGTAAAGGAAAGTCAGTGACTCAGCATTAAAGATGCTAATAGTCCAGTATGAATTTCCTGTCTTTACTTACTCTTTAATCTATCTGTTTGGCTATTTATGTGTCTATATTTACATTGTTCCCAAGTCTGGTATTTCCTGCAAATTCGTAGTTTCCCCTTGTCCTCAGCACATGAATATGTGGAGAAGGTACAAAAAATAGTTGTAAAGTGAAAAAAGCAAAAACCTAACTTTTAAAATGGCCTATGAGGTTATTTTCTTATCACTTATAATAGCTTAACCAAACTGAACAGGATCAAATAATTGGTAAATTTTAGGACATGAGGTCTGTTAATGCTCACTCACCTTGCTTATGCTTCAACATCAGTTGCTTCTGTAGCAGTAAATCTGAAAGGAAATAACAGTTACTACTACACAACAGGCCATTAGTTTTGCTGGTTTTTTTTTTTTTTTTCCTTTTTCCAGTGAGAGCCATGATTTATCAGTGCTTTATTTTTCAGCATCTGTTTTACATTTTATTAAAGCTTAAGGTGTCTGCTGCTACATTTTGATGTTCACTTGATGTGCTCAGTGTCTGGAGACTTACATTTCATGTTGTATAAAGTGTGGTATAGAAATTGCAGTTGGGGCTCAAACATTTGAAGCACGATTTGGCCTTGCAAAGGCTTTTTACCCTAACAACTATTTATTCAAGCTACAAATCCAAAAAGTACATAGAGTTTAGAGGATGCCAAATAATAGAACAATGGCTAGAAACCCTCCCCACCCAGTACTTTTTAAAATTTTCAATGTGTGAAGCTATGTATTTTAGTATTTAAATGTGGTAACTAGTCCCAAAAGCACCAAGCAAAAATAACTTGAAAATAATATTATAGCTAGAAGACAATGGCAATAACAGCCCCTTTTTGACAATGCACTGTTTTTGTCTAATAATAGAGAATTTGTATTCAGACTTCTGAATAAGCATGAACAAGATCATGCTTATTTCTATTAATATTGAGCCTTATTAATAAGTATAAATTAATGGCTAATCACAAAGCATGTATGATATATGCAGGAGTGTTGATTTTTTTTTTAAGATTTTATTTATTTATTCATGAGAGACACACAGAGAGAGAGAGAGAGAGAGAGAGAGGCAGAGACTCAGGCAGAGGGAGAAGCAGGCTCCCCACAAGGAGCCTGATGGTGGGACTCGATCCCAGATCACCGGATCACACCCTGAGCCGAAGGCAGATGCTCAACCACTGAGCCACCCAGGTGTCCAAAGAGTGTTGAATTTTTTGATCCATTTATTATTTTAAAAAATAAATGTCTTAATTTCATTTTTCAAACTTGTCTATATTAGATTCTTCCCTCCAAAACTCATTTTATCAGTTTCCTCTGCTCAGTTTTCCCAGAACTGTTCTTTTCAAGATCAAACATTACTCTCTCTGGCTAAATATCCATGTCTAGTTCTTTGGCTAAATATCCATGTCTAGTTCTTAGACTCTTTCTTAATTAACTTGGTTTCTGGCACTACATTATCCTGGTGGTGATCGTTGGCTGCCCTTTTTATCTGCCTTTGCTGATTCTTCCTTACCTCCCTGACCTTTTAACATTGGAGTATCCCAGGCCTTGGCTTTTGACCCCTTCTCTTTTTCCACAGTTGGCATCTTCTATTTTCCTTTCCATGTTCGTTTTCTTGACTGTTTTATCCAGTTAGTTATTCAGCTCCCTACTAGATATTTTTACTAACCTGTCCCAAGGGAGAATACTTATCCCCATCTTTCCCCTAGAATTCCCTTTTTCCATAGTATTTCCTATCTTAACTGACAGGAATTCCATTCTCTCAACTTCTTTGTATTTTCTCACATATCTTCTCCTTCAAAAAGTCCTAGTAATTGCACCTTCTGGGCATATCTAGAATCATTCGTATCTACACCACTATCACTTTGGTCCTGGTGCCAACATCTCTTATTGGGAAGTCAAAACCTTCTAACTGATTTCCCTTGCCCTTCTATCTATTTTCAGTGATAGCAGGGAGATTGATGTAAGTCAGATTGTGTTACTTCTCTACTCAGAACTATTAGAAAGCTTTTCATTTGATCCCAGAGTACAAGCCCAGATTCTTACAATAGCTTCCCATTATCTCTGTTAACCTTATGTATTCCACAGATCTTTATTGATCATTCCAGTTGAGCCACTGGCTCTTTCCCCAGTTAGCTACATGGCTTGGTCCCTTATCCTATTGAAATCTTTTAAAATGTTATCTATTTTTTCTTTCTTCAAAACACTTACCGTCATATAACGTACTATATACATTATTTATTGATTGCCCACACAGAAATGTAAGCACCATGAAATCAAGACTTCTGGGTTTTTTTGTTTTTTTGTTTTTTTATTGTGGTGGTTATTCACTGCTATATTCCTAGCATCTAGAAAAATGCCTGGCATAGAGTGGGAGCTCAGTAAATTGGTGTATGAGTAAATAGAAAAGAACATACTAGTAAAACATGGGGGGAAAAAGAAAGAAAACAGTATTTGGAGAACAGGTCTGAGTGTCTGCCTTCATTATTGTCAAGATTATTCCTCTCAAACCACCAAACCACTTTTCTCTATTGATTAACTTTTAAAATTAATTGACTTCTTTTTCTTTTAGATTTTATTATTTGAGAGAAAAGGAGAGAGGGCACAAGTGGGGGAAGGGGCAAAGGAAGAGGGAAAGTTAGAGTCATCGTCCACCCCCCACCCCTCTGAGTAGGGAGCCTGACACAGGGCTCAGTCCCAAGACCCTGAGATCATGACCTGAGCCAAAGTTAGTCAGTTAAGCGACTGAGCCACTCATGCACCTCAAATTAATTGACTTATTTACAGTTATACTTTAGTTTTTGTGCCACAATTGTCCATAGTTACAGTTAATTGTATCTCAAAAACTCAATTAATCAAACATACTGTAATTCAGTTACTGTTAGGCTTTTTATGGACATGGCAGATACCAAAGAGAAGCTGATAATCAGTGAGCATTCTGTACAAAAGAATGGCCTAATTAAAACAAAGTTTCTGGTCCTTAATCCAGAATTGTTAATGCCTGGGACTTTGGAATTTGTATTTATTGCTTTTTGTAGGTTTTAAATTCTAAGAAGGTGGTCACAGCTTTTTACATCTGTAAAAACTCCTCTCTGAACTATTCCCTATTCCCTGTATGCTTTGTTTACAATGAGTTGGCCTAAAATAGTCTCTGAGGGATTAGTTCTCTTACATTATGTGTAACCGTTTCCAAATGGTGATTATTGGCATGTGTTTAGCAATTTCAGAGGCTCTGCAGTTTTTAACTTTAAGAACTTTTATTGTTGTTATCATTGAACTTCCTTGGATAGCCATGTCAAAAAGAAAACAAAAAGAAAAATAGGAAAATAAGATTAGAAGGGCATAATACACAGGAATAATACACAGGGCATAAGACACAGGAATAATGAAAGCCTTCTCTGGAAAATATAGTTCATTAAAAAACAATTGTTTAACATATTAGGTATGTTTTTCATGGCAGATGATGTAAACATTCATTTCAAACTTGTTATATACCCTACTAAATAATATATTATTGAGAAACATTTTGAGTAAGCTAGAAAGTTAACACTGCATCCAAGACTGTTCAACTCTAACTTATAATCAGGTATCATAATGTGACAAGTTTTAATTATAATCTCAAAATTTATTTGTCTGAATCATGGTTCATTCATTAATTAGTCTTGTAGCTACATTCAGAGTATTAAGGTATTGAGTCTGGTGCGTTAAAAGCAACAGTCAAGCTTTAGAGGTTCTTTTTAGTAGTTTCTAGTTTATATTTAGTTCAAAAGTTTGTTACTGGAAAATTATTAGTTAAAGCTTTCAGATCTTGACTCCACAGTGCTGGGTGACCTGGGAACCTTTCTGAGGTTCATCTTTTTCATCTATAAGAAGTTTTTAATGGTATCTATTCTGTGTGAGTTTCATGAGGTTTAACTTTTGAAACACTTCGCTACCTGCCTGGTATTTTTAAGTTTTTAGCTGTTACCTTTGTGCATCAACTTCCTCATCTGTAAAATGCGGATAACTAATAGTGTTTATGGGAGCATTTTGTGGCTCCGTTGGTAAAGCATCTGCCTTTGGCTCAGGTCATAATACCAGGATCTTGGGATCAAGCCCTACATTGGGCTCTCTACTTAGCAGGGAGCCTGCTTCTCTCTCTCTTCCCCACTTGTGTTCTATCTCTGTCTCTCTCTCTCAAATGAATAAATAAAATCTTAAAAAAAAATAGTACTTATACAGTGTACTGAGAGGATTGAATGAGTAAGTATATGTAAAGCACTTAGCGTAGTGGCAGGCCCATGATAAGCACTATGTGTTATGTATTATAAATATTATTTTCTGTACCAGTTTAATATCTTCCTAGATCTGAGAGGCTTAATTTTGTGCTGCATCACCGTTTTTTTGTATTTGGGGCTTATGTCTGCATTTAGCAACAACCCATAAAATCTATGATCTTGATAATCTGAGATTCTCTGCTTCTTGAATTAATCCATTATCAGTTTGGTAACATCTTTTGGTGGTGGTGGTGGTGGTGGTGGTAGGAATTCAGAGTTAGTACTCAGGCCTCCCTGAATAGTATCTCTATCTCCAGCTCTCTAGGATTCTGGGATGCCCACTTCCTTCCCTACTTGGTCTGTGTACAAGCAAAGTAGGATTATGTTTGTAGACTAACAAATGGTTTAGAAACAAAAAATAAAAACTTGTAGATAATTTATATATTGATTTTTTTCTATTCTGTTTATTAATTAGTTCTCTGTTGTCCAAATGCCCTTAAAAGAATAAGAGACATCCTTATCTTTTATACTAGTCTTTCAGTTTTAGTTTCATTGCATGTTCTTCTAGAATAGATACATCATTCAATGAACTATTCTGTCATCTCTGAAAACCTGCATATCAAGGACAGTTTTATATCTTCTTGCCGGTTTCATGGCAGTTTCTGAAGCACTAATAAAGGGCAAAACCACTGTGGCCAATTTACTCAGTTTTGTTGTTCCTGTCATATGAAGTAGAGAATAAAAACTAGTTTAGATAATAAGGTGTAATCAGAATATAGAATATAATTAGTTCCAGTAATGTTAAAAGTTTCTTTTTAAAGTAGTTCCAGAAGATTTGAACTTGGTAGTCACTTAGAAAAGATCTAGAAAGTTACATATCTGTCATTATTGAATTATACTTCAGAGAAACTTTTTATTACCTTTGGAAAAACCATTTTTATTTCACACTAATGCTGGAGAGATGTGTTACTTTTCATAGTTTCTTTTTTTTTTTAATTTTTATTTATTTATGATAGTCACACAGAGAGAGAGAGAGAGGCAGAGACATAGGCAGAAGGAGAAGCAGGCTCCATGCACCAGGAGCCCGATGTGGGATTCGATCCCAGGTCTCCAGGTCACGCCCGGGGCCAAAGGCAGGCGCTAAACCACTGCGCCACCCAGGGATCCCCTTTTCATAGTTTCTTGAATTGATTGTTTATTTCAAATGTCATTGAACATCTCTAGCTACTAAAATGATGTTATATCAAACTTAACTTTCTACTTCTTTATCAGTCATTAAATAGAGGGATTGTCTGATATATTGGTAGCCCTTAAGTCTAGACCAGATGTATTATTCTCCAACATATTTGTCGTTTGTTGACTATAGACTTTCAGTGTGTGTTATGATAGAATGGGTTATGATCCACATGTAAAAATGTTTTTTTTTAAAGGATCGTTTATCAAGAGGCAAGATGCTATACTAGCAGAATAAGGGTTTTGCTGTCAAATTGTAATTCCATTTGTTGATCATGTAATTTTGAGCAACTTATCGTCTCTAAACACCAGTTTCCTTATATTTAAAATTAGTGTTATTAATGTACGTTGCATGCAATAGTATATATTTCTCATGTTTAGAAAATGCTTGTACTTGTCTCCTTACTACCTCTGTCTCTCCATCTCACCAAATGGAATGGGCAGTAGATGAAACCCAAAGTAGTTATTTTATTTAGCTAGATAGTATGAACAGTTAATCCATTCTACAGTATCAATAAGAAATCTTTAAGCACAATAGCAGCAATCTCATCATTTATATTGTACATTGAAACAAAGTAAAGCATAAGCTACTTCTGCCACATGTAAAAATATAACACATAAAATTACAATCTCAAAAAAAAATAAAATAAAATAAAAAAATAAATAAATAAATAAAAATTACAATCTCATCTCTTCACAATTTTTCTGCAACAAAATGAGTATAGTATATTTTTGTTTTAATAATTTGGAGGATTCTTTTAGCTGTATTACTACATGCAAAAATATTTTTGTGTGTGTATATATTTAGTTTTACAAAGCAACTACACTTTTAATGTTTAAAACTAAGCATCATCTCTCCAGTGAAACAAATAAAAATATTTTTAAATAGGAACAAAATTACAATAGAGAATATCAGTTCCAAATAAGATCCTACAGGTTCTGCTGATCCGTCAGCAGGGTTCAAGTCATCATTAGGAGAGACTTTTGTTTTAAAAGGGGGCCTAACCTTAAACTGTAAGGGTGTCCGTTAAACATCACAATTAAACATTCCAAAGGAGAAGCCATGTTAGGAAATGACAAAGTATTTTATTTTACCTGTCAAAAATATAAACTGACATCACAAAAATAAATGTTAAAAGTTAGTATTAAAATTCTGATCAGGTCTAAAGATCAAAAGATGTTGCCTACACAGTTCACTATGGATAATTTATTTAATATGTTAGCTATGCAACTTTTATTTTTTCCTCCAATAGGAGAGCCTGACAAGGAGCTGAATCCTAAGAAGAAGATTTGGGAGCAGATCCAACCTGATCTCTACACTAATGATGAGTGTGTGGCTACATACAAAGGAGCTCCCTTTGAGGTGAAAGGGAAGGGAGTGTGTAGGGCTCAAACTATGACCAACAGTGGAATAAAGTAAAATAAAGTAAAATGCTTCATTTATTGAAATACATTGGAGAAAACTTTAATAACAATAAAAAGAAATATATTTGTCACTTGTACCTAAAATATAATTGGCTTTTGTGTCTGTTATTTCTCTTGTAGACTTGACAGGGTATATGTTGTTTTTAATCGGTTAGTGAAACATTACATTCTTACCTACATTAAACGAGTTTGTGCTCATTTATAATGTAGGAAGGAAATCACTAATGTTTTGTGATGATTTATTTTTTAGCAGGGATGTTGGTTAGCTGATTGTTTTTCTTGATATGTTTAGATAACTTGAACTAGTTGAACATTTAGAATTCTCTTTGTAGGCACATGGTGCATGAAATTCTAAGCCCTTAGATTTTTAGTATATTGTGTATCTGTATTATAAATGTCTTCTCCTCTTTAGAAATGACAAGTTAGAATTTTTGTCAAGCTTATTAACTACTTGTATTGTTGAAAATGACCAGCTGTTGCTTTTAGAAAGCCAAACATCGTAAAAGTAGGAGACGTGAACATTATTGTTATTGCTTACTGGGATACTGAGAACTGTATACTGAAGGTGACTTTTTTTAAAGAATGAAATTTTCAACTGTGTACTGAACTTTTTCTTCTATTTGACAAAATAATTAGTAATAAATTTTGACTATAAAGAATAAATATATTGCAAAATGTTGCCAATACAGTTTCCAATAAATTGATGTAAAAGCACCAGACTACGTTTTTTTCTAGGTGATTATAAAGATTCTTTAGGTACCTAATTAAAGATTATTTGTAAGTTATTACCTTTAGAAGAGCATTTAAGATCAATATATTTTGATTTTTCAAGAAAATTGTTATCAAAATTAACATTCATATATATTAAGGTGTCAAATGCCTGTTTTCACTCATCTTACAGATATTGTAGGAACCATGAAAATTAACATAGGAATTATGAGCTTTGAGGTTGACTAGCCTTGAGTCAACTGATAGTTTCGGCTACCAAAAAGAAATACATCTGTGGAGGTAGGAGTATAGATATTGTTTAAAAGAAATTTACACAATATTCTGTTTATTGCCTCCAGTAAGTAGGAGAGGCAAAACAAAGAAATTGAACAACCCTGCATGCCAGATTTTAAAAGGTGTAATTAAATTTCATTTATTTAAAAGTCCACAGAGTTCTGGTAGCCAGTTTTATCTTCTTTCTGAAAAAATAAATATTAACAGAACATCAATACCAACTGTTGACAACTAAATATAGTAAATGTCAAAAGTAATTTTGTACTCAGGATATATTATTCTTTTGGAAATAAGACTGTGACAAAGTTTCATGATTCTGTATTTTCCAATTTTTCCCAATTACATTAAATTTCTTTAATATAAGGAATGTTTTAACTACTTAGATAGTTGGAATATTTATTCCCAATTTTTTAAAGTTACATAAAGCATGAATCAAGTTATCAGTGCAACTTCATTATTAGTCATTGTTTTTACAGAAAAATAATTCTGGTTAATTTTTATTGCTGGGATAAGAGAGCTCTTATGGAATCAACAACAAAAAAATTGGCATTGTTCATGAACTGGACATAAACCTTTTGACTTTAACTGGTATTCAGCCCTTTAAGGATTTCAAACAGAAGATGATGTTAGGTCACAGCCTAAACAGTTGGTGCCTCTTGACTTCTATTTATGTTTTGGTAACTAAACCAAAAAAAAAAAAAAAAAAAAGTTGACCCTCCCTCAAGATGTTTTCTTTTCTTTTCTTTTTTTTTTTTTTTTAAAGACTTTATTTATTTATTCATGACAGAGAGAGAGAGAGAGAGAGAGAGAGAGGCAGAGACACAGGCAGAGGGAGAAGCAGGCTCCATGTAGGGAGCCGGACATGGGACTCGATCCCAGGTCTCCAGGATCATACCCTGGGCTGAAGGCGGCACCAAACCACTGGGCCATCAGGGCTGCCCCTAGAAATTCTATGTGTATTCTTTTGAGATGAGTCATCTTCAGGACATGTTGATTTTAATATAAAATTGACATTTTTCCCCTTTTTGCTTTTACCAAGAATACTAAGTACTGTATGGATATAAGAACATTATGTGCCCACCAAACAGATACTTCATTGTTGCTTTTTTAAAAATATGTAAATTCCTATTTAACCTATTTACAAAATATTCAGAGTAACTCATGGAAGTTTAATAGCTTGTCAATAAGGTAGAGGATGTGGATAGGCACCTGTATAGCAACATTAGTGAATTTAACCAGGTCCAAGAGTTTTGGCCTTGGCTTTGCAGGTCCAAAAACCTGCATTTGTAGATGACTCTTAGAGATGCTAAGATATCCATATAGTTTAGTATTGGTTTTGAAGCCAAATCACCTACCTAGTTTTGATTCGTGGCTCTACAACTTAAATGTGTATGTAAGCCTGGGCAACTCTTTAGCCTTTACTTTACTCACCTCATTTAAGGTGGGTATAATACTTACCTCATAATACCTATCTCAGAATTACAAAGATTGTAGGAGTTAGTACCAACAAAGTACTTAAGATAGTTCCTTGAAAACAGTAGATATATATTATGTTGATATTACTTTATGGTAAGACATACTTACTACATTACTGAAATTTACTCTTATCCATGTGTTCCCACTGAAATCTATTGTTTAGATATTTAGATACTGACCACTCCCATTCATCCATGCCCTTTGACTGGATTAGTATTAATGATAATTTTAAATAGTTTTGCAGGTGTGTTTTTTTTTAAGATTTTATTTATTTGAGAGAGAAAGAGATCATGAGCAGGGGGAGGGGCAGAAGGAGAAACAGACTCCCTGCTAAACAGGGAGCACAGAATCATGGCCTGAGCCAAAGGCAGATGCTTAACCAACTGAGCTACCCAGGCACCCCTAGTTTTACAATTTTCTTAGACTAGGAAGATAATATTTCTCACTATTATGTTTTAGCTTAATATAAATAGAAGCAATTCTGTTTTTAAGTTCTTGGTCAGTGGGAAGCACTTGGCTATTGTGTATGACAAGAGAATTAAAGGGACATAAGTATATTATACCTCAGCTTTCCAGAGAAATTATATGTTGAACCTTTAAAAATATAAAAATATCAGAAGTACTCAGTATTAACTATGTACTTTACATAAATTGTGACAAGTTCTGGTTCTAAGCGCTATGCAGCAGTGTGAAAACTAAAACTTTACCACCAAGTTACCAAATAAAAACTAGGAAGGAAAATTAGTGTAATTCAACTAACAATAATACCACAGATTGCTGTCCTGTGGGGAAAGCTTTACTCTCCAAAATTTCTTGGTGTTTTTTTTTTTTAATATTTTATTTATTCATGAGAGACACAGAGAGAGAGAGAAAGGCAGAGACACAGGCAGAGGGAGAAGCAGGCTCCATGCAGGGAGCCTGAGTCTGAAGTGGGACTTGATCTCGGGTCTCCAGGACCACACCCTGGGCCGAAGGTGGTGCTAAACCTCTGAGCCACCCGGGCTGCCCTGCTCTCCAAAATTTCAATTAAGAAATAAACTATGCCATTCTCCAACCAGAGTTAGAGGGAATATATTAATAATACCTCTCTTCTTCATGGATTTTATTACAGGATTAGGATTAAGATTAAGATATTTAGTGCTTTATAACTAACAAAGTACTTGTATACATTGTGCCTATTTCTTTCTTAACTCTGTTGAAGTAGACCAGCCATTTCATTTTACCCAAAGAACCAGCAGAAAAGTAAAATGCCTGTGGTAAGGTATAACTGGCTGAAACCTGATCTTCCAGCTCTTACTAATGCTGTGCTCTTTTCCATTATAATACGCTTTTCTTCCATGTCAGTTAAATGTCATGTGGTTTCTTTTATTTGGATGAGAAACTTAACTTTGTTTAAACTTCAGGGAATGATAGTGATAAAGTCCCTAAACTCTAGTAGTTCATGTAAAGAGATTAGGATGACTCCATTAGTAGAGTATTTAAGAGATTTTAAAGGAAGAGGCAAGATCACTAAACACTCCTTTGGAGTGATTGATTACAAAGATAACTTACCAACCTTTTTGTTGTCATTGCAGAAATTCTTAGGATTAACCTCTTGGTAAAACCAGACTGCTGGTGCTGGTAGCAGTTCCCTTTTTAAAAAGCCTTGTGCCTTGATCCTTTGATTATTGCACGGTTGAGAGCCCTGATCCTGACACTCTGTCCCAAAAGCCAACCTATGACAGAAGTCACTGAATTCCAGATAGATAGATAGACAATATGTATTTAATCCTGGAGCAACTCTACAGTTATGCTTCATTTGCAGTACTACTTCGATGATAACTCCACAATTTGCAGTAATAATGAAAAGAAAGATAGTTGCTGATGGCTAATATGCCTCTATATACAAACCAAATCTTCGGATACCAACTTGTTGGAATAGAAAAGAGTTAGTGACTTACACATTTTTGCTTACTGTACTTTTTATAGTTAAAGGTTTTCCTTTGGATAAGTCTTGGCAGAGATAATTCATAGGGGTATAACTCCAAAAAAAAATTGGAGAAAGGACCCTGAACAGTGAAATAATTGCTGGTTTGAAAGTGAGCCATCTGGAATTTCGGAGTGTGAATTAATTATTGTAGATTATATTTTTTTCACTCATATGTATTCCCTGGTTTATTTTTTTTCCTTCTCCTTCCTTATTCCCACCCCCTCCTAACACACTATTCCCAGTTCTCTGGATTTTTGAGTAAAATATGTGTATAAGTGTTATTTTATGTCTTCATCAACATCATTTCCTATCTGGCAGGCTATTGTCCTTAGCAACAGCAGCAGAAACAAGCCTGAGGCTCAATAATTGCAAGAAAAAAGAATGATCCTTTTTAATGAACGGGCTAGATACTCTTCTTGCCTTTCCCATTTCTACATAATACCTAATATTGTTCAAATAGCAATTATTAATGTCTGCTCATTGCTACAATGGCATTTTTGAGATGAGCCTTCATATCAAGGCTGCTCTAATAAAATTTTACATTTGTTTTTGTAAAATTGCCTCATTAGAATATCATACATCCCAGTAGAGAAACGCTCCCAATATATATTCATCCACTTAACTTTTCATCTCTAAGATTGCTTATTTGTCTGATACTTGTTAATTTAGAACCCATTCAGCTTTTTATAGCTGGGGAATTTGGAAAGAATAGTGCAGGAGTTATCCAAAATCAACACCACAATTTGATTTCTCTTTGAAAAAGATTAAGAAAAATACAAACTAAAAGTCACTTTCAGTAGGTTTAGCAAAAGAGAATGATGTTGGTAGAAATATTTTTTCTATACCCTCAGTTTTCATATAAAAGGATAACATTTCCTCTTAAAACAGCACATGCATTGGGAAAAACTTCAGGTGCTTTTGAAAACACTACTTTTTTAAATAAACTTTGAAAATTTGGGAAATAGCAATGCCACTTAAAAACATTAGCCTTTTGTAAAGAATTATAATATGCCTGAAAATCAGTAGAACAGAAATCTTTATGGAAAACATGGCACAGTATAGATAAACATAACTAATAAAAAGTATGAAATTGCTAATTGAGGTAATATATTTAGAAGAATAAATCTAGTAAAGGTTAGAGCTAGTGAGTATTAGAGATGAATCACCATTGCCCCAAGATGATATGCGCTAATGAGACTCTAACATCAGCTGCACAAAAATATCAAGTATATTATCTTCCGGTCCTCCAAAAGTTAACACTTTCAAATACAAAGTTCAGTAGAGATTTTTGCCTTCCAGGTGAGAATAGCATACAGACTGGGCCTCTGAAGGGACATAAGGAAAGATTGCAAATTATAGACTAATGGGATAGGTGGCAGGATACCAAAGATGAACTTTCTGGACATCCTTTCTTTTACCTAAAGCTAATTTTGGTTATGTGGTTCTTTTGTTGCAAGTTGTAGTTATCTTCAGTTACAGTGAGTTTATTCAATGGATACACGTGTAGGGTTATCCAAAAAAAGCCAAACACCACAACTTCCTCCGGTAGAGTACAGCACAGCAACAAGATGTTCACTTCAGTGTCTCACCATTCTTGTTATTCAATTACCTGACTACCAACTAACAAATTAGTTTTTTTACATCCACTACATCCCAGGTGCCCTAAGAGGACTTTTGTACAGAAGGGGCAATCTGTCAGGGAAGTCTTTAATTAAATGTCTTAGCAAAATCTGGTAATAGGGGGAAAGGAAAAGCATTCCAAAGCCTGTTTCCCTAGGGAGGACATGGGAAGAAGAAAGGGATTAAGAGCAAGTGAAAGTGTTCTAACGGTCTATTTTAGTAGGCCAGGGCAGGTTGCTGTGTAGAAAGATCTTGGTTAGGGAAATAGTTATTACCTTGTTATCAAACAATAGTGATTGATTCTGAACTCAGGAACAAGGAAGTAGTCCTTAAAGCGTATCAGTTAGAATAAAGCTTTCAAATTACCAAGGATCAGTGAAGCTGATTTGGTAAAGGAAAAGAAAAATGCAAGAAATACAGTAATATAAAATAATTAAAGGAAGATGGAGAAACACCCTGGATACTTGCATGGGTGAGTCTTCAGTAGGAAAAGGGTGAATTATTTAATAAAAAGAGAAGATATAATTGGCTTCTCATCTGGAAGGAAGTGAAACTAAAACCATATCTTGTATCATGAACATAGAAATATATGAGTATAAGAAAATTCACAAATTTAGTTTGGCAAAAGTTCTCATAAACAAAATTAAGGGATAGATAATAGAATTGAAAAAGAATAGCAACATAAGAGACAGATGGAAGACTGATATCTATAGCATACATAGAGCTCCTCTATTTTGCCAAGCACAGTGTTAAAAAAAATTCAGTGACACTTGTTAAAGGTGGTAAGGGAGGAGCACCTGGGTGGCTCAGTGATTGAGCCTCTGCCTATGGCTCAGGTCATGAGGTCATGAATCCCACCGTCCTGGGATCAAGTCCCACATCAGGTTCCCCACAGGGAGTCTGCTTCTCCCTCTGCCTATGTCTCTGCCTCTGCCTCTCTCTCTGTGTCCCTCATGAATAAATAAATAAAATCTTAAAAAAAAAAAAAAAAAGGTAAGGGAGACTTCATTCAGGTAAAAGGACTACTGCAGTAGGATTTTAGAGTTAGGACAGAGACTGGGCTCAACTCCAAATGTAGCACAGGAAAGTGGTTATTTACAGCCAAGGAGGAGAGTGAGGATCAGGGGTCACTTGGCTGGAGGATTAGGAACCTGATCACATACTGAGAGTGGAGGGTTCTGGTTAAACTAACTTACCAGGGTTCTTGTGGAGACTAGATTTTATCAGGAAGTGCATAGGTGGGGCTAGAAGTTTAAGCCTAACTAAAGTTTTGGTCAAGTAAAGAATCATTGTAAGAAGTAATCCAATAGAAAACTGATAAAAAGGACAGAGTGTGAAGAGGCAATTCGTAGATGACGAAATCTAAATGAGTAACATTTCTAGAGATAACTCTGGAAAATGCAAATTAAGATGATTTTTGCTTTATCAAATGAGTGTTAGCAGTAGGTATTTAAGATAACAGGGTAGATGGCAAGAATTTAGGAAAAGAGTACTCAAACATTGGTGAAAATAAAATTTCTTGTACTACGAAAAGAAAATGGGTAAGATATATTGAAATTAAATTGTACATACACTTCAACCCAGAAACTCCACTCTTGGGGATTTAACTTACAGGGAAAAAGTCAGCATTATATAAAAATATATATACAGGGGGATCCCTGGGTGGCACAGCGGTTTGGCGCCTGCCTTTGGCCCAGGGCGCGATCCTGGAGACCCGGGATGGAGTCCCACGTTGGGCTCCCGGTGCATGGAGCCTGCTTCTCCCTCTGCCTGTGGGAATTTGAATTATGCCTCTCTCTCTCTCTGTGACTATCATAAATTAATTAATTAATTAAAAAAATACATATACAGGAATAGTTGTTAGAGCATGACGCTGGGTGGCACATCAATAGAGAAGTAGTTGCACAAATTGTTAAAAATACACTGAAGTGTTAAAAAAGGTGAATTTAAGCTACATTTTATGTTGGAGGGGTTTTTATGAGGTGGTATTAAGTGAAAAAGATGCTGTAGTGAGTAAAATATGAAAATGTTTTTTAAAAAGACCAAAGTCAGAGCATCTGGGTGGCTTAGTCCGTTAAGCGTCCAGCTCTTGATTTAGGCTCAAACTGTGATCTCAAGGTCGTGAGATGGAGCCTTGCATCAGGCTCTGTGCTGCACTTGTAGCCTCCTTAAGATTCTCGATTCTTCCTCCCCACCCCAAATAAAATAAATAAATACATAAAAATAGGCAAAAGTCCTCCATATGTTTATATATATATATGTACTCTGTATGCAATTACTTGGACTTACAGAAAATAGGAACGGTGCATATCATGCTCTGTTGACATGAGTCTCTCTAATTGGCTGATGTGCATGAAGAGGAGAGATGGAAGGAGGAGAGCGGTAAAGGCAAATCAAAAAAGCAAAATACAACTACTAAAATAAAGTCAAGTATGTAATATCACATTTAGGGAGTTATTTAAATAGATATATATATGCAAATATATATAATAAAAATAAGTAATTCAGGTCAACATCACAGAAGTCTTCCTTTTTGAAACTGGAGGCACCTTTCCTCTATTAATCATTAACACCAGGCCAGTCTTGGAGATCTTGAACCCTTCATGTTCTGCACAACTTATCTTTCTTGAAACTAGTATTTACATTCTAGAAGAATTAACTGATATCACATGAGTGAAGAATATGAAGGACTTAAAACCTGCATTTTCCCCTCTCTTCAGCACTCACTTCAATTTTAACTCCTGAGCCTCAAATCTCATTCTTTGTCACCAAGTGACCAACCCCTGGAGAAGTGTCAATTCCTGTTTGGTTCTTAAATGAGTCCCATTGTTGAAGCTTTCACTTTACAATCCTGGACCCATGATAGAAGGGGCACTGCAGAGAAATGAAGAGGGATATGGTTTCAAGTTGGAATTTGAATTATGCTTTCTCATAGAAGCATTTTATAAATGTTGGTTATATAGGCTTTCTAATACCATTTGTGCTGGAGTTCAGGTAAAATTAAGCATTAAGTAGGCTTTTGAAGGCCTAGCAGAATAATTACCAGCTATAATTCTGTTTCTAATATGAAATACAGTGTATTGCACACTTAAAAAATATGAAACCAAGCTGTTTGTAAATTGGGAACTATCCTAGTGAAAGAATTTTATAAGTTCTAAAGCTCATGTACAAATGTTAAACATGAGGGTGATCCAATTTTGATTTCGTGGTAGTCTTGGATATTAGAGTTAACTAGAATTATCTTCCTTCCATCCTACCTGCTGTCTTGGATACCATCCTGGAGCTCTCTACAAAGCCAGTGACTAACCTTCAAGGTAGAGAAGCTGCTTCTTCAGCCAAGGCTTATTCATATTTGGTTATTAAAATTGTTACCCTTATTTCTGCTGTAAGGCTTGGCTGTGAATCTTTACCTACATTTCCAACCCTAAATAGGAACCACAGATCATAAGATGGCAGAAAAGAAAGTTAACATTTATTGAGCATCTACCATGAGCCAAGTTGTTTAATCATTACGGTAACTATCAAGTATATATTCCAGATGAGGATTTCACAGGATTAGTTTTCCTCATCTAGTATCAAGTAAGCAGTGGAGGAAGTTTTAAAAATATAGATAATAATTTATTCATTTTACTTTTATTTAGATAAAAAAGATATACTAAACAGTTTATGAATCAGAAGTGTTTGTTGTTGAATTTTCACAAAGTTAACACACTGAAACTAGCCTCCAGGTCAAAACCAAAATGTTACCAGAATCTCAGAAGCTGCCCAGTGCATGCTTATTATCTCCTCCCAAGAGTGACCTTTCCAGATTTCCAACACTTCTAACATCAGAGTAGTTTATATTACATCAGTTTTGACTGTTTTTGGACTCTATACAAATGGAACCATATAATATATACTCTTTTATGTCTGGCTTCTTTAAACTTTTTGTTAGGGCAGTTCATTGATATCGTTCCTTGCAGTTGCAGTTCGCTCATTCTCATTATTGTATAATACTCCATTGTGTAAATATACCTCAATTTGCTTATCCACTTTACTGTTAATGGACATTTGGATAATTTCTAAAAGCTATTTAGCTATTAGCAAAAGTACTGCTATGAGTATTCTTGTACATACATGTCTTTTAGTGCAGAAATATACACATTTCTGC
Organism: Canis lupus familiaris; assembly: GCF_011100685.1. Taxonomy (NCBI): domain Eukaryota; kingdom Metazoa; phylum Chordata; class Mammalia; order Carnivora; family Canidae; genus Canis; species Canis lupus. The sequence goes on along the minus strand of NC_049253.1, from coordinate 12,777,096 downwards.
TGAATATATACTTAAAGGGAAGGCAATTGCTGTGTCATAGGATTTGCATTAGAGGTCTTGATTATTTTATATTCTTCTTAACTGCAAAACAGTTGTCCAAAACTGCCTATACAAATGTACACTCTTACCAGTAGCCTGTGGGAATTCTGACAGTCCTCATCCATTCTAACAAAGCTGTTTAAAACAAGGTTTCTGACTCTAAAACCCAAAGCTCTTTTCCTTTTATCTAAATTTTATTTAAAGGTAAGAACTTGGTAACAATTTTCTTTTATAAATCCCATGATTCTTTCTAACATTTTTAATCTTTGTTCATTAAATGAATTTTCTTTTTTATACTGGAAAATATATCTGCACTGAATAGAATTTAGCACCGTTAGCAGTGTTTCAGGGGCCTCATGCAAGTATTCATCTTCACTGAACCCAGCCTCTTCTATTTTTTCTGCATGGGTGAAAAGAATGGCAGTGTAATTCTTCCAAGCATGTCCCAGAAGTTCCTGAAAGAGAGAAGATGTTAAATGGCTATTTGCCTTGGCCTATATTCCTCAAACACAAGCAAAGGAGTTATTATGGTTCAATATAGACAGTCAACAGATCTGGATGTCATTATGTTACTAAAATCTGATATATGTAATGGGAAGTGAAGATGGGGTCAACTAATGTAAGTAAATGGAGAGAGCTGGGTGGATTTTGTTTTTTTAAAAAAGGCTTTAGGGACCTTGGGTGGCTCAGCGGTTGAGCGCCTGCCTTCGGCTCAGGGCGTGATCCTTGGAGTCCCAAGATCGAGTCCCACATTGGGTTCCCTGCATGAAGCCTGCTTCTCCCTCTGCCTAAGCCTCTGCCTCTCTCCTGTATCTCTCATGAATAAATAATAAGATTTAAAAAAATAAAAATAATAAAAATAATAAAATTTTAAAAGGCTTTATTTCTCCATTTTATTTTGCTTTTATACTTTACATATACACAATTTCAGGACTGCATATTATTAACGCTGCATGTGATACAATTTCACTTACAACAGTCAGTAATAATACATATTTACCTGCCAACCTGAAGCTGTTAGAACCACAATTCCTTTAAATCAAAGGACTTTGGCTAAGGGCGTTGTCATATCCTTTTTTGTAGGAATGTTGTGTTATTATTGTAACTAAAAGTACCTTCTAAGGATTTGGCTACAATCTATTGATTAATCAGATGACATGTAATGAAAAAGCTAAGATCAAGTTACATTTAGTGATTTGGAATGACTATATTACTGTGATTCGCATCTTCTTTACTTCACATGCCTAGAATCAATGCCAGTTTATCAGATAACTTCCTCTAATGTGGTTGCAAAACATTGAAGACTCGTGTTCCTTTGTTTAGTAATATGTGGAAGTTGGTTATGTAATAAACTCTTGTTTGATTAGTGAAAATAAGCTGATATAAAGTGGAAGTAACAGCATGTGGCAAATTGTTCACAGAATATGAAAGGTATCTAGAAATAACCATTTAATTTTTAAAAATATTTCCAAAGTTATATGAAATCATTACATTGTGAAAGTAAAATGACATTCCTTTCATTCCAGATATTTTCATTACCAAAATATTTTCAAAGGTGCTAGCAGTTTATAATAGCACTATGGAATTTTGACCCTCATCATCATCTCAAATACAGGGTTTGAGGGTTTATTTATTTTTGATCCTTCAGAAAAATATAAAATACTTATGAATAAACATAACAAGAAATACCCAGGACCTCTAGTAATCAGAAGAAAGAAAGGAGGACAACTAATATTTAGTGCTAGATATTATTCTGGGCAAGTGAAATGCTTTATTCCTTTTGAAAGTCAACATAATGCTTTGGGGGAGATACTAGTGTTCTCTCCAGTATGATACAGAGAAACTGATGCATAGAGAGGTTGGATACAAATCTGTAAAGGGATATCAGTACAAACTGGTTTAAAAATAATCTTTAAAAATTGAAAGTCAGTTTTCTATTTCTATTTCTATTACTATTTTCAATGTATGTAAGAAGTATAGGATTGGTATTTATAAGACTGAAAAACTGAAAATGAATAGAGAGAGAGGAAGAATCAAAACATGTAAATAATATGAAAATACAGCAACTGTAGGACAATATATTTAAACATCTTGAGACCATGGTTACCAATTATAATTCCTAATACAATCTGTCACTTACCAGTACTATTTATTTATACGTTTACTCTAACTTGACTATAAGCTTTTGGAAGGCAGAGTCTATGTCTTTCTATATCAATCAAAGCCTCTAACACATTGTAAACTCTCAGCAGATATTGGTTGGATTAATTTGGAATTTGGGCCCTCATTGTCATCTCAAACAGAAGGTTTTATTTATTTGTTTTAAATCTTTAGTTTTGAAGTTTGATCCTTGGGACACAAAATTTACCTATAAAATTTCTCTTGTCTTATAGTTCATTCTCATGGATTTGCAGGTAGTCTGCACTTTTTCTTTTGCATTCAAAAAGACTTTATCAATGAGTAAGTCCAAAATTTTCCCTCATATCTGTTTAAAATTTGTCCACACCATAGAATAATTGTAAATTTCTGGTTCTCCTAAAAGTGCCCTACCTGAAAAAAATCTGAAGTTTCAAGATCAGTACATTAAATGAATAATTATTTTTAACAGATTCTAACCTTTACAAAAGAATTTTTAAAAAGGTACTTTAATTGATATATTTTTATGTGCCTTCAAAACACAAATTAGCAAAATTATAATTAACCCTCCTTTTAGGGAAAATAGCTCTTATGTAAATCTAAGTATATATGTAATGTCAACATTTTAGCTAGTATGACATAGCAAAATTTGTCAAATTCAGTATGTTGAACATATTTCTTGAGAGGAGATCAGAGAGTCACAGAATAAACTGGTATTATGGTTTGAATTGTATATACCCCCAAGTTCATACGTTGAAATCCTAACCTCTAGTTCCTCACAATGTGACTTAATTTAGCAGTAGGGTTGTTGCCAATGTAATTAGTCAAGTCAAGTTAAGGCCACTAATGCAATATGATTGGTGTTCTTATAAAACAGAGAAATTTGGACAAAGATATGAATACAGGGAAAATGCCATGTAAACATAAAGACAATCGTCCATAAGCCAAAGACATAACCCTTAGATAGATTCTTCACTAAACAGCCCGCAGAAGGAACTGACCCTGCTAACATTCATTTCAGAACTGAGAGAGAATAAATTTCTGTTGCTTAAAAGCCACCCAGGTAGTACAGCCTTGTTATGGCAATCCTACAAATTAATGTAAATAGTTGAAAATTTAATGAAGTGCTAAATTTAGATTCTGAGAATAAAAAGATTCCTGGGTTATTTACATCAGAACCACTTGGGATGCTTGCTAAAAAGGCAGCAGAATATTTAGGAATAGAACGTAGGAATTTGAATTTTTAAAAGAATTCTTGGTGATTTATTCCTCCTGCAAATATTTATTGAGGGTTATTTTGTTCCAGGGACACAGAGTGGACCATGATATTCACTTTTCTGCTTATGTCCAGTGGAGATTTTTTGGTACTAACTGAAAACTGAGGAGGAGGGACAGACAGGGAAGAAAATACTTTCAATTCATTGTAATTGTAGGTGTTGTGATAGAAAATATACTGGTGCTATAGAGGCAGACATTTGGCCCCGTTTGGGGTGGGATTGGAAAGTGAGGGTAAAGGGAAGAGTCAGGAGAGGTTTCTAGCTATGCCTCTATATTGCCTCTAGCATAGGAATCAACAAGAGAGGTATCAGGCAGTGAAGACCTACACAAGTAAAGAGAGTGATTAAGCCTTATTGGGGATTGTATAGTATTGGGACTTTACTTCTATAAAGTGAAACTATTGATCCTTGAACATTCTTGTCTCTGAAAGTTTCTCAAATTTAGAGCCAGTTCTGATATTCTGAATACACTATTGATGTGTTTATTTTGATTGTCATAATATTGAAATGTGTACTATAAGTTAATAAATAGACATTACCTTTAACCTCTTGAGTGCTACCCCCAGGCCTATACCCTAGGTATTGGTTGATGCATGAACCACATTTGTCACTAAACATTTTTAAAACATCACCATAATAAAAATTCACGCTAAATAAACTGTTTGGCCCAAGTGATCCCTTCTGGAGTTATATATTATAGAATTCTTCTCTTGCTAGATTAGTACTTACTGCATTCAATGGTGTAACTTTTACACCGTGTCTTTAGTTCCTGTTTTTTGGGGTTGTAACAGTAACACATTCCCTTTTTGTCTCCACTAGACATTTCCTATACTTTAAACTATAATAAATAGCATTCAGGAAAAATGAGTTAAGCCACCTAAGGAAAATAGATTTGTAAGCTCAACACCACTTACAACTCCATGTGTTCAGCCACTGGGAAGCTTTTACATGTTGATAATTATTTATGAAAGGATGCTCATGTCCTAAACTGTGAGAGAAATTGCACTTTTGAATTACTGCCAAAAATAGAAGAGAATGGTTGATTTAGCTTATAATCTTTAGATTGATTTTTGGCTGGAAAATAGTTGACTATTTGAAAGTAGTGTCGCTTGGTGTATAGTCATTGTGTTAGTGGCCAAACATGTTCTCTGTGGACCCAGAGAAAGGATAATCACAGTTGATTGATACCTCACATAAAAATCCAAGAGCAAGATAAGTTTAATGTAAGTTATCTGGTGTTAATAATTTAAATATAGTACTAAGGTAGATGGAAATTTTATAATCAATCATGAATTGTTTGGTTTCAGAGTGCTAATGGGTATGAGTCCATCTAGTCCTTTTGGGACAACTAGTTAGGATATAAACTTTGTTTTCCAGGAATTATGTTCATTTTCCCAGGACCTCACCAGCCCTGCCCCATTTGTTTGTGGTTGATGAAATCATAGCATCTGGACTTTTTAGGGGGAATTTTTTAAAAAGCCAACTATTACATCAACTGAGAAAAAAATTATCATGGAACAGGAGGACAATAAGGACCATTCTTTATATTTCATACTATTCCCTTACTCTCATCCCACTTAAACACCACATTTCCATCTCAGAGAGCTGAATGATAAGACCTTGTTAGATCAGATTCAGTGAACATTCAACCTTAGAGATCTTCTGTCCAAATAGTCTTATTTTACAGATGAAGATATTGTGGGCATGTGATGTTAAATGGCCAAAGCTGCACAGCTGATTGTTGGCAGGCCTGGGCCTATAACAGAGGTCCCCTAACTGTCAGGACCATCTCCTTCCCACTAAATTGGAGCTTTTCATTTTAACCTTAACTAAGCCAGTGAATTTTCCTCCCAGTTTGTTTTCTAAATCATGAAGTTCTTATACATCAGGGCTTTGTAAATTTAATTTCGCTCTGATTTTCTTCTGAAGCCTATCAAGATAATCCCGAAGAAGGCTACAAATAAAATGTCCTAATTTTAGCATAAGACAAACACAAACAATAAAATTATAATGACCATAGCTGACATTTAGTGTGTACTTGTCTGTGCTAATGTCTGAGTTAATTTACTGTTAGGTTAATATGAAATTAGTTCTGAAAAAAAACCAGTCAAGTAGATACTGTTATCTGTCCCAATTTTACCAATGAAGGGATTGAAATTTAGAGAAGTTACTTGCCCAAGGTCACAAAACAAGTAAGTAACTAATTAGGAGCTTGAACACAAGTGTAACTTACTCTAGAACCCATGCTCTTAACCTCTACAGTAGATTGCTCATATCTAGTAATCCATTTGAATAGGTGCTCATCACAATCTGCGTAGTGACAATAACAATAAAAATTGTAACAATGATAATAATTTTCTGTGAACCTACTATTAAGTCAGGCACAATGCCAAGCACATTACATTCATTAAACATAACCCTTAAAACTCTTTAACATAGGTAAAATTATCCTCATTTTGTAAGTGAGGAACTGAAGCCAAGAAATTACTAACATTTATAGTCACATACCTAGAATTATAAGAAGGCTTATTTTTCAACTAAATTCTGTCCAACAACTAAGCCCATTATCTTTGTTAAGTATTTTCAGGCTTTGCACTGGCCTTTCTGAGCCTTTTGTATACACACCCACCTATAACATCAATATTTGAGTTATTCATTCCAAATAAAAAATACATGCTTGAGGCTTTATTATGTATAGTAATAATACAGGATACTATGATAGTGGAAAGAATTTGGACTTTAGTCAATTCCTGGATTCAATTCCTAGTGCACTTCGGCTGCTTGCTAGCACTTTTCTTTAAGGTGACTATTTTGTCTTCTCTGTTCATTATATGTGGATTTTTAAATAACATTCAAATGATACTCAGATAATCTGTAGATGAATCATTCCATTTATTTCCCAATTTGAGGGAGATAACTCACTGAGTTCTCTACCATTTTGCTATAAATTATGAAGGCCTAACACAAATAAAGAAAAAGGGATCATTTAGGAAAATGTTTCATTTGTTATAGCTGGCAACCAATAGCCCCTCTAAAAAATATTAGAGCACAAATAAAAAAGAGATTTAAAGAGACCACAGGGAGGTACAGGAAAGAAGAGGTCACTTCTCTGACGTTGGCCTTGTAGACTCCTTCCATGACAGGCATCAGTGCCCCTAGAAAGGAGGAAAGGAAAAAGGAGAAGGCTAATATTCCATTCCCCATTCCCCATTTTGCATCAGCCAGGAAGAAAAAGAAAGCCAGGGTGTGTCTGGAACCAGAGGACCTTAACAACTCTTTGCTCCTTCCTAACAGCTGTTGGTCCTGTTGAATATTCAGACATTCTGCAGCTGCTCCCAATCTGTGAGCATATCCAGATGGCTACCACCAGTAACTGAAGCACCTTCAGGAAGAAGGTCATAAACAGCCAGCTTGTGCATAGGCGATCTTCAACCAAAAATTATGATGGAAGCCCAGAATAGGACTGCAGTTCTTCCCAGGGGTCATGGGCCCCTCTGAAGCTTACTAAATCTTGGCTGCTGAGTTTTCCTGAGAGGGAAAAGATATTTATTTTAGAAAAAACAATTCTGGATCTGAGTTTTACTCTAGCCCATCTTCACTCTGCCTTTAAGTCATGAACTGGACACTGAATTAAGGAAGGCAGTGGTAAAAGAAGAAGGCAGTTGTATGCCAGATACCTTTTAAAAAGATCAGAGATATGTCTGAATCAAATTCACTTTTATAAAAAAAGTTAGGGGATTACAATAGAGTTCTATATCCTAAAACTGGAAAAGAAATATATTTTAAAATGTATGTCTTTTAAAAACCCTTTTCGGCTAAGCAAAGGACCAGCATAGATAAAAATTTAGAGACATATAGAGTCAGGTTAGTTTTTGAGAAATATTTGTGCATTTACTGAATTTGCAGACTTATATCCAACTACATGTTAAATTAAATTTTTGTTTAATAGCATCTTTAAATTAATTTTAAAACTTGTTTAAAAATTACACTGATGAAATGGCAATAGGTTTCCCCTCACTTGATTTCTACCAGAAATGTTGTTTGAAGTTCAGACTTTAATAATTTGGGGGAGGTTTGTAGGGTTGCTTAGATTCCGTATTGTTTCTTAATTGCAATCATCTTCTCTACTTTTGTTTAGTATGTCCTTGATTTTTCAGGAGTTGGATGATGAGGATTAGCTTTTATACTCTTTGTCACCCTAATTTTTTCCGCTAGTTTGTTGTGATTTCACATATGGCTTTTTTTTTTTTTCATTTTTAGAAACATGCACAGTTACTGAAAAAAAGTATGTCTGTCACTTAGAACAATCGTATGCCTTTTCTAGTTAAAGGGAAAAGATATTTCTTTGAATCTAAGTATACTATATTTCTAAGTGTAATAGATCCTACATCGAAGTGATCATAGACTAGGCCAAAGGAAGAGTAGCAAATTCTTGAGTGAGAAATGTCTGCTGTCTATTCTCCCTATAGTTCACATGTGGAGCTTCTAGTAGTGATGAGTTCTCTTATCTTGGTGACTTAATGAGGCTACTGAGTAATACTAGTCAAATCCAACAGTTAGATTTGCATGACCGGAGACTAGAGAATCAAGAGATTGAGTAGAATGGAGCAGCTCAATGAGCAGTTTCTACGAATTGTTGGTTATACATGGACCTGGCTTATATATGTGTATATATCATATGCAAGTATTACTCCCTCCATCCCCCAGTTATAGCCATACTCAGAACCTCTCCCTATTCCCAGGTCCTCACCTATACTGACTGAACAAGCTTCCAACTTAGTGACTTATAATAAATGAACAAACAAACATGGATGGACCACTAGGCAAAGGTGGCATATGTTATTCATATTCATGCTGAGTCCCTGTGGTCTTTTCTTGCCTACAGTGGATCAGTTGCTGACCCTAAAGATGATGAGGCACTCAGAGCATCTGAAATTCCCGATTTCTTTCCTATAAATAAAGCATAGATTTTCCCTACATGTTGACCATGATTTAAGTCACAGTGAAACCTCTTTCCCCCAAGCCATATGTTATATTACTCTGGTACTTAATGCATTGTCTTATACTTATCTGTCTCTTCTAGACTATGTGAGAGCAGGGCTCATATATTGTTCACCAATCATTAAGCTCTGTATAAGTACCTGATACAGTTTGCAATGACTGAATCGGTGAATGAATGAATACCCATTTGTTGGTGAACTATAAGAGATTACCCCTGATGTTAAATGGGTGCAAGTTTTAGTAGTTCTTAAACTTTACCATTAAAAAATATATACAGAAAATTTATGCAAATGCAGATATGCAGGCTCTATTCTTGAAATTCTGATTCACTAGCGCTTAGATGAATATGCATTTTTAACAACAACCCAGTTGATTCTGATGCTGGTAGTCTGGAGACCACATTTACCAACTTATTCAGGGGTTAGCTAACCTCTGAAGTCTAACATCTTATTTTGGGGTGGGGAGGGAGCCTGAAGGGTCTATGATCTAGTTGTAAAATGACTAACTGAATTCCTCTAAAAGAAATTGTAAAAATGACTCTTGGTGGGAAAAATCAAGTATTTCTACCATTTCTGTGTGACCAGCACTTGTTTTAAACTTGTTCTAAACTACTCTTTTTACCAGATTGTCATAGTTCTTTCCTATTAGGATAATGTCCTCCAAATAGAAATAATGGCATTAGTGTAACTGCCTTTTTGTATTACCTGAATCATCTGGACTAAGGAAGATGCTTCTTGTTCGCAAAATGGCACGTCTGCTCTCTGGACCAGCAGTGCAAGATGGAGACCTTCTTGCCCGAAGTGATGTGCTAGGGCGTGCTTGACCTCCTGTTTCACATGCTCCTGATTCAACTTGCTGTGTGGGTAACCTGGAGTGTCCAACACCTGAATCTGCAGGGTTATCTCTTGTCCCCCTCGACGCATGAAGCCACAGAGGTGACAACTGCGACCCAGACAACAAACTTTGGTCACAGAACATGGAGAAAAGCTGCTGTGGAAGTCAGAGCTTCCCAGCAGAATGTTCCCAACAGAACTTTTTCCACTCTGAGTCATGCCAAAGAGGGCCAAGTTGATGATCATCTTGTTGGAGTCTGTCATGTCTGTGGGTAAACAAAGTTTCAGGATAAGCAGTTAGGCATCTATATTCACCCAATGTAAGGTTTCTTACTTGCCCTGGAGTACTCCAGGTACTATTTTTGGCTTACTTAACCCTCATTTATAGTAACTAAAGCATGGAGGGGCATTCCTCTAAAGTGTAGACACCGCAGTGACAGTGGAAGATTGAAATAATATTGGTAGTTTACAATGGGGGAAGAGAGAGAGAAGTCAAATACAGATAAGGAAGAAATGAGGAAGCAATAATTGCAGGAAAATGAAGGGAAAAAAAAAACCCAAATTACATGAAGATAATGTAAACCATGTTTAGGAGAAATATGTTAACTCATCTGTGTGGTAGGTGAGTCAGTTTAGCAATGGGTGCTGACGTTTCTAAATTCATTAACAAGGCTAGCAGCAGTATTTGAAAATCAATCATTCTTGTAGAAGAAGTAGGAACAGAAGAGTGGAAATAATGGATCTTTCTTGCATTTTAAATAACATCCCCTCCTCCCCACCTCTCTACCCCTGGAATACACAAGTGGCATCTGCAAAAAATTATCTTTCTTGACTTCCTGATTGTTTGTCTCCTATGAAACATTCATACTGTTAAAGAAGATTTCTGTTTTTGTTTACTATTTTTTTTTACAACCAGGTAACATTCTGATGAAAGTGAGAACTGCTTATAATTTCTGTTATGAAATAATTAATAAATCATTTCCATGGTCTATCATAGTAACTTATTGGCTTTTGAATAAAGGAAGTAAAGCCCAACACATTGTGTAGTTCTGTTAGGAGGGAGGAGAATCTATTCCATTTACAACACCCCTAAGTTGGAGATAATCTTTTGTGCAGAACATAAGCGTTTTAAGGTCATTGATCATTTTCATTAGATCAGTAAGGCAGAGCTATAGACCAATTGCCAAATTAACTCAACCTGCTGATTCAGAAGTAAGGACATTTAATTAAAATTGCATATTTATTATTTCTGCTTATAACTTGTACTTCTATTATTCAGTTTTATGTACCTCTGGCCTTTCTTGTCCTCTAATATTCCTCACCCCAACCTCCTTAGACTCTAATATGAACATTTTGAAGGAAATTCACACTCCCACACAAGAGACATTCATTTTTGGCGTCCCTCAAGGTGACCCCAGTTCACCCAGCTCATTCAGTTGTGTCAGCTGAACCACAGTCACTTAGATTTCTTTTTACTCCTGAAGCAAATGCATGATTAAAAAAATTATAATCACAGAATCCCAGTATACTTGCTGTATGTCACCTACCTTTTCCAATCTTCAAAATACATTTCAACAAAGACTTTCCTGGAGCTAGTATAGTTGTTCGTTGGTATGAACTTTAACCTTCTGACAGTATTACCGTACCACTCTGGGACTGATACTGTATGCATTTTATTTAGTTAATCTATTACCAGAATCCTCTCTATAAATGATTAGTTGTCTTCCTTTAATCAGCACTGACTTTCTTTCTTTCTTTTTTTTTTTTTTTTTTTTTGTGTCACCTGACAGCCTGGTCATTTCAACAGGGTACTTCCTGAAACCTTATTTCTAAGATTAAATTGTTTATTTTAAGGCATTGCTGATAGGTAACAACTTATCTATAGCATAAAGAAATGCAAGATTGACAACTATTAAACACAAACTAAACATTCAAAAGCAATGGTCACAATTTTTTCCATTGTGAATGATGGAAAGTTCCTCATTTATTTCATCAAAAGTTTCAACAAATAGATATACAGCATACATGCAATAAATAGATATTGAGTTCATAACAGTATTTCATAAATTCTAGAAGAAAACTCTTGGCTATTTCTATGGAATTGAATTTATCTTTTCCTAACTGATGTAATCACAAACATACTCATATCTACACATGTAGTTTCTATATCAATTAATGATAGCATATTTCAGAAAAGGTGTACAACTAACTGTAAATTGAGGCCAGATATGTTTTGCTTAAAATTGGGGTTTCATTTTGTTATTGAAAGCTTTAATTTTTTTTTCTATATAACCCATACTTCTCCAAATACCTTTCTAGTGTGTAAGATGTAGAAACCTTAGTATGGTTATATTCTGGTTCATCTTCTCCTATACCTCTCAAAAGTCTGTAAAGTATGTATTTCTGTGTGAAGGAATCTGGGAGACATCTGGAATGCCTTATGACTTCATGGACAGAAAGTTAAAAAGTCTTCCTGTGGATATAACAAGGAAAACATGAACCGATTTCATTCATCTGACAAGCACATTTGGTTTTCTTAAATGAAGCAGAAAGAACCTCCCCCAGATGGCAGTAGTAGCCTGTTTGCTAAGAAGTGATTATGAACCAGAATTTATTTTCATTTTCTTCCTCAAACCATAAACTGACATTCCTCAAATCACGCAACTTACATCAATACATATTAATTGTGCGGAAGATCTTTTGAATAAAGGTAAAATGGAGCCATTATTCCTACGTTCCTTATAAAATGTGACAAGTGTAGAAGGTTCTAGTTTTTAAACCCTCCACTTTGAAATCATTATTTAAATCATTTGCTGAATGAAACGGTTGACAGTTTAACAAATAAGGTTCTGAGATCATATGTGTGGTTTAAAGTTCCAATGAGATTGCAAAATTTTAAAATAATTTCCAACAGGTTTAATGGTGGTTTTAGATCTAAGGCAATGTAGAGATTATATAGAAGAGTAATGAACTGATATTAGATGATGTTAAATAATTAATGTTAATCATTTTTAGGTCAGAATGAAAAAAATTGAAAAGTTACCTTCACTCTTTACAGAAACTTGACTAAATATAATGTACCTGGGATAAAACTGTATTACTTTAATGGCTGGCTCCAGGATTTCTCTGAGGAAGGGTATGGTCTTTGAGAAAATAGTTCGATTAGCTACTTGAAGTAGAAAAAGTGATCTTAATAACATAAGTCAAACTCCCAAAAAGTGATTGCCAAACTGCTGGAAATGGTGCAAGAGCCAAGAAAATAGAAAAGATCAGGGTATATCAAGAATGAATGGAGAGAAGGAGAAGGAGAGACAGAAGTGGAAAGGAGAAGGAGGTAGTGGGGGAGGAAGAGAAGGAGAGAAGGGGAGGGAGAACAAGAACTATAACATTAGAACATGGTGGGAATCTGGATTTCCCACTTGTGCAAATGGCTAAGGGACTATGTTAGAGCAGAAATAGCTAATGTTCGATTTTAAGTTCTTTGCATTTCTGGGATCTAAAGTAAGCTATGTCATGATTTTTACTTTTGTTTTGATTTTGATTGTTGTTAGTATTTTACTTTACTTTGTTTTGATGGAAATTAATGGAGAAACCTGAGGTCCACCCTAGGTTAGCAGAGGATAAATTGGAGTTTGGAAATGACATCTGAACTGAAGTTACTGAGGAAAGGCAGGAGGTTGAAGCTAGAAGGACACAGGTACCTAAGATCTTCCAAGAGTCTGGGGAAGAATCTTAGACTTTTCACAGTTTCCGAAATGAGATATTATGTGGTAAGGGTGACTCTAGTTGACAGAAGTGACAATTATATTTCACATTGCACACATATTAGTTTGCCAGGACTACCATAGTAAAGTATCATAGACTGAGTGGTTTAAATAACAAAAATTTATTTTCTCACAGTTCTTGAGGCTGAAAGTGTGAGATTAGGGTGTCAGTGGTGTTGGTTTCTCCTGAAGCCTCTCTCCTTAGTGTGTCCAAGGTCATCTTCTCCCTATCTCTTCATATGGTCTTTCCTGTGTATGTTTGTATCCAAAGCTTTTCTTCTTATAAGGACACCAGTAATAGCGGGAATAGGGACCACCACAATGACTTCATTTTAACTTAATTACCACTTTTAAGGGTCCTGTCTCCAAATACAGTCATATTCTGAGGTATTAGATGTTAGGATTTTAACATACGAATTTGAGGGAGACATAATTCAGCTCATAACACACATATACATTATAATTATATAAATTATACATCTCCATAATTACTAAAATTGTGTCTCTATACTCCATAAAATTGAGGTTTACTATAAACTTTCTTTGACTGATACTAATTTAACTTAACAGGTACTCCTATAGTTTTAAACAAATTCCAATTTTCATCGGCTTGAACTGTGAACACATTACTCATATGTTATGTCTTTCTGTAATAAAGAAGACCCTTAGAATAATAACCAGAATCTGTAATTATGGTGTCTAAATGACCTTAACCTTGGCCAATACTGTTGTAAGTCGAGGGGAGCACTCATAAACTGGCTGCAGTTGGTGGTAACATAATTAACTCAGTCTAAACTGATCTTAGGATAAGACATCAGATCTTACCTTTCCAAAAACTTCAGAGAGCACTGGTCAGCAGCTTAAATTTTGAGGACAGTCTTAATTTGAATGCATTTTGAAGGTTTTTGGAGCCTTGAAGAATGACCACACCAAAATAGGAATATCTATGGGAATAAAGAAGGCTTCAGTTCAACTTTGGTTGGTTTCACATTTTAAAACCTGTACCAGTCTCATCCTCACTCAGGAAAATTTATGATGTTATTTTTTTTTTGTTTGATATTTGCTTTCCTTCTCAGTATTTCTGATTGATTTTTTTTAGGATTATAAATGAAATATGTGTATTTCAAAGCATCTAGGAAATTCAGGAAAGAAAGGGGGAAAATAAAATCATTTAAAACATTTTATTTCCTAGCCCCCATGGGACACTGGCTCCTCTTGCAGACTGACACAGTAAGCACATTTCTTTTTCCAAATTACCCATGTCCTCCCCCTATTTACTCCTCTTCCTTAAGCAACACGACTAGGATGAGAGGCATTACTGATGGGATTGTTTGGCATGTGAATGATGAGGGGGCAAGACTAATTGTTGGCAATTACTTAGTGTATAGTATTCTTTTGCTATGCTACTGTATTCAGTTTTCTAAGATTTACTTATAATTTTAGCCACTTTATTAATAGCAAAATTGCTTTATAGATTTCTACATTTTATCTTTTATTTGCCAGGTTTTCAGATCAAGAATATGCTAACCTCTTGAAATGAATTAGAAAAATCTCTTTCTTTTGTGGTACTCTGCAATAATTCAGATACCTTGGCAATTATTTATATCTAGAAGGTTTAAAAAAACGTTCACAAAAACAGCTAGATCCAGCAGCTTTCTAGAAGTCATTCCAGGACAACTTTAAAAATTTCTGCTATAGTAATTTGTTCTTCTTTTGTCAATTTTGACAATTTTTATATTTTATATTTTAGCATTGATCCCTCTTCTTGTTCTGTGATGGCTTATATATTGGATTTGACTTTATATACTTAATAAATTTTTGTACATGTGTGTATGTATGTGCAAATACATACATACATGTGCAACTTTTGTACTTTTATAGTTTCAAATGGATTTCTATTAACATAAATGAAATTTATAATTTGACACCTCGAGGATATAATGAATGATGTGACTTACAATAACTAAACTTTTGGACGCCAGCCTTGAGCCCTTTAGGTTGAAAACTGAGAATCACAAGTACACTCATGGTATCATTTACAATTATAGTAGAGTAAGTCATCATATAAACCTATGTCATTATTGAAGAAATGAATACAATCTTGAAAGCAAGAGAAAAATTAGTAGGCTTTTCTTTTTTTTTAAGTTTTTTTCTTTTTAAGATTTTATTTATTTATTCATGAGAGACACAGAAAGAGAGAAAGAGGCAGAGACACAAGCAGGCTTCATGCAGAGAGCCCAATGAGGAACTCGTTCCTGGGTCTCCAGGATCATGCCCTGGGCTAAAGAGAGTGCTAAACCCCTGAGCCACCCAGGCTGCCCCTAAAGATTTATTTAATCACTCTGTGCTCATCTCAAGTGCACTCCTTAATCCCCATCACCTATTTCACCCATCCTCCTGCCACCTCCCCTCCCACAAACAGCAGTTTGTTTTCCAGTTGAGAGTCTATTTCTTGCGCTCATGCTCTCTCTCTCTTTTTCTCTTTTTCCTCTGCTTGTTTGTTTTGTTCCTTAAATTCTACAAACATGTGAAATCATATGGTATTTGTCCTTCTCTTAGTGACTTATTTCGCTTAGCATTATACTCTCTAGTTTCATGTTGTTGCAAATGTCAAGATTCATTCTTTCTTATGGCCAAATAGTATTCCATTACACACACACACACACACACACACACACACACGATACATCTTTATTCACACATCAATAAATGGAATTTTGGGCTGCTTCCATATCTTGGCTATTGTAAATAATGCTGCAATAAACATAGGGCTGCATGTATTCCTTTGGATTAGTGTTTATATGCTGTGAGTAAATACCTCATCATGTGATTGCTTCTCATAGGGTATTTCTATTTTTCACTTTTTGAGGAAACTCTATGTTGTTTTCCAGAGTGGCTGCACCAATTTGCATTCCCACCAACAGTGCAAGAGGACTCCCCTTTCTCCACATCCTCACCGACACTTTTTGTTTCTTGTGTTTTTGATTTTAGCCATTCTGACAGGTGTGAGGTAAAACTTCATTATACTTTTGATTTGCACTTCCCTGGTGATAATGATGTTGAGCATCTCTTCATGTGTCTGTTGACCATATATATGTCTTTTTTAGAGGAATATCTATTTGTGTCTCTGTCTATTTTTTTAACTGGATTATTTTGGAGGTAGTGGGAAGTTTGGGTACTAATATTTTTTTGGATATGTCATTTGCAAATATCTTCTACCATTCAGTAGGTTGCCTTTCAGTTTTGTTGTTCCCTTTGCTGTGCAGAATCTTTTTATTTTGGTATTGTTCCTATATTTTATTTTTGCTTTTGTTTCCCTTGACTCAGGGACCTATCTAGAAAACTGTTGCTGTGACCAATGTGAGAGAAATTACTGCCTGTGTTCTGTTCTCTTCTAGGATTGTTATGATTTCAGGCCTCCTTTGCTTATTTATTTATTTATTTATTTATTTATTTATTTATTTATTTTTGTGTATAGTGTAAGAAAGTGCATGTTACTGTCCAGTTTTCCCAGTAACATTTGTTGAAGAGACTGTCTGTCTTTTTTTCATTGGGTATTCTTTCCTGCTTTGTTGATTACTTGACCATATAGTTGTAGGCCCATTTCTGGGTTTTCTATTCTATATGTCTGTTTTAATGCCAGAACCATACTGTTTTGATTACTATAGTTTTGTGACATAACTTGTAGTCTGGAATTGTGATGCCTCCAACTTTGCTTTTCTTTCTCAAGATTGCTTTGGCAATTTGGGGTCTTTTTTGGTTTCATAAAAAATTTAGAATTATTTGTTCTAGTTTTGTGAAAAAAATTGTGTTGGTATTTTGATAGAAATTGCATTAAATGTGTAGATCACTTTATGTAGTATAGACATTTAAAAATATTTGTTCTTCCAGTCCATGAGTGTGGAATGTCCTTCCATTTCCTTGTGCTGTCTTTAATTTCTTTCACCAGTATTTTATAGTTTTCAGAGTACAGGTACTTCACCTCTTTGAGTAGGTTTACTCCTAGGTATCTTATTATTTTTGGTGCAATTGTAAATAGGATTATTTTCTTAATTTCTCTTTCTGCTGCTTCATTACTGGTGTATAGAAATGCAACAGATTTCTGTACACAGATTTTGTATCCTGTTTCTTTAGTGAATTCATTTATCAGGTTTTTTGTGGAATCTTTTTGGTTTTCTATATCATGTTAGCTGCACATAGTGAAAGTTTTATTTTTCCTTTCAGATTTGGGTGCCTTTTACTTCTTTTTGTTTTCTGATTTTTGGTCTAATTGCCATGGCTAGGACTTTCAGTACTATGTTGAATAAAATTGGCTAGAAGAGACATCTTTGTCTTGTTCCCGACTTTCTGGGGAAAGACTCAGTTTTTCCCCATTGAGGGTGAGGTTAGCTGTGAGGTTTTTATATATGGCCTTTGTCACATTGAGGAATGTTCCCTCTAAACTTACTTTGTTGAGGGTTTTTATCATGAATGGATGTTATACTTTGTAAAATGCTTTTTCTGTGTCTCTTGACATGATCATATGGTTCTTATCTTTCTCTTGTTGATGTGATGTATCAAGTTGATTGATTTATGAATATTGAATCACCCGTACAACCCAGGAATAATTCCCATTTTGATCATGGTGAACGATTTTTTTAATGTATCATTGAATTCAGTTTGCCAGTATTTTGTTGATGACTTTTGTGTGTGTGTTCATCAGAGATACTTGCCTGTAGTTCTCTTTGTTGTGGTGTCTTTATCTGGTTTTGGTATCAAGGTAATGCTGATTATAGAATGAATTTGTAAGTTTTCCTTCCTTTTCTATTTTTTGGAATAGTTTGAGAAGTATAGATAATAACTCTTTAAATGTTTCATAGAATCCATTTGTGAAGTCATCTGGTCCTAGACTTTTGTTTGTTGAGAGTTTTTTGATTACTGATTCAATTTCTTTGCTGGTAATTGGTCTGTTCAAATATTCTGTTTCTCCTGTTTCAGTTTTGGTAGGTTATATGTTTCTAGGAATTTATCTATTTCTTCTAGGTTGTCCAATTTGTTGGCATATAATTTTTCTTAATAGTCTCTTAGAATTGTTTGTCTTTCTGTGGTGTTGGTTGTTATTTCTCCTCTCATTTGTGATTTTATTAATTTAGGTCCTTTCTGGTTTTTTGTTTTTGTTTTTGTTTGTTTGTTTGTTTTTGTAAGTCTGGCTAGAGGTTTATCAATTTCATTGATTTTTTCCCCCAAAGAACAAGCTCCTGGTTTCATTGATCTGTTCTATTGCTCTCTAGTTTGTATATCATTTATTTCTGTTCTAATTTTTATCATATCCTTCCTTCTGCTGGTTTTAGGTTTTGTTTGTATTTTTCAAGCTTCATTGGGTGTAAGGTTAGATTGTTTATTTGAGACTTTTCTTTCTGCTTGAGGTAAGTCTATATTGCTATAAATTTCCCCCTTAGAACCACTTTTGCTGTGCCCCAAAGGTTTTGAGCTGTTGTGTTTTCATTTTCATTTGTTTCCATGTAATTTTTTATTTCTTGGTCTTTCTAGATTTTTTTCTTGTGGTTGACTTCTAGTTTCAGAGTGTTGTGGGCAAGAAAGATTCATGGTAGGGTACCTGGGTGGTGCAGTTGGTTAAGTATCGAACTCATGGTTTCAGCTCAGCTCATGATCTCAGGGTTTTGAGACCTAGCCCCACATCAGTTTCCATGATCAGTGCAGAGTCTGCTTAAGACATCTCCCTCCATCTCCCTCTGCCCATTCCCACTACTTTCTCTCTCTCAAATAAATAAATAAAATCTTAAAAAGAAAAAAAGAATTCATGGTATGACTTCATTCTTTTTGAATCTGTTGAGGCCTGTTTTGTGACCAATTATGTAATCTATTCTGAAGACTGTTCATTTGTGCTTGAAAAGATTGTATGGTAGGTTTTAGGATGGAATGTTCTGAATATATCTACTAAATCCATCTGGTTGAGTGTGTAATTCAAAGTCATTATTTCCTTGTTGATTTTCTGTTAGATTATCTGTCCTTTGATATAAGTGGAGTGTTAAAGTCTCCTACTATTATTGTATTATTATTAATTAGTTTCTTTATGTTTGTTATTAACTTTTTAATGTGTTTGAGTGCCCCCATGTTGGGAGCATAAATATTTACAATGATTATATCTTCTTGTTGGATTGTCTCCTTTATTATCATATTGTGTCCTTCTTTGTTTCTTGTTACAGTTTTTGTTTTAAAGTCTATTTTGTTCAATATAAGTATTGTTGCTCTGGCTTTCTTTTGACATCCATTTGCATGATAAATGTTTCTCTAGCCCCTCACTTTTATTCTGCCGGTGTCTTTAGGTCTAAAATGAGTCTCTTATAGGCAGCATATAGATGTGTCTTGTTTTTTAATCCATTATGTCCCCAATGTCTTTTGATTGGGACATTTAGTCCATTTACATTCAAAGTTATTATTGATAGATATGTGTTTATTGCCATTTTATTACTTGTTTTGTTTCTGAAAACGCTCTCTGATCTTTTCTTGTCTTTCTCTTTTTGTGGTTTGCTGGTTTTCTTTGGTAATATATCTGGATTTCTTTCTCTTTATTCTTTGCATATTTATTAGTGGTTTTTGATTTGTGGTGACCATTAGATTTGTATATAACATCTTCTGCATGTATCAGTCTAAGTTGATGGTCATTTAGGTTTGAACTCATTCTTAGGGCACCTGCGTGGCTCAGTTGGTTAAACATCTGACTCTTGATTTCAGCTCAGGTAATGATCTCAGGATTGTGAAACTGAGCTCCACACTGGGCTCCGCACTCAGTATGGAGTCTACTTGAGATTCTTTATCTCCGTCTCCCTCTCCCCTGCACTTTCTTTCTCTCAAATACATAAATAAATCTTTAAAATAAAAATTTGGACCCATTGTTTACTCCTGTCCTCCTCATGCTCTAGGTATATGGTGTCATATTTTATATCCTTTTCTTTTGTGAGTTCCTTGATTGATTTTTTTTTTTAGAGAATTACTCATTTTTACTGCTTTTGTGTTTTCTACCTTCATACTATTGTTTTTGGTCTTTCCTTTCCAATCAAAGAGTCCCCTTTAATATTTCTTGCATGGCTGGCTTAGTAGTCAGGAACTGTTTTAGTTTTGTTTGTCTAGGAAACTACCTCTCCTCCTATTCTGAATGATAGACTTGCTGGATAGAGTATTCATGACTGCAGACTTTTCCCATTTAGCACTTTGAACTTATCACTCTACTCTTTTCTGGCTTGGAAAGTTTTTGCTGAAAAATCCACTGATAATCTTATGGGGTTTCCTTTGTATGTAACTGTCTTTTGTCTTCCTCATTTTAATACTTTTCTTTATCTATGTTGCCATTTTAATTGCAATATGTATTGGTGTGGATATGCTTTGTTGATTTTTTTGAGAGTTCTCTGTTCCTCCCATATCTGGATATCTGTTTCTTTCCCTAGATTAGGGAAGTTTTTGGGTTTTATTTCTTCAAATAAATTCTCTGCCCCCTTTTCTTTCTCTTATTCTGGGACTTCCATTATATGAAGGTTATTACATTTGATGAAGTCACTGGATTCCTTAAGTATATTCTTGTTTTGCATAATTCTTTTTTCTCTTTTTTATTCAGCTTGATTCCTCTCCATTGTTCTGTCTTTTATATCATTCATTTATTCATTCCTCTGCTTCTTCCAGCTTGTGATTCATTCTATCAAGCATGTTTCTCATTTTGTTTATTGAGACCTTTATCTTTGCTATGTTATTCCTTTTTCTCTGTGCTAAATCTCTAACTGATATCTTCCACTCTGTTCTCAATTTCAGTGAGTATCCTTATGATTATTGCTTTAAATTTCCATCAGTCATGTTACTTATATCTGTTTCACTTAGATCTCTGGCTGTGGCCTTGTCCTATTCTTTCACTTGGGACATATCCCTGTGTCTTCTCATTTTGTCTAAGTCTCTGTACCTGTTTCTCTGTATTAGAAAAGTCAGCTATGTCTCTGTACTTGAGGATAGTAACTTTATGAAGATATCTTATAGTGTCTTGCAGTGTGTGTCTCTGTTCTCTAGGGCCTGGCCCTTCTGGAAGTGTCTCCAATGTGTGCTGCATGCACTCTGCTATTGTGTCCTGGCTGCTTTATCCTTCAGGCCAGTTGTCTGCAGACTCTCTTTGCCTGATGTGGGCAGTGTTTAGTCCCTGGCCTGAATGCTGGATGTTTTAACTAGGTGTGCTCTGGTTGTGAAATGAGACCAGCTTGTGAATGAGAACACTGCTGCCACTGGAACCAAGACCTTGAAAAACTCCTGGGTCAAGAGATGCAGTGTTGGCAAGGGTTTGGGCAAACCCATTGCACTGGGATGGAGGCATGACTGAGAAGAATGGTTCCACCAGAGTTCTGTGGGGGCAGGGCTTGTTATAAGCAAATTAAGTAGCAAGTGTGGTGCTATGCTGGTTCCCACAGGTGGCTCTGTGTTTATGCTGATGAGCAGGGGAGGGAAACAATGCTGGTCAGTTCCTTTGTTCCCAGAGGCCTCTTTCCACTAATGCTGCCTTTCTGATACACACTCTGAGAAGAGCAAATAACTTCTCCACTGTGTGCCCAGGCACTCTTCAAATTGCTATCTCCATGCTGTATGTCTGCAGTCTCTTTGCCCTGCCGTCTCTCTAAGAGCAGCCCCAGTGTCCTCTGAGCTCTGCCAGAGCCAAACACACTGACCTTTAAAACTCCAGGCTTTAAGCCCCACTGGTTGCAAGAATTCACAAAAATCTGTCTCTTGCTCTTTCCTATGACTGAAGCTCCTTCCCAACAGCAGCAGCCATGATCTCCTTCTCTTCCAAATCATGTCTTCACACTTACTATGTTCTTCAAGGTGGCCTCTTCTCTACCTTTTTTGTGGAGTTTGTACTGCCAATTTTTAGGTCAATTTCTGTTTTTTTTTTTTTTTTTTTTTTTTTTTTAGGATGATTTGATAGTTATTTAGTAGTTTTCCTGGGACGAGGCAAGCTTAGGATCCTCCTATTCTGCCACCATCTTCAAAATTTAGTAGAGCTTTAATTCAAAGGATTTCAAATTTCCCAAAATTTATTCTTAAAAAACTTCTGTTAAATTCTGTTACCCTAATTTAGATCCTCTTTTATAGAAGATTTTTCTTATTCAATCTTGAAAAATAAGATGATATAATATAATATAGAATATTATAATATAGAGTATTATTGAAAATATATTCATAAAAATAATTTTATATGTCAAAAATTTTATATGCTTTATTCTTCTTATCTAGGAAATAACATGCACTCAGCCTTTGTGGATAAATATATATTTTATTAGCCAAATGCACAGAGGCATTGGGTCTCATAGTGATTAATGCTAATAACTCCTTAGCCCTTAAGATAAGATACTAGGTTGACTTCAACTGCTAAGAGACTCTAATTTGTCATGTATTATTCAATTTCGAACATTTATGTGTTATGAATTCTTCTAGTAATGTCTTGGGAAGCACTAGAGAATTCTCTTATCATAATACAAAGAATCATTAATGCCATGGATATTGGTTAGAAACAAAGTTATGGCCATGCATATCAGATGTCACACCTGATATCTCCTAGGCTTGATGCCACAAAATCTGCCATTTTATTTTTTCCCCCCAAATAATTGAGAATCTCAAGTCAAGAAAAATAGACCCTGCATAATAATAACTCCAACTTATTTAATATGTTTTTAGTCTTCATACTAGGAGACCTAATTTTTCTTTTCCAAGAAAATGTAAACTTTTCCTCTCCCTAGAAAACTGGTATGGAACTAACTTCACAGATATCATCATAGAATTTGGAGACAAAATATCTGAAACCCGCGACCAATAAAAGATACTGCTAATTATTTTAGAAAGGTCAGAAATCCTCTAACTCCCTTAGTATTTTCCTATCCCATACTGAGGTTAGGTAGGGTATGTGTGTGTGTGTTGCTTGCCAATGATGGACTATTATCATCAACTAAGCTATGTAAAAAAACATGGTACATGACAATAGGACAGTCTTATCAGGCTCCTATCAGAGTGTCAGCTCCATGGGAGGTATAGTTATTAGTATTAAATTTAGGTCTTGAGTGACTTCAGGGGATGAAATACTGGATGGCAAAATTTTACTATATAGTAACCCTTTATTAAACCTTAAAAGATAAAATAGCAGAGAACTACAGGTACTTGTGGCCTAAAGCAAGAATTTTAGATTTCCAAATCCCTAACAAAACTGAAGAGTGACTGAGGTACTGAAAGAAGGAGAATCAAATGAATGTCATCCTTTGTAGATTTCTGTGCAATGCAGATTACCTAGGGACATAACACAGAGAGGTAGTAATAATGTAGAAAAGGAAATGTCAGTGTAGTGTTTGTGTGTATGTGTACATGCATGCTATATATGAGTTCAGAATACTGTAATAGAAAGCTAAGACTTATGTAGTACGTGTCCCAGGCACTGTTCTAGACACTTTTAATACATTAAGCAATGCAGCCCTCTGAAGTGACTAGTATTATTAACCCCATTTTAAAGGACAGAGAGGTTAGGTAACTTGCTCATGATCATATAGCTGGTAAGTCTCACAGTTAGAGTTACTCTTATTCTCAGTGCATAGTTATTGACACTCATCTGCTCAACTAGTTATTATTTTTATTTCAGCTGTAGCACTTGGCTAGAACAATAGGATTATGTGCCAGAGTGTAGAGAAGGGGAAAAAGCACACTGGAAGAAGGCAAAGGGACATGAGAGAACAATTTATTAATATATGTAAACTAGTGCTTTATTTTTATACTTTGTTCCCCAAAAATGTTTTGGGAAAACATTTAAAACATAAAGAAACAATGGATTTTCTAAAAGAAGAGTTAAAATTGTCCAAAGTTAGTTGACATTTGGTTAATGTGCTTTGTTTTTGTTTGGGCTAAATCTTTTTTTTTTTAATAAATTTATTTTTTATTGGTGTTCAATTTGCCAACATACAGAATAACACCCAGTGCTCATCCCGTCAAGTGCCCCCACTCAGTGCCCGTCACCCATTCACCCCCACCCCTTGCCCTCCTCCCCTTCCACCACCCCTAGTTCATTTCCCAGAGTTAGGAGTCTTCATGTTCTGTCTCCCTTTCTGTTATTTCCTACCCATTTCTTCTCCCTTCCCTTCTATTCCCTTTCCTTATTATTTATATTCCCCAAATGAATGAGACCATATAATGTTTGTCCTTCTCCGATTGACTTATTTCACTCCGCATAATACCCTCCAGTTCCATCCACGTTGAAGCAAATGGTGGGTATTTGTCATTTCTAATGGCTGAGTAATATTCCATTGTATACATAAACCACATCTTCTTTATCCACTCATCTTTCGCTGGACACCGAGGCTCCTTCCACAGTTTGGCTATTGTGGACATTGCTGCTATAAACATCGGGGTGCAGGTGTCCCGGCTTTTCATTGCATCTGTATCTTTGGGGTAAGTCCCCAGCAGTGCAATTGCTGGGTCGTAGGGCAGGTCTATTTTTAACTCTTTGAGGAACCTCCACACAGTTTTCCGGAGTGGCTGCACCAGTTCACATTCCCACCAACAGTGTAAGAGGGTTCCCTTTTCTCCGGATCCTCTCCAACATTTGTGGTTTCCTGCCTTGTTAATTTCCCCCATTCTCACTGGTGTGAGGTGGTATCTCATTATGGTTTTGATTTGTATTTCTCTGATGGCAAGTGATGCAGAGCATTTTCTCATGTGCCTGTTGGCCATGTCTATGTCTTCTTCTGTGAGATTTCTGTTCATGTCTTTTGCCCATTTCCTGATTGGATTGTTTGTTTCTTTAGTGTTGAGTTTAATAAGTTCTTTAGATCTTGGAAACTAGCCCTTTATCTGATATGTCATTTGCAAATATCTTCTCCCATTCTGTAGGTTGTCTTTCAGTTTTGTTGACTGTATCCTTTGCTGTGCAAAAGCTTCTTATCTTGATGAAGTCCCAATAGTTCATTTTTGCTTTTGTTTCTTTTGCCTTCATGGATGTATCTTGCAAGAAGTTACTGTGGCTGAGTTCAAAAAGGGTGTTGCCTATGTTCTCCTCTAGGATTTTGATGGAATCTTGTCTCACATTTAGATCTTTCATCCATTTTGAGTTTATCTTTGTGTATGGTGAAAGAGAGTGGTCTAGTTCCATTCTTCTGCATGTAGATGTCCAAGTTTCCCAGCACCATTTATTGAAGAGACTGTCTTTCTTCCAGTGGATAGTCTTTCCTCCTTTATCGAATATTAGTTGACCATAAAGTTGAGGGTCCACTTCTGGATTCTCTATTCAGTTCCATTGATCCATGTGTCTGTTTTTTTTTTGTGCCAGTACCACACTGTCTTGATGACCACAGCTTTGTAGTACAACCTGAAATCTGTCATTGTGATGCCCCCAGCTATGATTTTCTTTTTTAAAATTCCCCTGGCTATTCAGAGTTTTTTTCTGATTCCACACAAATCTTGAAATAATTTGTTCTAACTCTCTGAAGAAAGTCCATGGTATTTTGATAGGGATTGCATTAAATGTGTAAATTGCCCTGGGTAACATTGACATTTTCACAATATTAATTCTGCCAATACAGGAGCATGGGATATTTTTCCATCTCTTTGTGTCTTCCTCAATTTCTTTCAGAAGTGCTCTATAGTTTTTAGTTAGGTTTATTCCTAGGTATCTTAGGCTTTGGGTGCAATTGTAAATGGGATTGAGTCCTTAATTTCTCTTTCTTCAGTCTCATTGTTAGTGTATAGAAATGCCACTGACTTCTGGGCATTGATTTTGTATCCTGCCACGCTGCCAAATTGCAGTATGAGTTCTAGCAATCTTGGGGTGGAGTGTTTTGGGTTTTCTATGTAGAGTATCATGTCATCGGCGAAGAGGGAGAGTTTGACTTCTTCTTTGCCAATTCAAATGCCTTTAATGTCTTTTTGTTGTCTGATTGCTGAGGCTAGGACTTCCAGTACTATGTTGAATAGCAGTGGTGAGAGTGGACACCCTGTCTTGTTTCTGATCTTAGGCGAAAGGCTCTGTTTTGGGTTAAATCTTATTGATCATCATGGACATTTTAATCATAAAGACCCAACCACCACCACCAAAAATAAAAACTAAAAAATAAACCCAACCAACAACAGCAACAATAGTGATAATGACAACAGCTGTACTTTTTTTGTTAGGCAAGCATGTGCTTGCTAAGTGCTTTATGTGAATTTTTTCATGCAATTCTGAATAACAAATATGTGTGCTTGGCACAATTATTATCACTTCATCTGTACAGATGCAAACTCAAGACAAGAATCCTCCCAAGGTTACACAGCTTAGAAGTAGCAGAAAAAGTAACTCCAGCCCAGGTCTACCTGAGCCCAGAGACCATATACTTATTCATTATACCATAAAATGGATAAATACAAAAGAGAAATGTTAAATGCTCTGCACAAGTCTTTTGCTTATGTTCTACTTAATTCTCATCATACCCAGTAACTATCATAAATAGCCACTTTGTTAAAATTGTACACTGACTTGGTATTGTACTTCTGTGATCATAGCCCCACATAGTACTTCACATCCTGCTTGTCAGCCAAATCTCTACAGAAATTAACAAGCATGATTTAAAAGTCAGAGGCAGAGCAGGCGAGAAAGTGGGTGGTAAATTTTAAGAATGGTTTTCAGGTGCTCACCACATGAGCTAAGTGCAAAAACGACAAATGCTAAGGTCTATGCGTTGTGTGGTCTATGAGAGATGAGGTCAGTAATATAACACTGTAGTGTAGTGGTAAATTTCAAAAAGAGACATATGATATTTACATAATTCCGAAAAGGTGAAATTAAATAGGTCTGGATAAGAGCCACTATCTGTGCCAAGCATGATTATATGAAATTGAAGTCATTGCTTTACAGTATTACTATAAAATTGCTGGGCTAAAAAACAATCCATAGGCCCACAGTATTTGGAGACATTCATCTGAAACATATTGTTGTAAGCTTAGATGTGGTGGAAGAGTTGAATTTGGTCTTCTGACCAATTTGGGAAGAAGGTATACAGGATATTACAGAATAGGATAAAGATCATGTTCACATAGTCCAATAGTAAGTTTAATTTGGCAAAAGAAATGGCAAGAAGTAGATTGCATATAGAAGTGGCAATACAGCTCTATGGTTCAAAGTGGTCCCTTGTATGATATTAGTTTTATTGTCAGTTGTATTTTATAATACTTTATTTTTAAAGTAGATATTCTTTAAAGCAATCTCTAAAAAAAAAATAAATAAATAAAGCAATCTCTAAACTCTGTGGTGTGCACAAATTTACATTATAATCAAAGAGCAAAATATAACATTTTGAGATAATATTATAGAACATAAATACATAGATGACATCACAACCTAGTGTGACAATAAAGTATCATGAATGGTGTTTATAGCACATTATATAAAAATGTTTCTTCCTATGGTTGTCTCTTATGTTCACTAAAGACAAATGAAATAAATGTTGCTATTATTCAAGATAAAGGTAATTATTTTTAAAAATGAAATATCATGAAAATGTGTTTATTAAAATTTATGCCAGTACTATGGATATTAAGGAACATCTGAAGCTTATTCAAGTTGAGCCCCCAAATAGCTAATTGATTAGTAATTCGAAACATATTATTGAGTGACTAATTTGTGCTGGGTACATCATTTATTTTCCAGAAATCAGAGGTTTGATAATTATAAGGCAAATTAAATTCTACAGGATCTTTTTAAAAATTTTGAATATAGTTGATATACAATGTTAACATTAGTTTCAAGTGTACAACATAGTGATTCAACAACTCTGTACTATTATGCCATGTATTTCTTTTAATATCATATTTGGTTCATAATGTAGGAGTTACCAAGAAACTCAAAAGTGAAAACTTTTCAGAATCTGGACACACTTAGACTCCAAATCATTGCCATAAAACTAGAGGATTACATTGCTTTGTTTCTCTCCTTTATTAACACCTAAAGGAATAGTTACAGTCACTCAAATAAATGTTGAATGAATGCCTTTCTATGAATGTGTAAGAATTAGAAACAAATTGGAAAAACTGGATTAGAAATCAGGAAAGCTTCTGAAAAACAAGAAATGATCTACTTCAGAAGATTTTTGTAGAGCTTAAGACATAATCTATGTGAATATAGTCTGCAATATGTCTTATTGTGTTTAATAAATACCGATTGATTTTGAATCTATCTTTACAATAAAGCAGAGTTTAAATATGTCTTTTCCAATATTCACCCCATCCAAACTATATTTTTGCATGACCTTTATAAATATGACAGTGGGGGGTGTTAAAAGTGATTACAGGCAGTAAAGAATAGATTAGATTTCCTGTATTGAACTTACGCATAGTTTATTTCTTCCCAATAGCTTTCTAGGATGAAATGTAGTCATGAAAGGTAGTTTAAATTGGTATAGATATTTAAAAACTATAGATCTGGGTTTAAATTTCTTCTCCATTACTAACTAGCTATATGAAATAGTTTTGTATCTTTCCTCAGCCTTAGTTTCCTGTTCTGTAAAATGAAATCAGTGAAACCTTAAGGGGCTGCTGATATACTGCATGTAAAATTAAGTGAAATACTGTATGTGAACATATTCAGGAATATTCAACATGTCCCAAATGGAAATGATTTTATTGCTCTCAGTCTTCCTCTTGTGCTCTGTAACTTCTTTTTTACTATATACAGTGGGTATTTATTGGCTTGCTGTTTGTGATTATCAAACATGGTACAAACATGAGAAAGCAATGACTGTGGAATAGAAGTCTTGTATTTTGAATGCTAGGACTGTCACTTACAAGCCTGAGACTTTGGGCAATTCACATAACATTTTTGGATTTTGACTTTCTCATCTGTAAAATGAGGATAATAATATGTATTCTATTATATGTTATGGCAGTTGAATTCTTTTGTTTATGTATAGCACTTAGCTCAGTGCCTTGACACAGGAGTGTTCATAAATGTTATAAAATATTCTGCTGATATATTACATACATACATGTACCATATTTGAAACTATTCCTTGAAGGCAAGTAGAAATATACAATCAACACACTCGTGCTTGTCAAACACACTAGTCATTTAGATTGGTTTTTCAGTTGCAAGTTAGGAAATATACCATTACATCAAAATTTTAACATTTTTTCATTATGTCAGTGAATTTACAAGCTGCATAAAAAATGTTGTCCTCAACAATTATCTCTCCAATTGTCTTTCCTTTTTAGAGTTCACTTGGGGAAACTGAGGATTTTGGCCCTGATTGTACTACTTGTGTGTTAAAAAGAATAATGCAGTGAGTGGAATGAATACTGTATAGCAATTTTTCATACTGTAGTCAGATTTTTATCAGAGTTTTGTTGCATTTCTTTTCAAATACAGGTGCCACTGCTAAATTTTTTCTATAAATCAGTACTACCAAATAGCTAACTAGTCCTTAAATAAGATCATCAAAACCTTAACAGTGTGCATAGGGAATTCATTCTGTAGTGTAATGAATATAGTCAGATCTTAAACTATTTCATTCATCTTTCACCTGAGAAATAAATGAATCATTTAACTGATTTTCAGTGAGAAATGACTTCTCAAGCTTCTTGTCTTGTCCCCTTATCTGCTTGTTTATTTATTTCAAGTTGCATCCATGATAATAGAATGATGCCAGGGGATGAATGTGAAATTCATTGTTTAGCCACTCAAAAAACATGCTTCCAATCTTAGCTGCTGTAGAATGGCAGAGATAATTCTAAGGATATTGACTCTTGTCTGTTACTTTAAGCCACTCATGGTCTAGTTTGGGACTTTCATGTTCCTGGAACAAAGATGTCTGAGGAGAGGAGAGGGAAAAAATGACTTCTCAGAGGGCTTTTTTGAGGATTCTAAAATCACATCAGAACTGAGTAAGGACAAGTGACTTGATTGATTACTGATGTTTGCAATGGCTGTGACAAAGAGGGAGTAGAGGTACTTGAGCCAGTTCTTTATTTTCCATCTTAAGAGGTATGTCTTAGGTGTTCTGTATAAAATCAGCAACTTTGAAATCAATCTATTTTGATTCAGTAATTCAGGGAAGAGTTGGAATAGAGAGGATGGGAAAAGAACTTACGTTTATTAAGCATCTATTATGTACAAGCTGCTATTAAGACACTTTGTATTTAATCCTTACAGTAACCCTTTGGAGTAGGTATTGTTGCCCCACTTAAAAAAGATTGATACTCTTGGTAATTTGTGTCAATTTATTTAGTTTGTATTTGTACCCTTGGCTTATATGCAAAATCCCATGCTCCTTCTCCTTAAAAATATCAGACCAGCAGCAGGAAATAGATGATGTACACAAATGGGGTAATTTAAGAGAATAAGGAGACTACTATAAGAGAAACAAAACAAAGATGGAATGGTACCCTAAACTATCACAAGTGGGGGCCCCTGGAACTATTAGGGAAGGAAGTAGTTATTAAACTCAGAGAAAAGCTACCTGACAGCAACTGTGGCCTCCAGCATGATCAAGAAAATCCCAACTGATGATGACCCATAGGGAAAGAAGAAGGAGTAGGTACTCATTCTTACTTTTTCCCCCACCCTATTTTCTTTTTTTGGTGATTCCCAAGCACTGAAACAAACTGGGAGTCTGAGGCCAAGGGATTCCATTGAGGAAGTATATAACAGTCAGCCATTTGGCAAACACAGAAGGATGGAATAGAAGGGTCAGAAGATCCAGAGGACAAATATACTGCATAACACAGTATCCCATTTTTCATAAGATAAATAGTGCTCCGTGGTGGCATAGGTGCTTTCTTTGGACTCTTGTACTGATAAAATAACTGGTCAACAAAACCCAATGTGATTCATCAAAAGAAAAAGATGTGAGGATGCAAATAACAGAAAACTCAATGAACAATGGCTTAAGCACTGAGGACTTTTAATTATCTTATATTTGAAGAAGTCTGGAAGCGGCAGTCCAGGACTAATTTAGCAACTTATTGAGGTCATCAAGAACATTGTCTCTCTTTCCATCTTTTCTCTCTGCAGTTCCCACTGTGTTAGTTCTTTGTTTTTGTGACTTATTGCTGGGCTATAATGTGTCCACCATAGTTCCAGGTCACAGAAATGCATTTATAGGAAGTTGGAAGCAAAAAGGCAAGGGCTCTCTATTTACAAAGTTTCGTCTTCTTATGCATGAAGCAAAATCCTAACAAAAACCCTCAGGAAGACATATTCTTACACCTTATTTTTCAGATTTGGGTCATATGTACATATCCACTTCAATGGGATTTTAGAAAGCAAGTATATAACAAAGGGACATTGGAGCCTTTATTACCAGCATTGGGCCACAGCAACTCAGGGGTAATTTAAAAAGTCCTATTCACCATCCTCTTTCACATTTCATAAATTAAAAAAATTGAGCTGTAAAGAAACATCCACAGTCACGTGAACTAGGGTTCCAGTCCTATACTGTCTGGCTCAAAAGCCTCTGTATAAACCACAATATTGTATTGGCATTCCAAGGAGATGATTTCTCAGAATGTAAAGAAAAAAGGGCAGAGGACTGAGGGTTATGTAATATCCCACACATGTTAAATATTCCTTCTCTTTACTCTATCTTGCTTCATGAACTAAACTATTCATTTAGATTACCCTGACCTCAAACACTGACAACTATGGACACTGGGAGTTGAAGAGTGAAGTGAAGCACCTCATAAACTTTTCATGGAAATTCTTTTTAAAAATGTTCAATCATTCATGCTCCAAAAAACCTGAAATGTGCATGGAAAGTTTCCATTTTCTAATTGATACATTGAGTAAGGCTGAGACTGACAATGTAGAATAGAAATCACAGTGCCCTGGAAGAAATGAACATCTTAAAAATTTTCTAATGCTCATCCCCCTAAAGCTCCCTATTATATTTCTAATGCATTCCTACATGTTCTACATGTAGGCATTCTACATGTATCTCTCAATTTTATAAATCTGCAGAAGTCCAGTATTCTCCAAAATCAGTGAGGATTCTTCTAAAATTAGTATTTTTTCTCTAATTTTGAGAAGTGTAATACTTCTTTCTTTTGAGAAAACATATCATTCTATCTGCTTCTGGACTCACCCACATGTGTTTCTGGAAACCATGTTTTATATGTTCTAATTTGAAGAACTCAAGAGAAAAGAAGAAAAGAAACTCTAAAAGTAAACTGATCATAGTCATCATTTTTAACATCTTAATTTTTAATTCCACTGTAGAAGAATAGTACTTTCTGTTTCAAATTTGGGTAATTGAATAGTGACTTAATGTGCAAATTGACAATGATTGTCAAAAAAAGAATTCCATCATGTTGATGATTAAAGTAACAAGCACTGATTTTCTTTTAAGTTAATCTGTCCTTTGCAAACTCTGCCAATCCTACTAGCTTTTTCTGATTCTCTTAGTTATAGGTGGGAAAGCTTTTGCTACCCACCTCCCCATTGTTTGTTTTGAGTAAGCTAAGTCTTCATTATGGCAATAGTTCTAAGAGTATTTTTTTAAAGCTTTGTATGATGCCCTAAAATAATTTGAATCATGATTAATATTTGTGCATGCTTATCATTCCTGCTATTTTAGTTACATCATCACTTAATAGATCTTGTTAAAGTAATATAATAACAAAGTACTGTTAGGATAGCCACTAGCTAAACCCTATTCTAAACCCTATTCTTAAAAAAATTATTCAAAGCCAAAGTATTCATTTTCTTCAATTTTATAGTGTAACAGATGCCAGAAGTCCTGGATTTTAGCCCTAGTGTTTCTACTAATATGTCCTATAAACTAAGGCAAATCATCCTGACTTTTTTGGATTTGACTTTCCCCAATAGAGAACTTGAAAATGATGGACTTGATGTTTCTAAGGTTATTTCACGGTTTCGAATTACAATTCCAATATTATAGAAAGAGAGTGATTATTCAAATGCAGGCTCAGAAATTAACATTGGCTGGTTTTATTTTTATTTTTTATTTTTTTCATCTGGCTGGTTTTAGTCTCAATAAATTGCAGTGTCTAAGATTAATAAGCATGTATCTAGAGTAGGTATATGGAAGAAATCCTGATTCCCACAAGGAATGTAACTTAACAATTCACTGGCTCTAATTGATACCAATGCCTATTAAATAGAAGGGGAAAGAGAGATGTCTTTCTCCATATTAGAAAATGGTAGAGGGGTGAGAACTTATAAACTATTTCTGGGGTTTTCTCCCTCCTCTATTGGCCTCCTCTTTCCCACCCATCTCCCATTAGCATCATGCTGATATGGAACTGTTAGCTGCTAGAAGTTAGTGGCAGGGCTAGGATTTTGCAAATGAGCTCACCTTGTTTTGAATTTCTATTTTCCGTCTGTTTTTGGCAAACATTCTTGCATTTTTAATAAGTCCATCTACTTTAATATAATTGATGAGCATTTAATTCTCTTTCTAGTGCAATACTAGAAAGAGAATTAGATTATTTCAATACTGAGGAACAAGGAAGCCTGGCTTCCTTCCCCATCAGGTTCCACAGGCCCTTGCTGCCATTCATGATAAGAACTCTTTAATTTACTTTTGCCTTTATTCCCACTTAGGCAGTATAAACCTTTTCTTGTGGACTTTTCTCTGGTTTTCAGAATCTCTCTCATTCTTTTTCCCCTTCTATTTCTAGTTTTTGCTATAGAATAAATGATGTGTGGGGCCCATGGAGCTCTCACCAATTCTTTTCTAGGGACAGATTATACAGGGAGCTGGCATCAGCCAAGGGAGTCAGCCCTTCCAGTTGAGGATCTTTCTTGCCTTTTTATGCCTCCTGCCAGGTGGGAGGAAGAACCAGTTTTAGTCAGTTTTAGTCATTATCTCAGAGGTTCTCCTAATGTTTTTTCCTGATGTTTAATTCCCACATCACTTCTTTCCCTTTCCTTTAAAGACTTTCAAGCTAGTGAGTACACAGGATTTATTTATGTGCCAATTATTGTTGGCTATAGTTGCTTGGAATATTGTTTAAGCAATGACTATAGGCTAAGCAAGGATGAATGCTGTGATCTCTCTAGGTTTAGCTATGGGAAAGGATGGGAGTGGGATCTTGAATCAACAACTTTATTGGTCCTTACTTTATACTCAGAATTGATCCCAATCCTACTTGTAACTGACTGTTTATTCTAAGAATTATATCCTACCACATTTCATTGCTAGAGTTCTGGGCCCCAAATCCAATTTGGTAGTGGTGGTGCTGGTGATGGGGTTTTTCCAGGGCACCATGCAAGTCTCTAGCACCAGTGGGGTGTCCTACAATTTAACTAAATTTTTACACTATCTATCTGGAGATAGCATCAAATTTCACAGGATAACGGCTAAGTCCTGCATTAGATACCAATCCTGGATTTCTGACCAACTGCCTATAGATCTGAAGTTTTATACGATCCCCTCCTTGGGTTCGATTAATTTGCTAGAGTGGCGCATAGAACTCAGAGAAACATTTTATTCATTAGATCCCTGTTTGCTATAAAAGGATATGTCAGGAGCAGCTTAATGGAAGAGATGCATAGGGCACAGCATGGGGAAAGGGCATGGGTTTCCAGGCTTTCTCTGAGTGTACTACTATCCCTAAATCTTCAACTTAGAAGCTCTCCTAAACCTATTCTTTTGAGTTTTTAGGGAGACTTCATTACATAGGCACGAGGGATTAAATCATTGGCTATTGGTGATGGATAGCCCCATCGATCAGGGGGATGGGTCTGAAATTTCCAACCTTCTAATCACATTGTTAACTCCAGTGGCAACCAGTCCCCATCCTTAGGTGAGGTCTAAAAGTCACCTCATCAACATAACAAAAATCACCCTAATCTCTCTCATCACCTAGGCTATTCCAAGAGTTTTAGAAGTTCTGTACCAGAAATAAGATGAAGACCAAATATATGTTTCTTATTTTAAATCACAACATTGCAATTGCACTTGCTTTTAGAAAGTCTTCTTGTTGGGCAGACCCGGTGGCACAGCGGTTTAGCGCCGCCTGCAGTCCAGAGTGTGATCCTGGAGATCCAGGATCGAGTTCCACATCCGGCTCCCTACGTGGAGCCTGCTTCTCCCTCTGCCTGTTTCTCTGCCTCCCTCTCTCTCTGTGTCGCTCATGAATAAAGAAAATCTTAAAAAAAAAAAAAAAAAAAAGTCGTCTTGTACCCCTCCCCATAGTCCCAACACACAAAGTTTTTAAGAACAATGACCATATATTTTCCATATTTTTATTCTTAGGTCTGACCTAATATTTGGCTTGGCATATAGAGAATGCTAATTAAATTACACAAATGTAGAAAATGAGATAGTTTTGTTTTTCTTTAGTCTCCCCCCCCCCCCCCCATCTCCCATATCTGATCAGCAAGTACTGTTTCACCTTCAACTATCTCTCAGATCTGTCCATGCTTCTTCACACAGCCTCAAAGTTTTCCTTCCTCTTCTCTGGTGAAATCCTACTTTTCTTCAAGTAATGTAGATCAGCTGAGAATAGTTTTCTCACACCTTTTTGTCCTTACTTCAAGTCATGTTAAGTTTCCCTCCCATGTGTACCTATTGAACTCTGGGTATAAACTCTCAGAGCAGTGATTACTTTGTGCTACTACTCTTGGTTTTCCTGTCTAGCTCTTTCCTACATCCTGAGCTCCTTAAAGGCAGGAGAAGTATAGCACTTGGTAATATACTAGCTCTTAATAAATGTTTTTTAAATGAGTGATAAAATTATTCTGTGTTAAGAGGTAGAACAGTGAAAAACCTCAAATATTTTACTACCCAAAATGTGTCCAACACTAACTTCTGTTATGTGTGACATTATGGTCCTGACAGTTCATTAGATAACATTTTAACTTAACAAAATATTTTTCTAGAAGATGCGCTGCCATGGGTTTGATTACTCCACATTCGATTTTCATTATCATCCTTGTCTTCATTGGGAAAGATCATTCCTTCTTTTCTCTAGAGAGTATGCAATGAGTAATTTTATGCCATTCTGATAAACTTACACAGTTTACAGGAAAGAAAATTCTAGCTAGAAATTCAAAAGGCCAAAATGAAAAATTTCGTAACCCACAGGATAAAATTTTTCGGAGAGAGAATATGGTAGATTTCTGTGTACTCATTAGTTTTCCCATGCCATAGAAAACTGCTCTGAGTGGTGATCATTTTCTATAACATCATTTCCATGGAAATGAATGGAAAGCATATATAAGAAAAGTGAAGAAAAAAACAAAAGCAAACAAAAAAAAGAAAAGCGAAGAAGACCTGAGAAAGCACTCTCTCCTGTACCTTTTAATCACTACCCTCATGAAAGTTGTGTTTTACAAATGATCTTGATTTTATGCTATGTTAGAGATTACTTAGTTGAATGATGTGACTATTTAAAGGCAAAACATATGCTAAAGAAATATAAAAACAATTTTCTGTATTATTCTCACTTATAGTTTCTCTCTTTTGTAAAGTGAACAGATGAAACCAGTTGGGAAAATTGAGAGAAATAAATAAATAAATGTATATATGTATAAAGTTTGAATCTTTGCAATGGTTCATAGGCTGTTCTCATTTTTTTTTTTTTTTCTTGATTGGGCTCAGATTTAAAACAAACTACACTTCCAAAGTCCAGACAAAACATATAAAAAATTGCTTACATGTGCTTTCATTTTTTCTTATTTCTCCATTATTCCTCTAAAGAAAATAAAAATAATGCCATTGTTAATTTATATTTCACATACTATAAAAAAGTGATGTCACTTTAAACACCAAGTGTAATCTAA
This sequence comes from Canis lupus familiaris, assembly GCF_011100685.1. Classification (NCBI taxonomy): domain Eukaryota; kingdom Metazoa; phylum Chordata; class Mammalia; order Carnivora; family Canidae; genus Canis; species Canis lupus. Next base: position 12,740,264 of record NC_049253.1, on the reverse strand, counting down.
TGTGAAGTTATTTTATTTTTTTAACTTTTTTTTTTTATTTATTTATGATAGTCACAGAGAGAGAGAGAGAGAGGCAGAGACACAGGCAGAGGGAGAAGCAGGCTCCATGCACCGGGAGCCTGACGTGGGATTCGATCCCGGGTCTCCAGGATCGCACCCTGGGCCAAAGGCAGGCGCCAAACCACTGCGCCACCCAGGGATCCCCTGTGAAGTTATTTTAAATGACTCTTTAGATTCTACTACCACACCCTCATGTGAAATCTAACATGATATATGCTTTATTATGATTTGAGTTGTATTCCTGCTTAATTCAGAGGCTAATTAGGAAAGACTTTAGGAAAAATTTTTGCCACTCCTTCAGTTAATGATGTCAAAAAACTGCATCTTTGTACATTGTGTGTCCAAAAACATAATAATTGTGTTTTTTTATACATTAATCTCTTTAATTATATAGAAAACAGTATGTGGAGTTACATACTATTATTATAATAATACTAGTTTTTATAATTTCCCATATATTTACATTTACTAAGATCTTTATTTCTTCATACAGCTTCTAATGTTCAACCTGAACAACTCCCTTTAGGATTTCTTGCAGGGCAGGTCTAGTTTTAATGAATTCCCTCAGCTTTTGCTTATCTGGGAATTTCTTCATTTTTATCTCACTTTAGAAGAACAGTTTTGTTGGACAGAGAATTCTTGGTTGACAGCTTTTTCTTTTAGCACTTTTAATACTTCAATTTAGTGTCTTCTTGCCTCCAAAGTTTTTGGTGAGAGATCTGTGATTATCTTATTGAGGACCCTTTGTACATCCCTTGCTGTGTTCAAGATTTGCTCTTTGTTTTTCCTTCAGTTTAATTATAATGTGTCTTGGTGTGGGTCTGTTCATTCTGTTTGGAAGTTGTTGAGCTTTTTGGGATGTTTATAAGATGTCTTTCACCAAATTTGATGCTTTCAGCCATTATTCTTTAAATAATCTCTCTACCCTTTCTCTTTTTCTTCTCCTTCTGGGACTTCCACAATACATATGTTGATTTGACTGATGATATTCTCCAGATCCCTGAGATCTTTTCACTTTTCTTCAGTTTGTCTTCTCTCATTTCTTCAGACTCAATCATTTCAATTGTCCTATCTTCAAGTTTGCTGATTCTTTTCCCTGTTTAAATTTGCCTTTGAATCTCTCTAGTGAATTTTTCATTTCAGTTATTATATTTTTCAGCTCTAGTATTTCTTTTTAGGTCTTTTATCTCTTCATTGATATTTCCATTTAGTTCATATATTGTTATCTTGTTTCTCCAAGTCTTCCTTTAGTTCTTTGAACATCCTTAAGACAATTGTTTTAAAGTTTTTGTCTAGTAAGTATGCAATCTGGTAGTTCTCAAGGACAGTATCTATTGGCTTATTTCTTGCTTTTGAATGGGCATACTTTCTATTTCTCTGTATATCTTATTTTTGTTGTTAAAAGCTGAACATTTGAATCTAATAATATGATAACTCTGGAAGTTAGATTTTCTCCTCTGGAAATCAAAAACTCTCTAGGGTTTGCTGTTTCATTTCTGTTTTCTTTTTGATTGTTGTAGGTTGTCTCTATGTTAAGGATCAGCCTAAGGTATAAACATAAGGTCTTCTTAGGTCTTTTTTGAGCCTGCACCTTTCCCTGGACATCCATGGTGACTTTTAATTTTTTTTTTCTTTTGAATGTCCTGATCTTTTATGACTGGCTTCCAAAAAGAGAAAAAGAGAAAATAAAGGGAGAGGGGGAAAAGGTGCTAGCCCTTTAAATTCTCCAGAAGTCACTTCAGCCAGTGCAGTAGGGGCCTGAAACAAATGAGTGGGAATAACAATAGTTGTCTGCCTCTGTGTCCACACCTCTCTGATCAGAAGCAGTGATCAGTGGCTCGAATATAGATCCCAATGTTTGTAAGACAGGGTCTTTATTGCCCACCCTGGCTCTTGCAAGCTGTGTCTGTGCAAAGTGTTCCAGGAAAACATGCACAGATACATTCAATGGGTTAGAAGTGGGAGATGGGTAGCCACTGATGACCAAAGAGCTGAAATTAATCACAATTTACTGTCTAAGCCTTCCCTGGAAGTGGAAAACCTTTAGTAGACTCCAGAGTTCCAAAATAGTTACATTAGACAGACTCTACCCATGTAATTGTTATCTAGGAGGGAAATGGATTCCTGATGCATCTTATTCTGTCCCAGAATGCCCTTGGGAAATTAAAAAATGTATATAATACACTCTTAGTCTGTTAGTTCAAATCATATTTCTCATAAATGTCAATATCTTATACTCAGTAGGTAATTTCTTTTTATACTTTGCACACATAAATATATATATTCCAAAGATTTTTCAGGGACAAAACTTTTAAAAGTCATTTTTTTCTGAATATGATAGGGGGAAAACTGTTCAAACTCCATTGTTATTAAGATTTCATTAACTGAAAATGAAAAGTGAAATTGAAAAGGAATATGAAGATATGTACTATGGACTCATGAATAAATGTGTAAAGAGGGGAAAATTGTGAAGTGAGGTCTGTGCTGTCATCTAAATTATTAAATAAAAAACAGGTGACCATTATGATCTTGTAGCTAAGTCAAGCACATTTATTAGTTCGGGAACATACTTTATTTCATAGGATTTAACATATAATTATTTTTTGTATATAAAATCTTATTTACCCTCTCCCACACAAACTAGAATCATGAACTCCAACTTGCTCTTTAAAATAACAAGATGCAGCTTACCTCTTATGATGTAACAGAATTAAATAAAACATGAAGTGTTTCTAAAATAAAAAATCCAATGGTAATTTTAGCCATAGCCTAGTAACATTTCAAGCAGAGACATCAAATCATGGTTGGACACAAATTTATTAATGATAAGGCATTGCATTGGTGCAAATGCAAACTGGTGTAGCCACTATGGAAAACACTATGAAGGTTCCTTTAAAAAGTTAAAAACTACACTACACTAGCAATTGCACTACTGGTTGATTACCCAATGAATAAAAAAACACTAATCCAAAGGAATACATGCATGACCTATGTTCATAGCAACATTATTTACAATAGCCAAGATATGGAAGCAGCCCAAGTGTCCATAAACAGATAAATGGATGAAGAAGAGGTGATATATATATATATATGCAATGGAATTTTTTTAATAATAAATTTATTTTTTATTGGTGTTCAATTTGCCAACATACAGAATAACACCCAGTGCTCATCCCCTCAAGTGCCCCCCTCAGTGCCCATCACACATTCACCCCCACCCCCACCCACCTCCCCTTCCACCACACCTAGTTCGTTTCCCAGAGTTAGGAGTCTTCATGTTCTGTCTCCATTTCTGATATTTCCTACTCATTTCTTCTCCCTTCCCTTCTATTCCCTTTCACTATTATATTCCCCAAATGAATGAGACCATATAATGTTTGTCCTTCTCCGATTGACTTATTTCACTCCGCATAATACCCTCCAGTTCCATCCACGTTGAAGCAAATGGTGGGCATTTGTCATTTCTAATGGCTGAGTAATATTCCATTGTATACATAAACCACATCTTCTTTATCCATTCGTCTTTCGATGGACACCGAGGCTCCTTCCACAGTTTGGCTATTGTGGACATTGCTGCTAGAAACATCGGGGTGCAGGTGTCCTGGCTTTTCACTGCATCTGTATCTTTGGGGTAAATCCCCAGCAGTGCAATTCCTGGGTCGTAGGGCAGGTCTATTTTTAACTCTTTGAGGAACCTCCACACAGTTTTCCAGAGTGGCTGCACCAGTTCACATTCCCACCAACAGTGTAAGAGGGTTCCCTTTTCTCCGCATCCTCTCCAACATTTGTGGTTTCCTGCCTTGTTAATTTCCCCCATTCTCACTGGTGTGAGGTGGTATCTCATTGTGGTTTTGATTTGTATTTCCCTGATGGCAAGTGATGCAGAGCATTTTCTTATGTGCCTGTTGGCCATGTCTATGTCTTCTTCTGTGAGATTTCTCTTCATGTCTTTTGCCCATTTCATGATTGGATTGTTTCTTTGCTGTTGAGTTTAATAAGTTCTTTATAGATCTTGGAAACTAGCCCTTTATCTGATATGTCATTTGCAAATATCTTCTCCCATTCTGTAGGTTGTCTTTTAGTTTTGTTGACTGTATCCTTTGTTGTGCAAAAGCTTCTTATCTTGATGAAGTCCCAATAGTTCATTTTGGCTTTTGTTTCCTTTGCCTTCATGGATGTATCTTGCAAGAAGTTACTGTGGCCATGTTCAAAAAGGGTGTTGCCTGTGTTCTCCTCTAGGATTTTAATGGAATCTTGTCTCACATTTCATCCATTTTGAGTTTATCTTTGTGTATGGTGTAAGAGAATGGTCTAGTTTCATTCTTCTGCATGTGGATGTCCAAGTTTCCCAGCACCATTTATTGAAGAGACTGTCTTTCTTCCAATGGATGTCTTTCCTCCTTTATCGAATATTAGTTGACCATAAAGTTGAGCTCCACTTCTGGATTCTCTATTCAGTTCCATTGATCCATGTGTCTGTTTTTGTGCCAGTACCACACTGTCTTGATGACCACAGCTTTGTAGTACAACCTGAAATCTGTCATTGTGATGCCCCCAGCTATGATTTTCTTTTTTAAAATTCCCCTGGCTATTCGGAGTCTTTTCTGATTCCACACAAATCTTGAAATAATTTGTTCTAACTCTCTGAAGAAAGTCCATGGTATTTTGATAGGGATTGCATTAAATGTGTAAATTGCCCTGGGTAACATTGACATTTTCACAATATTAATTCTGCCAATACAGGAGCATGGGATATTTTTCCATCTCTTTGTGTCTTCCTCAATTTCTTTCAGAAGTGTTCTATAGTTTTTAGGGTCTAGATCTTTTACCTCTTTGGTTAGGTTTATTCCTAGGTATCTTAGGCTTTGGGTGCAATTGTAAACGGGATTGACTCCTTAATTTCTCTTTCTTCAGTCTCATTGTTAGTGTATAGAAATGCCACTGACTTCTGGGCATTGATTTGTATCCTGCCACGCTGCCAAATTGCTGTATGAGTTCTAGCAATCTTGGGGTGGAGTGTTTTGGGTTTTCTATACACAGTATCATGTCATCGGCGAAGAGGGAGAGTTTGACTTCTTCTTGCCAATTCGAATGCCTTTAATGTCTTTTTGTTGTCTGATTGCTGAGGCTAGGACTTCCAGTACTATGTTGAATAGCAGTGGTGAGAGTGGACATCCCTGTCTTGTTCCTGATATTAGGGGAAAGGCTCCCAGTGCTTCCCCATTGAGAATGATATTTGCTGTGGGCTTTTCATAGATGGCTTTTAAGATGTTGAGGAATGTTCCCTCTATCCCTACACTCTGAAGAGTTTTGATCAGGAATGGATGCTGTATTTTGTCAAATGCTTTCTCTGCATCTAATGAGAGGATCATATGGTTCTTGGTTTTTCTCTTGCTGATATGATGAATCACATTGATTGTTTTACGGGTGTTGAACCAGCCTTGTGTCCCGGGAATAAATCCTACTTGGTCATGGTGGATAACTTTCTTAATGTACTGTTGGATCCTATTGGTTAGTATCTTGTTGAGAATTTTTGCATCCATATTCATCAGGGATATTGGTCTATAGTTCTCCTTTTTGGTGGGGTCTTTGGTTTTGGAATTAAGGTGATGCTGGCCTCATAGAACGAATTTGGAAGTACTCCATCTCTTTCTATCTTTCCAAACAGCTTTAGTAGAATGGGTATGATTTCTTCTTTAAACGTTTGATAGAATTCCCCTGGGAAGCCATCTGGCCCTGGCCTTTTGTGTCTTGGGAAGTTTTTGATGACTGCTTCAATTTCCTCCCTGGATATTGGCCTGTTCAGGTTTTCCATTTCTTCATGTTCCACTTTTGGTAATTTGTGGCTTTCGAGAAATGTGTCCATTACCTCTAGACTGCCTAATTTATTGGCGCATAGCTGTTCATAATATGTTTTTAAAATCGTTTGTATTTCCTTGGTGTTGGTAGTGATCTCTCCTTTCTTATTCATGATTTTATTAATTTGAGTCTTGTCTCTCTTCCTTTTAATAAGGCTGGCTAATGGTTTATCTATATTATTAATTCTTTCAAAGAACCAACTCCTGGTTTTGTTGATCTGTTCCACAGTTCTTCTGGTCTCGATTTCGTTGAGATCTGCTCGAATCTTAATGAACTCTCTTCTTCTGCTGGGTGTAGGATCTATTTGCTGTTTTTTCTCTAGCTCCTTTATGTGTAAGGTTAGCTTTTGTATTTGAGTTCTTTCCAGTTTTTGAATGGATGCTTGTATTGCGATGTATTTCCCCCTTAGGACTGCTTTTGCTGCATCCCAAAGATTTTGAATGGTTGTATCTTCATTCTCATTAGTTTCTATGAATCTTTTTAATTCTTCCTTAATTTCCTGGTTGACCCTTTCATCTTTTAGCAGGATGGTCCTTAACCTCCATGTATTTGAAGTCCTTCCAAACTTCTTCCTGTGATTTAGTTCTAATTTCAAGGCATTATGGTCTGAGAATATGCAGGGGACGATCCCAATCTTTTGGTATCGGTTCAGATCAGATTTGTGACCCAGTATGTGGTCTATTCTGGAGAAAGTTCCATGTGCACTTGAGAAGAATGTGTATTCAGTTGAGTTTGGATGTAAAGTTCTATAGATAGCTGTGAAATCCATCTGGTCCAGTGTATCATTTAAAGCTCTCGTTTCTTTAGAGATGTTGTGTTTAGAAGACGTATCGAGTGTAGAAAGCTCTAGATTGAAGTCACCAAGTATAAGTGAATTATTATCTAAGTATGTCTTAACTTTGGTAATTAATTGATTTATATATTTGTCAGCTCTCACATTCGGGGCATATATATTGAGGATTGTTACGTCCTCTTGTTGGATAGATCCTTTAAGTATGATATAGTGTCCCTCTTCATCTCTCACTACAGTCTTCGGGGTAAATTTTATTTTATCTAATATAAGGATGGCTACCCCTGCTTTCTTTTGAGAACCATTTTGAATGGTAATTGGTTCTCCAACCTTTTATTTTCGGCTGTAGGTGTCCTTCTGTCTAAAATGAGTCTCTTGGAGACAGCAAATAGATGGGTCCTGCTTTTTTATCCAGTCTGACACCCTGCGCCTTTTGATGGGGTCATTAAGCCCGTTCACGGTCAGAGTTACTATTGACAGATATGAGTTAAGTGTCATCATGATATCTATTCAGTCCTTGTTTTTGTGGATTGTTCCACTGAACTTCTTCTTAAACAGGAATTTTAAGAGTCCCCCTTAATTTCTTGCAGAGCTTGTTTGGAGGTCACATATTCTTTCAGTTCCTGCCTGTCTTGGAAGCTCTTTATCTCTCCTTCCATTCTGAATGAGAGCCTTGCTGGATAAAGTATTCTTGGTTACATGTTTTTCTCATTTAGGACCCTGAATATATCCTGCCAGCCCTTTCTGGCCTGCCAGGTCTCTGTGGAAAGGTCTGCTGTTACCCTAATACTCCTTCCCATAAAAGTCAGGGATTTCTTGTCTCTTGCTGCTTTAAGGATCGTCTCTTTATCTTTGGAATTTGCAAGCTTCACTATTAAATGTCGAGGTGTTGAGCGGTTTTTATTGATTTTAGGGGGGGGATCTATTTCCTTGATCTGAATGCCTGTTTCCCTTCCCAGATTAGGAACGTTTTCAGCTATGATTTCTTCAAATACATATTCTGGCCCTCTGTCCCTTTTGGTGCCCTCGGGAACCCCAATTAAACGTAGGCTTTTCTTCCTCAGGCTGTCATTTATTTCCCTTAATCTATCCTCATGGTCTTTTGTTTGTCTCTTTTTTCCTCAGTTTCCCTCTTTGCCATCAACTTGTCTTCTAAGTCACTCACTCATTCTTCCACCTCGATAACCGTCGCCGTTAGGACTTCTAGTTTGGATTGCATCTCATGCAATTGATTTTTAATTTCTTCCTGATTAGATCTAAATTCTGCAGTCATGAAGTCTCTTGAGTCCTTTCTGCTTTTTTCTAGAGCCACCAGTAGCTGTATAATAGTGCTTCTGAATTGGCTTTCTGACATTGAATTGTAATCCAGATTTTGTAACTCTGTGGGAGAGAGGACTGTTTCTGATTCTTTCTTTTTTTTTTTTTTTTAATTTTTTTTATTTATTTATGATAGTCACAGAGAGAGAGAGAGAGAGGCAAAGACATAGGCAGAGGGAGAAGCAGGCTCCATGCACCGGGAGCCCGACGTGGGATTCGATCCCGGGTCTCCAGGATCGCGCCCTGGGCCAAAGGCAGGCGCCAAACCGCTGCGCCACCCAGGGATCCCTGATTCTTTCTTTTGAGGTGAGGTTTTCCTTCTAGTCATTTTGCTCAGTGCAGAGTGGTCAAAAACAAGTTGTATTGGGAAAAGGAGAAAAAGAGAGGCGAGAAAGAAGGAAAGAAAAGAGAAAAAGAAAAAAGAAAAAAGGAAGAAAAAAGAAAAAAAGAGAAGAAAAAGAGAGAAAAAGAAAGAAAGGAAAAAAAGGGTGGGGAAAGCAAACAGAAACCAAGAAGCAAAAAAAAAAAAACAAAAAAAAAAAAACAAAAAAAAACTCGCGGGAGTATCTTCTGATTCTGTATACTTTAAGTCCCTTGACTTCCCCTGGAACTTGTCGGTCTAGCTGGTCTTCTGGGGGAGGGGCCTGTCGTGCTGATTTTCAGGTGTTAGCACTTGGGGGAGCTGCTCTGCCCCCTGCCTGGTGCAGGGCTCAGTGGGGGTTGTTTACCCCGTGAGGCCCTTGGAGGAACAACCGCAGTGGCGGGGCCAGCTCTGGAGCCCTGGAGTCAGCCCCCGCCGTAGCCCCGGAGCTCTCCGTCTGCAGGGCCTGGAGGCTCCGGGGCGGGGCCGCTGATCTGCTCAGCTGGGGCAGGAGCGTCCTCGCTGTCCTGGGCCCTCCCGGCCTCTGCCTGTCCCGGGGGGAGGCTGGATCCTGGGCTGTGTCCCGGCGCCCTGTGCTCCGGGGCCTGCGCTGCTGGATTCTCGCTCCCGCCCCGCAGCCCCCTCCGCGGAGCCGCCCCCGAGCTCCCCGAGCTGCTCCCGCCCCGCAGCCCCCTCCGCGGAGCCGCCCCCGAGCTCCCCGAGCTGCTCCCGCCCCGCAGCCCCCTCCGCGGAGCCGCCCCCGAGCCCCCCGAGCTGCTCCCGCCCCGCAGCCCCCTCCGCGGAGCCGCCCCCGAGCCCCCCGAGCTGCTCCGGGTCCCCCGTGCGCGCTGCAGCCCTTAGGGAGCTCGGCACACTCTCCCGGGGCGCAGGTGTCTATTAGTGTCCCCGGGAGCCCGAGGGCATCCCCGCCCTCCTGGGTCCTGCTCCAACTCCCCGCGAGCCCCTTTCCGCCCGGGAAGGTCGGTGCAGCTCCTGCTCCTCCGGGACGGGGCTCTCCTGTCCTGGGGACACTCGCCCCGGCCTCAGCCCGGCTCCTCGCGGGGCCCCTCCCCCTTGGAGGCCTTTTGTTTCTTCATTTCTTTTTTCCCGTCTTCCTACCTGGATAGAAGCGCGAACTCTTCTCCCTGTAGCGTTCCAGCTGTTCTCTCTTTAAATCTCAGGCCGAATTTGTAGATTTTCAGGATGATTTGAAGGTTATCTAGGTAATTTGGTGGGGACAGGTGACTTGGGGACCCTACTCTTCCCCCATCTCGCCCCTCCGCCCTCTGCAATGGAATGTTATTCAGCCTTAAAAGAGAACAAAATTTTGCCATTTTCAATGACATGGATGGAGCTAGAGAGTATAATGCCAAATGAAATATAAGTCAGTTAGAGAAAGACAAATACCATATGATTTCACTCATGTGGAATTTAAGAAACCAAACAAATGAGCAAAAGGAAAAAGAGAGAGAGAGAGAAAGAGAGAGAGAGAGAACAAAAAGGAAAAATGAAAACAAAACCGAAAACAGACTCTTAACTATAGAGAACAAACTGATGGTCAACAGAGAGGAAGTAGGTGGGGGATGAGTGAAATAGGTGATGGAGATTAAGGAGTGCACTTGTGATGAGCACTTCTGATGGAAGCACTTGAAACTAACTGGAATTAAAATGAAAACTTACAAAAGACATAAGGCATTTCTTAATAGTAGTTTGTGTATTCAATCGTCCCATTTAACAAAGTGCTTTTGATGCTTATTATCTGATAAGAGTGGAAGGTACTGTGTATGGATGTGTGGCAGGTGACAAATTTGAAAATAGGTGAGACTCCCATTTTTAACTTAATTTTTAAAATTTGAGTGTAGTTGATACGCAGTGTTACACTAGTTTCAGGTGTAAGTTGATACATAATGTTACACTAGTTTCAGGTGTATAACATATTGATTAGACAAGTTTAGTTTATACATTATGGTATGCTCACCACAAGTATAGCTACCATGTCATCATACAATACTATTATTGATATCATAGACTATATTCCATATGCTGTGCCTTTTGTTCCCACGATTTATTCACTTCATAACTGTAAACCTGTATTTCCTACTTCCCTTCATCCATTTTGCTCATCCCCGGCCCCCTTCCCCCTGTCTGATATTTAACTTTTGAGAAGCCTACATTCTTCGACATTATTCATTGATATTCCCAAAATGTCATTCCAAATGAATATAGATATTGATGTATAACCTGATAAATCAATCCCACAATACATACAAGTCAGTGTTCAGCATTCTCCTCTTTAACTTCTGACATACACAGATATGAATTATATATGAAAATAGCAAAAAAAAAAAGTAGCAGAGTACTAGTAGAAAAAAGTCCTACAATCATTGTCATTGTATATAAAAGCTTAGATTTATATTCTGACAATTACAATGCAAAGAAATGTATGAGAGGCCCATGTAGATTGAATAATGACAATAGTAACAACACTTACGTAGTACATACTATATGGCAGACACTGTTCTAAGCACTTACTCATAATAAATCATGAAATTCTTAAAACATACGAGGCAGTTAGTATTACTACCCCCATTTTACTTGTAAGAAAATTGAAGCACAGAAGGATAAGAGTTTGTCCAAATTTATATATCTTGGATATTTTAAGTTTGTGATTCAAACTCTGGCATTCTGGTTCTAGACTCTGCAACTCACTTTTGGCTAGGATGACCAGAGGGAATTTCATAAAATAAATGGACTCTGAGTAAGGAAGTAAACAAAGATTTCATTTAAAGGAATTTTGTGGGTTTTTAAAAAAATAATTTTAAGACTTACATGGAGGTTGCAAAAATATATAGATAATTTATATATACCCTTCACCGAGCTTTCCCTGAGGTTAACATTATAGATAACAATAGCACAGACATCAAAACCAGGAAATGAACATCCCTATAATACTATTAACTTTCTTTCTTTCTTTCTCTTTCTTTCTTCTTTCTTCTTTCTTTCTTTCTTTCTTTCTTTCTTTCTTCTTTCTTTCTTTCTTTCTTTCTTTCTTTCTTTCTTTCTTTCTTTCTTCTTTCTTTCTTCCTCCCTCCCTCCCTCTCTCTCTCTCTCTCTCTTTCTTTCTTTCTTTCTTTCTTTCTTTCTTTCTTTCTTTCTTTCTTTCTTTTTCTTTCTTTCCTTTCTTCTTGTATTTATATAGAGAAATTTAATTTGATTTTTATGAATTGTTTCAGTAATATCCTTTTTCTGGTCCAGAATCAATCCTGGCTTCCATGCTGCATTTATTCATTCATTCATTCATTCATTCATTCATTCATTGTTGTTTATATATATATTAGAAATGTGTTCTTTTAAAAATATTTTATTCATTTATTCATGAGAGACACACAGAGAGAGGCAGAGATATAGGCAGAGGGAAAAACAGGCTCCTCAAGGGGAACCTGATATTGGACTCCATCCTGGGACTCTGAGACCATGCCCTGAGCCAAAGGCTCAACCACCGAGCCACCCAGGTGTCCCTCCATGCTGCATTTAGTTGTAACATTTACTTTGTCTCCTCCAAACTGTGACAGTTCCTCAATCTGTCTATGTCTTTTGTGACCTGACACTTATTTTAAAGAGCAATTTGGGACATTTTATAGAATGCTTTTCAATTTAGGTTTGTCTGATTTTTTTCTCAATATTTTAGTGAGACTATTCATTGTTAACAAAAATACTACAGAAAGGATGTGCTTTTGGTGCATCATATGAGCAAGTATCTGATGTTGATATATCTTCCTACTAAGTGATACTAACCTTGATCACTTGTTAAAAGTGGTGTCTGCCAGTTTTCCCCAAAGTCAAATTTCTTTTTATTCCTGAGAAAGATACTTTGTAATAGAGACACACATTGAGACTACAAATATCCTATTATCATTTTGCTCACTGATTTTTGTCATTCATTTATCATCTGCCTGCAACCAGTTGTTACTATGGTATTTACTTAATGATAATTTGTTCTCAAAAGTAGCTATTCCTTTTGTCCTTTTATTCATTTATTCAATCATTTATTCATATTAGTATAGATTACAATCTAATAGTATTATTATTTACTTTGTTGCTCAAATTGTTCCAGTTTTGACCATTGGGAGATCATGTGTATTTTAACATGTCTTCATCATTTCTTGAGTGTTTCAGGCTTTTGACAGAATTAAATCAAAGCAGCCTGGAATGTAACAGTTTAGAAAATTCCTTTTATGTTTGTAAACTTTGTGTATTGAATAAACTTCAAAAACTATTTTTCTCAAAAATAGCAATGCTTGGGCAGCCCAGGTGGCTCAGCGGGCTGAGGCCTGCTCCCTCTGCTTATGTCTCTGCCTCTCTCTCTGGTCTCTCATGAATAAATAAATAACATCTTTTAAAAAAAAATAGCAATGCTAATAAAACATTTATTTTTTAGTTAAAATTAAATATTTTTCATAGCTCATTGCTGACTTGGATCTAACCTAACTCTAAGGTTTATTTATGCCCCAATGTAATACTGGGTTGGCTAGTACTCCCTAAATGGGGGAAAATAAGACATAGAAAACTTTTGGAGTTATAGATACATTGTATGGTGTTTTCTTGCCTTATTCCAGCTATTCCATTGAAACTGGAATCACCAAATTCACTTCATGCAAACCCTAGACCATGAATGTGGAATACCTTAGGCCACATCAAGCCACAGATAAAAAATTAAACACTTAGCAAACTTTTACTGAGTGCTTTCAAGTACTAGTCATTGTGCCAGGAACTATGTATGTATGTATGTATGTATTGGCTTTATGCATTTATGAAGAATATATTTGAAATAAGTTAGTTAGAAAATTAGGAAATAATACTTGCATTTAAAAAAAGAAATCATAAACAGTAGATCTGTGGGCAATTAAAAATATTCCATAGCTAGGTGCTCATAAACATAGGGAAAATGTACATCAAATAATAGATACATTATTTTGAAGGTACATGATATTATATACATATTTTAATGGTCTTTCATAATAGAAATATTAACAAAACCATGAGAATCATAAAGGAGGGAAAACCTAATTCTACTATGAAGATGAGTGATGTGAAAGAAAGTTTCAGAATTCAGGAGACTTTTTAAATATAAGTAAGAAATCCCTTGGTCAGGAAAAAATGGAAGGACTTTACAGGTTGAAGCAAAGTTTGATTATGTACATAATTACGGAGAACAATAGGATTAGGGAACCACTAGGAGATTGAAACTCCAGTTGCATTGTTAGAAGAGGAGTGGGAACACTGGGAAATGGAAGGCTGGCTTGGTAGGTGAGAGCCAGAATCTGATGTGTCTTATAGATCAAGGTAAGGAGTTTGGCTTTGTCTTAATCATTGGAAATTTTTGGACAGCCGCATTTGGATATTTTTGTGCCAGAAAGATAACTGCAACAAAATGAAAGATGGAGCGATTTTATGTTATTATCCCAAACAGGGTATTGAATCAAACATGTAGATCTCATTCCTGGCTCTATTTATCTTGACCTCATATTATCCTGTGGTATTCTTTTTCAGGAGAGAGATCTTGAGAAAGATGGGAAATTGAATGAAATTGAATATAATCAAATAATGAAAGCATTCTCTACACTCAATGTTAAGACCACATTGTCCATAATTACAGTATTTTGGTCATATTAAGGGAAATGTGCCTGATTTTTGGTGTAGTAGTATATATACATATGGAAAACTATATGTAGCATGCACTTAAACTAAGGAGGAATTGACTGACTTTGGAATCTTCTTTTAAATTAAATATAATCTTAATTTCCTAACTAATATTTTTTCAAAGATAGCATAGCTTATATTCTTTGTAAATACTAAATGTAAGACAAGTCAACCAATGTATGTATTAAGGGCAGCCTGGGTGGCTCAGCGGTTTAGCGCTGCCTTCAGTCCGGGGCCTGATCCTGGACACCTGGGATCAAGTCCTGCGTCAGGCTTCCTGCATGGAGCCTGTTTCCCTCTGCCTGTGTCTCTGCCTCTGTGTGTGTGTGTCTTTCATGAATAAATAAATAAAATCTTCATAACAAAAACAAAACAAAAGTATGTATTAAGTAGTTGGCTTAAAAAAATTTAAGAAATTCTTTTATAAGAAAAATATTTTCTCATGTTAGAACAGAAATATCCAAGTGTGACTATAGTTAGGGTTTTAAAAAAAAAAGAACAACCTAGTTTTGCCTTAAGAACATTTCAGTGACTTTACTTTTTTTTTTTTTTTTTTTTTTTTTTTTTTTTATGATAGTCACAGAGAGAAAGAGAGGCAGAGACACAGGCAGAGGGAGAAGCAGGCTCCATGCACCGGGAGCCCGACGTGGGATTCGATCCCGGGTCTCCAGGATCGCGCCCTGGGGCAAAGGCAGGCGCTAAACCGCTGCGCCACCCAGGGATCCCAGTGACTTTACTTTTAAACATGGTTTGCCAAAAGGACACGGAACTAGTAGAAGTACTTAAATCATCAAATACCGTAATTTGAAAGCACAAGCCATCTCAGCGATGACTGAGATAGAATAACAATGTTTACATTGTCTTGGAGCTCTTACTATAATGGAATATTTGTGGAATGATTTTGCAAAGAGCTATACATTTCTTATTCTTTCAGAAAATGAATAACTCAATGAGTTGTATATATAAATGAAAACTGAGTGTACATTATTAATTTTATTTTATAAAATTTCAATTAGGCCAAACTCTAATATGTGAAAAAATAAGGCAAGATATTATGTCTGGGAGAACTTCTAATTAAAGTTTGGATCCAAAGTTATATTTTTGAGAATCGGTGAAATTCTGAATATAATAGTCCTTTGGATTAAGCCCATAAATTTAATCATATTGATGATTCCTGCCATTTGGGATGATATCTGTGAATAAATGAAGATATCTATCTAATCTATATCTGTATCTATCTATCTGTATTTCTTCACAAATTTGGGGGTTATTGGGATTGAAATTTAAACCATTGAAAATGTTCATAAACTGTTGCTTTGATACTTTTTGGAATGTTGAAAGGCATATTAGTGTTAAACCAATATTTTTCCTCCTGGGCTCTGAATTCATTAACTTGATTGATGTCTCTAAAATAAAGGAAAAATTTAAATTAACAGTTGTGAAAAGTTATATAACTACACTGTATTAAATCAATGCAGCCATGCTTTGGTGGAGAGAATGCTAATGCTTAGCACTCTGAACCACTGATGTAAATTACAGCCTATTTTGGGAAACCAAAAGGATGAGTAAACTTTCTAGGATTCCGACCTATAGTTGCTCAAAGACTGAAGGATAGGCAGTCTATTAAAATATTTTATTTATAGATTCCAAAAGCACCTTAGGGTAAACTTAGTTGAATTACCAACTTGGTCAGTAATCACTTAGTCTATAGTCTTAAAAGAAGATAAAAGTTTCATTAACCATGATATCCTTCTTTTTCTTAAGATGACCAAAAACTAATTCTATGTAATTTTCATTGATGTGGAACTTCATGAGTTGGAAGAGTTTGAAGTGAACATTAATTACTTTCCTCCTGTTATAAACCATGTAAAATTAATATTTGAAATTTATCTTATTTACCTTCTTCCAAAATGAGGAATGATTCCCAAAAAACTGTTTTATTATGGAGCTCGGGTGTCTACCCGGGTTAACTCACTGGTACAGGAGAAATGTTTCCCTGATACTTAGTATTGTGCTAGGAGAATATTTCAAATATAAGTGCCTGACCATCCTGAGATAGGAAGAGGAATTATAGGACAAGGTGGTAGGGTGTTTTGCATGACCCCATATTCCCAACCCTTGCCTAATGTTTTATGTTCTACTGTTAACAAGCTTCCTGTAGGCTCATCAACCTAATCCAGACTCATTTTTACTCTCACCACTAAAAAAGTCTTTTATATTGCTATCGTCTATTCCCCTACTGTAATTTAAGAACATTTTGAACCAATTTCCTCTGGTTTGATTCTCAATAGAAAAGAAGAACTAATTAACAATTTCTGCATAACAATTCATTAGATTTCCTTTTCCATGGTACATAATAGAGCACAACTTTGTTTTCATTCATGTTTTGACTAACAGAAATTTCCTGCCTATTTCATAAAGATGTTGAAAGGATTCATCAATTAGCGTACATAAGACTCAAATTCCATTGAAAAAAAGTTATTACACATAAACATAAATTTCACTGGGAATAGAAATTTAGAAGAGAATGTCCCTTTTTATCATATTAACATGGTCAAATTTAGATGTCAAAGTTATGGGCTGTATTTGTATTTTTTACAATAGGGATTTCTAGAAAGTAGAAATGATGAAGTAAACAAAAGTGAGATAAAACCTATATTCTCTGTAACAATAGGTAACAATCATACTGATTTCAATGATATTTTAAGTGATACATATATTTTTTTCATCTCAGGCACAATGCAGTGTCATTTCTTGAATGTTATAAGAAATGTTGTCTTGGTTACACAAGATTGGAAACATGTGCTTTAGGCCTAATAGTATTGCTGTTCTGTAAAGTCAGCTCCAAAGATTCTATACAAAATTTGATTGATTTAAAACGAAACAGAAGTAGCTATTGTAGGGAATGCATTATATAAGCTCTCATTGAAGTTTTTATTTTACATCTATTTAATTGTGTATTTTGGGGACGCCTGGGTGGCTCCGTGGCTTGGAACAACTGGGTAGCTCAGCGGCTGAGCGTCCGCCTTTGGCTCAGGACCTGGTCCCAGATTTCCGGGGATCGAGTCCCACATCCGGCTCCTTGCCTGGAGCTTGCTTCTCCTCCTTCTGCCTGTGTCTCTGCCTCTCTTTCTGTGTCTCTCATGAATAAATAAATAAAATTTTTAAAAATGTGTATTTTGAAAGAAAGAAAGAAATAAAATAAAACCTGATTGTAACTATACTAAAATAATGCATGAAATTATAAAATTCAATTGTAATTTTTTCCTTTTACATAAAGGAACATGGATTTGTTGTTGTTGTTGTTTTGCAATACAGGTTATTGTAATCTTTTTTTTCATGATAGATTACAAAAAAGAGTTAAATACTGAAACTTATATTTTAAATCGTACCACTTCCAGATGGATTTGAGAAACCAAAGGAAGCTACATTGTCTTTCTATAGGTTTAACTACTCTTTTCCAAAACATGCAGCTCAGAGCTTAATTACAACCACAAAGGTATGGACTAGATGGCACATTATTTAGACAATTAATCAACCAGATCTTAAAAATGGATTGGTATGGCACTTTCTTGATTTCAAGTTAAGACCTATCTTGGCTCCCTCTCTTTTCCATTTTTTTCATATACATACACACACACACATCCTATATGCATGTAGGATATGTCCTATTTTACATATATATAACAATGTATATATACACATATATATACATATATATAGCGTATTATATGTAGAATATTATATAGAGAGTATATTCTAGTGTACTGTATGAAACCTAGATATCATCTCAAATTTTTTTGAATTTTACACTAAGAATGTGTATTTATTTTATTACTAGATAAAGTAAAGATGAATATAACTGCCACGTAGATTTAGAAATTTTTAAATAATTTTTTAATAATTTTTTTGCATAAATCATAATCATTTAATCCACAAGGATTGAACTAGCCATATACATATGATTGGTTTTAATATTTTGAAGAATGTTTTCTGGGATATGAGTGATGATATAACTCACAACACTATTATTATATTCTGCATATATTGAATTATTGAATATCTATGATATACTTCTGTTAATAACTGATTCCTTCTAGGATAATATTTTGAAGATTGTAACTCTGAATGAAACCAATGACTCAAAACAAATAGAAAATATTTTATTATCTTATTTGACATTTCTATATAGAAATATAATCCAATTTGGATAGTGAGGTTTGATTAGCCCTATATTGCTCAAATGGTCATGAGATGACAGTGTAGAATCTAGAAGTAAATGTTAAAGACAATGAGTTAGAATATATTATAATGATTATGTAAATATTTATGTCCTGAGTGAAATAAAGACCTATGGCTAGATAAGTTTACTCAAATAATGTTTTAAAAAAGTCAGGATGAATTGTTTGTTTCCATGATCTTATTCCATTTTGCTCTTTATGACATCCACATTTCTCAGGTGAAGAGATGGGGTGTTAGGAGAGCAGTAATAGGTACAGACTCTCCTCATTCACCTCTTAGAGCAATGATCTTGGAGCAATGTTACTATTCACTCTACTCTTGATTACTCTGAGTGCTTGTAATCAGTCCATCTTGGGTGTTTTTTTGGTTTTTATAGTTGTAGTAAACTCTTCCCTAAAAAAAATGTCCTCAAAATGACATTGAATCTAGGTTAAGCTTATTTGTGAGGAGTTTGGACTTCCAGGGTGTTTGGACTGTTTTCCTGCAATAAGATGGTAACTCTAGTTTCATGTGTTTATAAGAAAAATATATTTCAAATATTTTTTATCTATTTTTTTAAAATTTTAACTCATTAAAATGTAAACATGTAGTATTATGTATTATATGTCATGTATATAATTCTGCATACTAGTGGATTTAATAGTGAACAAAATTGCCAAAAATCTCTGTCCTGGTGAAGCTCGTACTCTAGTGGGGGATAAATGAATCTGGAGTTTAGGTCAATAAACAAGACAATTAATATGGGAATATGTAAAGAGGATGTTAAGGTTGGGGGAAGAGGTTGCAATTTTAAATAAGATGATTAGGATAAGACTCATTGAAAAGTTGACATTTGAAAAAAGATTTGAAGAAAATGAATTATGTAAATATCTGTGGGCACTGCTTTCCAAGGCTCTAAGTCAGGAACACTTATAAGTGTTGAAGAAATAGCAAGACCAGTGGAATATAACAGGGGGAGCGTGCAAAGATATATGGTCAGAGAACTAAAAGAGATGATGGTTAGATTAGGTAGATCTGATAGGACCTCTGCATCATATTCATATAGAATTAAATGACCTTATTTATATCTAGGACATTTTAAGTTCATTGTTTTTTATAGCTTAGGGAAATGTGGAATCATGGAACAATTTTTTTAAGTAGAGAAGTTACAAAATCTGACCTACATTAATTAGGATTGCTGTGTTCAGAAAAGGCATTGCAAGGGGTAAGAGTGGAAAAAGAGAAATTATTTGAAAGGTTGTTAACTAATCTAGGACATGGATTATTGTAACTCAGACCAGAGTTGTAGCAGAAGTGATAAATAGTCAGATTATATTTTGAAGGCATAAACAGCAGGATTCTTGTGAGTATGGTAGTCATTCCCTAAGTTCATCCTCCCAGAAATTTTTGGTCATTTTACTGGTAAAAGAGCTGTTGGCACAGGGTCCAAATTGATCCTGATACCTTGGGACCTAGAAGATCTGAAGGGAGATCCAAAGTGGTGTATATATATTTCCTCTGGCTATTTGAAGATTTCTTTTCTCTTTGTCTCTGGCTTTTAGAGTTTTTTCTATAATGCATGTAGTTGTGATTTATTATGTATGTGTTTATATTGCTTCAGATATCCTGCTTCATGGACAGTTTATAATTCATTTAGCAGTTTTGGATAATTCCCCACAATTATCTTTCTTTTTGTCCCCTCTTGGAATTTCAAGATTTAACATATATGATTTAACATATATGATTAACATATATGTTATATATATGACTTATGATTTAACATATATGATTATGATTTAATCATATATGATTTAACATATAAATATGTTACATATATTTCAATTAAATATATATGTTAAATCTATAAACACATATATATATATTTAACATTTTTTCCATGTATCTCTATGCTGTCTTCTGTATTTTCTATCCTTCTATTTTCCAGTACTCTGGTATGGACATTTCCTCTTCTATCAATTTGGTTGACAAAATACTCCATTTATAATTATTTTGAAACATGTAGTAGGAACTGTACTGAATGAATGAAACAAAAGTTTTGAGTAGCATAAGTCTACCTTTTTATTCATGTGAATGTGGTGATGTTTACTGTTACTACTGAATTTTTATTTTTTTAAAAATCATATTTCAAATTGTGCTACATGTCTCATATTGCAGAATTCTGTAACAGAAGCCTTAGTTACTGTGCTTTAGCAATGTAAACTCTCTTAATTTTAAACAAAAAACCTTGGGCATACAAAACTTGCATCTAAGTTTTAATATAGTTAACAAGTCTCCACCTAAAACGGCTCTAATGATTGAAAAGTAAATTAAAGAATCATGAATAAACCACTCCTAAGAGCAAAAAGTAAATCAATTTAGATAGTCAGTGGCTCATATTTTCCATGGCAGGCAGGACACCAAGTAGTCTTGGTTAGTTGACAAAAATTTTGCCTCCACCTGGCTTGCTGCCTTGCACATATTTGTGTACTAACAAAAGCCATGTTTAAGGCTCAGAGTATTGAACAGCTTGACATAGCTGTTCCAGAAATACAAATAAGTTAAACAGAGAAACATTCTTCTACAAATGTAGAAAAAGATGAAATGCAAAAACTGTATTCTTTCAGTTGGCTGTCTAGGGAAAAGGGAGTGTAGTAGGCTGAATAGTGGCCCCTAAAGATACCCAAGTTCTAATCTCTGGAACCTGTGAATATTACTTTATAATGCAAAAGAGACTTTAGTGATGTTATTAAATTAAGGATTTCAATTTTGAGAGATTATCCTGGGTTATCTAAAGGCAATCACAAGTGTCCTTAAAAGAGGGAGGCTAAGGAAAATATGACACAGAAGAAAGGGTGGCCATGTGACAGAAATTAAGGGAGGGAGAATCAGAGAGAAATATGCTATGAAGATGGAAAAGGGGCCATGAGCCAAGAAATGCCAGGAATGCACTTCCAGACACTAGAAAAGATAAGGAAAGAGATTATGCTCTATAAGCCTCCAGAGGGAGGTTGGCCCTGCCAATACCTTGATTTTAGGCCTGTCAGACTCATTTTGGACTTCTGGTCTCCAAGACAGTAAAGGATTAAATTTTTATTGTTTAAAGTCACTAGGTTGTGGTAATTTGTTATAGTAGTAATAGAAAACTACTATATGGAGGTTTCTAACTAAGCTAAATGTTTTCTAAGAAAACTTGTACCAGTGTAATACTATATAATACTTAGTGAAATTCTAAAAAATATCTCTAAATTGTAAGATCATAATTGTCCAAGATTTCTCTAAACAAATGTTTCTTATTTAAATATTCCTAAGCTTATCCTTTTCTTTCCCATATCCAATTAATAAAACTTTCTACTAATATCTGTGATCCATAATTCATTTTACTTTAAAATATTGTAGTTATAAAACTTAGAGCTGGAAATAACTGTAACTTTCCACTAGTTTTAGATCAAGTGTCACATGTGGATGGAAACTCTGAGTAATGGTAATTTTATACTCATAAAACAAAAATAACAAATTTTAGAAAGTTGTAATATGACAAAATACATGTTCTAGAGATCCACAGAGTACCACTTTGATTACTTTAAACAATAGTTATGCTAGTTTGGCAACAGACTATCCATCCATTTACCTATACATACATTCAGTTACATAGTCATTCCTCAAACAACTGGTCTTTAGAGGCTTTAACAGATAAACATGTATTATGGATTTTTTAAAAAGATTTTATTTATTTATTTGAGAAAGGGAGAGCACGAGTGAGGGGAGGGGCAAAGGGAGGGGGAGAAGCAGACTCCTCACCAAGCATAGAGCCCAATGCAGGATGCCAGGACCCTGACATCATGACCTGAGCCGAAGGCAGATGCTTAACTAACTGGGCCACCCAGGTGCCCCTGTATTATAGATTCCTGAGAGTAACTATTCTAAGCATATTTGATCCCAGAACCTCCTTTCGTGGAGCATTTTATAGGACCAAGATTCTGAAATGATATCTTAAATATAATCTATGCTGTCTTTAGTATATGCTTTAAAAACATATTAAATATTTGACAATATACATCCTTTATAATACTCAATATAGTATCACATTATATCTCTAGTCACTTTGCTATTCATAGCCCCTTCTCTGTATTCTTTCTGGTATTTTCTTATAGTCTTAATCCTCCTCCAAATTGTATTTATTTATTTTATGATGAGTGATAGAGTCTTTTTGATGAATTACAGGCAGAAATCTCTCTCTCTCTCTCTCTCTCTTTCACATACACACACACATATACACAGGTAAAGGTTGGATTAATTTCCTGAATTATTTATTATTTACCAAGGATACAAAATCTTATCTACATGAGGTGGTTACTCAGGATAAGTACTATGCAGCATATTTATTAGACTTTTAAATTTGTATGTGAAGTAGGCAGTTGGATTTGTAATGAATCTGGAGAATAATGGAGAGGCAAGTTCCAGAATTACAATTTTGTAAATCATTTGTATGTGAATTGTAATTGGAGATATGGAACTAATGAAATCACCTAGGAAGGATGTATAAAAAGACAATAGGAAGGTGTCTAATGAGTCCTGGATCACAACAACATTTGGCTATTGGGCAGAGGAAGAGTCATCAAAGAAGACTGAGCAGTTGTGATCATTGAAATAGGAAGAGAATCAGTAGAATGTATTGTCACAGAAGCCAAGAAATGAGTGTTATAAGGAGTGTTTGTTTTGGTCACTGTCTTGAATTCTGCAGGGAGTTCAGGAAATATAAACATACTTCACCCCTGGAGGCATTATTAACTGTGACAGAAACTACTTTGTTATTTTCCTTTTTCTTCTCAGGCACTCATTTATACTTCATCTCTCAACTTCCCTTGTAGTTAGATATGGCCATGTAAAGGAGCTCTATACAATGGACTTCTCCCACATATGATTCTGCTTCCCCATCCTGCAGATGAGCGGAGGTCATATGGGTCCTCAGAACCAGAAGGGTCCTGGGCCCTTGAGTCTGTGGAAGAGAGAGATTCAGGAGAATTTTTGGCCAGGAATTCCTCCTTTAGACTGCTGTATGAACAAACAGTAGACTTTTATTGTATTAAACTGCTGGGATTTTGGATCCATTTGTTATAATAGAACCTACATGACTAATGCAATAATCTTGACAGTACTACATTACTGGGAATGGTGGACTCTGAAGTCAAATTAGAGATGTGTAGAGCATCTAGGGGCATTTGTGGACTCAGTTTTGATAATCTACCAGGTGGCTATGGCAGCTTATAGTTAACCATTTTGAATGCTTTAATTTCCTCATTGCTTAAAATAATGCATCTCTGTGAGTGGTCTAATCAAATATTAGCCAAACTAAATCTATCTAGTTGTTTTCTCATACTTTCTTTTCCTCTTGATTAGTTTACATGGTAAGTCTTAACAGTTAAAATGTCAAACAATTCAGTAACTTGTACAATAGTAAGCAGTCTGCTTGACAGTAAGCACTCCAGCAAAGATTGTCTCCCCTGGCCCTCCAGTCTATCAGAAACAAAGATTCCCTGATACCAGCTAGCATTTACAGACAAATTCCATCCATCATGATGATAAGAGAGTTTCTGTTGTCTCTTTCCTCCCTTAAAGAACATCAGTAAATTCCGTCCTGTTTTCCAAGCTTCACAAGAAGGGATCGGAGAGTAGAAAAAAAAGTTCTCAATACATTTTTGTGAAATAAAACTTGGAAAAAAGACCATTGTATTCATGCATTTTAAGATGCCCATTTTTCACATTTTAGCATAGCAAACTGAGATGCCTCTTACACTCAATGTAGTTAGAAAGCTTTATGTCATAATTCAATTGGCACCAAGTTCTCTTTTTTACTTGTACTTAAAACAATGATCTAACAATGAATTGAGACTTTCCCTCCTTTCTTAGCTGTGCTTAAAATAATGGTTTGTCTTACAATTGACAGTGTCTTTGAAATACAGTCATCACTGCATACTTTGTGGATTGTCAACCTGTCATTTAAATTTATATATTGAAAAAATTTGCTGGGCTATTTTTTTTTTTTGTTCTTACATGTATAAGCCACATTTTGCAGCATTATGTATTGTTTCAACATTAAGCAGACTTCTACATATTTGAAGTTCTAGTGTCTTTCCTAGAACAGTGTAACCACTTCGGTGATTATTAAAATAGTATCATTTTTATTGAGGCTAGCATTTTGGCTTCTGAATATGTCATATTTATGAAAAAGTCTCACGCAAGTCCTCACATCACCTCATTAATTCTTTTCTCCAAAAAGAAACAAATTTCCCTTTGCTGTTTCTTAGAAACAACATTTGACAATGTGATGATGTGACAAAAGGGACAGTAGTCTTCTCAATGAGTTGAGATATTTGAAGTTACTCAAATAGCTTTAAAACCAGTATTTTGGGATCCCTGGGTGGCACAGCGGTTTGGCGCCTGCCTTTGGCCCAGGGCGCGATCCTAGAGACCGGGGATCGAATCCCACGTCAGGCTCCCGGTGCATGGAGCCTGCTTCTCCCTCTGCCTGTGTCTCTGCCCCTCTCTCTCTCTCTCTCTCTCTCTCTCTCTGACTGTCATAAATAAAAAAATAAAAATAAAAAACAGTATTTCAAGCATTATGGTAAAGCAGAATATGGGATATTCTTTTTTTTCAACATTCTGGCTGTATTCATTATGACTACTGGGTCCATATGTGGTTTGACCCACTGTGGGGAAAGACATTTTATCACAAACCAACCTATTCATGCTTAAGCATTAAGATCTAAGATGAAGATAAACCATTCCAATCTGAATATAGAAGGCATATTCACAGTTCATTTATAATAAATGGTAGGCTAAATACCTTTCGGGACACTAGTATCATTTCTATTTTGAACATGAGAAGATAGATAAATCATTCCATTGAAAGATTAATCAGATTTCCCAAAGTTATACAACGAACCAGTGTCAAAAGTAACTCATCATTTTTTAACTTCTTCCCAGCTCATCAATCATATATTTTTAAAATTATTTATTTGAGAGAAAGGGAGAGAATGAGAGAGAGCACAAGCAGAGTGGGGGGCAGAGGGAAAAGTAGACTCCCTACTTAGCAGGGAGTCAATAATACTTGCAAACCAGAGTCTTCTTCCATCTAAGGTAGATGATGTATTATTACCTTGTTAGCTTTAATCTTTCAGGAAGATCAAACTAAAATGTTTACAAAGGTACAAAAATGGAAATTCAAAGATATCAAGAAATCTCTGGAGAAATAACATTTTGTGTAACACGTGTTTCTCACTTGACAAATGAGAATGACAGCATGGCAAGATAGTTTTAAAATGCTGATTGAGAAGAGGGAGGTATTCACCCAAATTATTCAGGTTTAGTAAAAGTAGATTCACTTAGACTCAATTTCAGCCTATGTAGGGGCTAGAGAAAAAAAAACCTATGTGTTTTATGTTAGTTATGGTTTCCTTAAAATGTTTTAGAATTTTGGCAGATTAATCTTTTCAAAAGCCCACAAGTTTGTAAAATTTAGTAAAACCAGTAATGGGGAGGGGTAAAGAGAGTAGAGACAGGAAAAGAGGAGACAGGATATGAGAACTGAAACACATGTCTGAGCTGTAAGCTCTAACAGCAAACAAATATCATAAAGAGAACAGGGCAAAAGAGAAACTGCTCTGTGCCAAAAGTTTGAGAGTTTAGTTCCAGATTAAAAAGCCTAACTGTATATTGACATGAAAATGGAATTTTGTGTGAGAGGGACAGTGTACCACTGGCTGAAAAGGAAACATAATTTTACTTTTTCTCAAATATTCAGAGTGATTCTTAACTTCATAACTCTGAATTAGAACAAAATGGAACAAATATTTTCATGCTGCTTAGTGAATTATTCATCATTACTGCTCATTCAAATACATTTCTCCTTTCAATAAACAAGATGGAAGTAAACATATTTAGGGCATGATCTGGAGCAGAATTTCTCATCCTTGTCACTGATGACATTCTGGACCACGTAACCTTGTTGTAGGGGACTATCCTGTGCCATGCAGATGTTTAGCAACATCCCTGATTTCTAGATAGCAGCAGCAGCCTCCTGCAATTGTAACAATCAAAATGTCTCCGACATTGTTAAAGTGGGTGGTGGAGGATGGGGCAAAAACCACCCCTGGATGAGAACGACTATGCGAGAGGCAAGTCTAACAAAATTAGTGTATTGCCTTTTAAAGATTTTTCCATTATCTCCACTTCTACACATTTTTTTTTCTAGAATTGGAAACATGATAGCCCATCTGGTCATATAAATGGTCTTATTATTTTGTAGCTACCCACACATGGGATCTAAGTTCTCTAAATTCACACAGAAGGGACTAGAGAGTACTGAAATGATCACTCATGGTAGGGACAGAGAGGGTGAGGTGGGAGTCGAGAGTGCTGTATAGGAAGAAAAGGGTAAAAGAATTGATGAAACATGCAAAAGGAAAAAAAAAAAGAGGAAAGGTCTATATTAATTTCTTAGCGCTATGAGAACAATGTGCTTCAAAACTGGATGGGTTAAAACAGAAATTTATTCTCTCTCAGTTCAGGAAGCTAAAAGTCTAAAATTAAGATATTGTCAGGGTCATGGTCTCCCTGAACATTCTAAGGGAGAAGCTGTTCCATGCAATTCCTTAGCTTCTCATGTTGCTAGCTTGGTGCTCCTTGGCTTGCAGACACCTGACTCCATTCTCTGCCTCTGTTGTCATATGATACTTTGCCTCTATCTGTTTATCTTGTTCTCCTCCTTTTCTTATAAGGACACCAGTCATATTGGATTAGGGCCCACATTAACTGAAAATTACCTCATCTTAATGGGATTATATCTGCAAAGACTATTTCCAAATAAGGTCACATTCACAGATACCTGGAGGTTAGGACTTCAGCATCTTTTGAAGGAACACCAGAGTCCAAAGGTAAGAGCTTTGTTCTCAAATGGTTCCAAAAGAAATAGCCATTAGGGAAGCTTCAAAAGCATTAACAAAGACCAGGCCCATTCAGGAAACGGGTAATGAATAAAAGTAAAGAGGATAATGCTGAAGCCTATGATATCTCTAGGGATTGAAGGATACAATACAAGTTGGAAATTTTGTACTTTGTGACTTTCATGTATGTGTGACCAGCTTAAGGGAAGTTGATTAATGATGGATCATATCATCTTCCTTTTCTCTACTAGGGATGGCAGATTGAAGATACATAGGTATCAGGTGGGTATTTAAGTTAGGATATTTGAGGAGACTTAAAAATAAGACTATTACAAAGGTATGGAAAGGGTATGAGAAAATCAAAAGGATTGTGTGGTAGTTTAGAATTCGTAAGTAAGGGCTTTGTTACTATCACTTGTAGATAGACCTGATGGAGGAAGTGTTTCTTTGGAGAGAGAGAGAGAGAGAGAGAGAGAGAGAGAAACATTTTGTGGTGGTGTAAGCCTGATAGGATACTTTGGTCAAGTGATACAGCTATCCCATGGACACCCTGCGTGGGAGAAGCCTGAGCTAATAAATATCCTGATCTCTTCCCTTTCCCTGCCACCCCCACCAGTGCTACCCTATTGGTCAAACCCAACGAAATGCTGGAGGGCAACCTGTTGATACAGTGCATATGGTTAGCCTGCTGCCACTAGTTGCCCCTTACTCTCATGCTCCCACCAAGCCAGTGCATAGCAAGTTTAAGAAGGCTGAAGAATGGATCTGTAAGTCCAAATGAAATATATCTAGAACACATAAGAAATTTGTTAAGATATATTTTCTCTATATTATTTTGTCTATTAAATGTAAAATTCAATCTTTATTAATCTGGCCATATTTTGACCTCTATATTTGAAAGGGATCTCCTACTTGGTTAATGTATGTATCAGTCCTTGAATAAAAACAAATAAAAAATTCCACAGTGGATCAGTGGATGAGACCAGTATAAGCATGGGATATTTTGTAGAAAAACATTGTAGCATTTTATGATGCTACTGATATATTTGAGGGATGCATCTCAAACAAGGACACGGTGATAAGAAAGAGCCAGGAGACCTTAATTCTAGCCATAGATTTACAGATAATTTGAGGAGTGATGTTCATGTAAGTCACTTAATTCCTAGCCTAGCTAATTTGTCCCCTTCCTTTAGGTCACAGTACAGCTATCAATCAAGAAGCCTCCTTTAATCTTTCTCACCCACTTTCCCACTTTTTAAATAAGATCCCTTCAGTTATTTTTATTCTTAGAATCTATTTCATTTATTGTACTTATACACAGTTTGTAGTTATATGTTTATTTATACAATTTTTGCTTCTTTGTTTGCCTTCTATCTTTCTTATTTGACTATAGATTCCTGAAAGTAGAGATTATATCTGGATTTATTTTAAATCTTTTCCTCCAGTCCTTATCACAGTACCTTGCCCAAATTAACCAGTTTTCAAGTGGTCAAATGAATAAACTTAGCTGTGTTGCAATTACTATATCATGAGGAGGAATTTGGTCTTGTGAATCTTTATAACTTAATATAGTATGTTTTATGTATTGTACAGGGATTTGTCAAAGGAACAGATATTGGGGGCTAGATGGCCAAGGGGTTGAAGGTGGCCAACTTCCCTTGCTTGGCACAAGGAATATCCTCATAGATGTGACAAGGAGATAAGAATATATAAAATACATTTATAGAAAAAGCACATTGAAAATAACAAAATAATGAAAATAAAATGATGATACAATAAATAAAGTACTCTAAAAAGTTTACCATTCTAAACCAGGATTTTTCAAACTCTGCACAGTTTTATTACTTTGAACCAAATAACTCTCTGATGTGGCAAAATGCCCTGTGTATTGTAGGATATTTAGTAGGATTGTTGGCTTCTACCCAGTCAATTTTGGTAACCCGCCTTCAGTTGTGACAACCAAAATCGTTTAGATATTACCAAGTGTCCCTTGGGAGACAAAATTACCTCAGAGAACCACTGCATCTTAGAATTAATAAACAAAAAACAAAACAAAACCAATCAAAATAAGCACTTTAACACACTATGCATTATCATTTCACTGTCCCAAGAGCTATAAAAATCTCATAAAGAAGATTAGTATTGGGGCACCTGAGTAGCTTTAGTGGTTTAGTGCCTGCCTTCGGCCCAGGGCATGATCCTGGAGTCCCGGGATCGAGTCCCATATCGGGCTCCCTGCATGGAGCCTGCTTCTCTCTCTGCCTCTCTGTGTCTCTCATGAATAAATAAATAAATAATCTTAAAAAAAGAAGATTAGTGCTGTCTCTATTTCATATATAAAGAATAGGAAAAAGGAGAAATTAAGCGATAACTTCAATGCCACATAGAGGCAGAGCAAGAATTATGAATATAAGTTTTTTGTTTTTCAAATCTAAGTCTTTTAATCCTGAAACTTGTCCTGTTTCTACAAATCTATTCTGTTCCTTTAGTAGAAAAACCTACTGGAAGGGTTCCAGAACAGAGATGAACACCAGCCCCTGGAGACAATGAGGACCCCAGGAGGTGAGTGGGCCATAGCTATGCTACACCCCATCACTCCCAAGCCTGAGTATCACCTCTAGAATTTCCAGAGGTAGAGGCCTAATTTGGGATACTTGGTGGCCATTGTCTGAGCTCTCCCAACTACACATTCTTAAACCTGAGAAGAGAATTTCCAAATCTTTCCTGACCCCTTCTTTTATGAGAGAAACTTAGGAAAAGGGAGTTTGATCTATTTTCCTTTTCAATATATATTTGTATTGATACTGTAACTTTTAAAAGCAAAATTAATAATATCAGTCGTTGATGTGCTTTTAGAAACATTAAATTTATTTTATTTTCTACTGCATCAGGAATGGTTTGGGGAAGAGGGAAGGGAGGAAGAAATAGAGAAACACACATAGTCATAGACCAAGAGAGATTGAAAGAAAGTCAGAGATAGAAAGGCAGACAGAAAGAGACACACTTAAACACACAAGTGGAGCCACAGAGAATGGCACACAGACACACTGTGAGTTAGGAGGGAGATAAGAGAGGGGGTTTTGGGAAGTGGAGGCTGAGGAATGGGAAAGGGCCCTGGTATGTAGGGTCTGAGAGGGAGTTGGTAAAGGTGGAAGGTGACTGGTTACTCTCCAGGGACTTGACCAAGTAACAGACCTGATTTCTGTAATGCTGCAGGCATTAATGGTGAGCATATTAAGGATCATTTCTCTCATCCTGAGAAACACAGTGAGTCTGTACAATGTCCTAAAAGAACTCTCAAACTTATCCAAATGATAATCCCTTGAGGACACAGGACATGAAAACCCCTGTTTCCCTCTCTCTCACTTTTCTGTCCCCTCCTTTATTTCCCTCTGGCCCAACAAATCCAAGAGCAGCTGACTTAAGTCTATGTCAGGAAAGGTGGCTACAAGCAGCTGCATGCAGCCTGGGTGGGGGTGGGGGCAGCTGTGAGCTCTGTGTTTGGGAAGGCCTAAAGGTTTGCTCCCCTGGGGCCATTTGGACCACTCTAGACTTCTAGACTGAGGCACACAGCACTGAAGCAGCTACTATCCAGTTTATAGCATCACAATTACAGTGGAAACCTGACTATTCTGGGAAGGGTTTTAGTGCCTGATCCATATAATATTTGATACCTCCCTCTGGATCAAAAAGGCCCAAAGTCAATGTCCAGGATCCAAATATTTTCTAACTGGCTTCTCAGCCGACAGCCAGAGCCAGCCATCAGAGGTTTAACCAGACTGTGTGCAGCTGACAGTTAGACCACAGAACAGTTAACCTTCAGGTGAGAAATTGAGTTGACATTGAACATGGAGGAAGTAGTTGTCATAGTTTATGATAAAAATAATTTCTTAGTCTATGGCTATGGTGTTCACCCCAAGTGATTTGTGCCTCCTCTCAGTCAGTGGATGTTGAAATCAAAATATTTTGTGGGAATTGTCAAGAGCACAATTACCACTGGAGACAGAGCTTTAAGATTACATCATAACAGTGCACTGTTCTATGAAAAAGTCACAAGTCCCAGCACCAGAAGAACCTTAATAGTTTCCTAGTCCAACTGCTTCCTTTACTGAGGAGGATACCCAGCACCACAGGAATTAAGGGACTTGTCTAAGAACATACAATAATTTAGTGGCATAAACTATGATTAGAACCCAAGCTTCCTAGTCTTCATCCTGTGCTATTTTCACTTAGGGCACATGATAAATAATAATATTTTCAATAGAAATATATGGTCTTTTTGAAAATTTTCAATTAATAGTCAAAAGAAAGTCAATGTATAGAGTGAATGTTTAATAGACAGAATTAGAGGGAGAACTAAAAAAAGTATACAGCATCTAGCCTAATATGTATGTAATCAATATTTATTGAATGAAAGGAATGGGGTCAAATTGTTAGTGCTCTTCTCAGGAGGTTCCTGTTATGAAACGCCCACAGATTTATTTGCTTTAGTTAAGGATATAGGGCTCAGAACTCAAAAGGCGCCATTTTGGAAAGGTTTTTTAAAAAATTATTAAATAATTAAAACTAATAGAAAATGACTAAATAGTGAAATATTAAAGATACAGGGCGCTCGAGAAATGACCAGATACAAACCATATGTAACTACTTAAGAAAGCACACTCTCAGCAAATGCGAAGCTCCTCTGTTGTCCCTGCAGAGTGAAGCAAGTCCTATTTCCCAAGTCTCTTTGTTTTGGATTTTCTCCCAATGTAAAAAATCCTTCTTCCATGTA